>NC_133370.1:29269088-29502762 GCF_049309525.1 Garra rufa
GCCCGAGGGCCGAGGAGCCTGGAGGTCAAGCTCACCGTCCTCGTGGGTCTACGGACCGGGGACTACACACACCATCTGTCCGCCGAGTGCTAGACAGTGGTCATTCGGTCCCTCTTGTTCTGGCTGACTCCAAAGGACTAAGACTCTGTGTGTGCCTGAGGGCCGCGGAGTACCTCTCACTCTGGCTGGCTACCAGACAGAGGAAGACTACCATTCCTCGTGTGCCTGAGGGCCGAGGACTACAGGGCCTCTTGTCCGCGGAATGCTAGACAAAGGCTCTCTTCTTTCCACCTGCTGGCACAGACACTGCACAGGGTTTGGAAATTATGGGGACGTAGGTAGTCTCGTTCCCCATAGCGTTTCTAGACGCGGCTCGAGTTCCCGGAAGGGAACGTCTCGGGTTACTACTGTAACCTTAGTTCCCTGAGGGAACGAGACGCCGCGTCTCGGACCATAATTCCCGCCCGTGCTTTATACTTCCTGGTCGGTGACGTCACCGTGCCTGTGACGTCACCCCCGTCGTTCATTGGTTGCAAGACATGATTCAGAGTGCGGCCCGCCAATGGCGTTCCCCATAGCGTTTCTAGACGTGGCGTCTCGTTCCCTCAGGGAACTAAGGTTACAGTAGTAACCCGAGACGTTTTTTTTTCAACTGCTTGCACACAAATTCTTTACTTGTCACACAAGGTAACCTGACACTCAAACACCTAAACCACACACCAAATCTGCAAAACCATACACTAATTATTTGCCTTTGACTCAGTTTTTAATTTCAAAACAAACACACAATTTTCTATGTATCACAAACATTTAACAGGAAGTACCTTGATTTCCTTTGTCAAACATAACCAATCAAAATGCCACACTAATTCATCAGTGCCTCACACTAAGTCCTCACATGTGCAAACACTCATTGCTTTACTTAACACCAACCAATCATGGCTTTAGAATAGGCTTTGGAGTAATCACCTTTTCAAAACTATGCTTTTTTTCTGTTCAACTACACACGATTATTGTACACCACCAGTCAACATTTTTTTTTAACAGTACGATTTTTTTTTCTCTTCTGCTCACCAAGCCTGCATTTATTTAATACAAAGTACAGCATATCACAAAGTACACAGTCATATTGTGAAATATTTGTACTATTTAATATAACTGTTTTCTATTTGAATATATTTTAAAATGCAATTAATTCTTGTGATCAAAGCTAAATTTTCAGCATCATTACTCCAGTCTTCAGTGTCACGTGACCCTTCAGAAATCATTCAAATATGCTGATTTGCTGATCAAGAAATATTTATTATTACAGTTTTTTCTGAATTGCTAAAACACATTTTTTGAAACTATCACTCATTTTCTCAAATCCCTAAACACAAATCTAAACGTTCAAACTAAATTCACAGAACCCCTGACTCTTCTGGTAAAATCAAACAATCGCTTCAAAACCATTTTACCTGTACTCAGAGTCAAACAAACTTCCAAATCATACATACATAAGTCAATAGCATTCATTAGACACTACATTAAAAAAATGGAGAACACAGTGCCCAGTGCATACTGTATAGAGTACAGCAAAAAAAAAAAAAACACAAACAAACAAACATACACACATTTAAAAAACATATACACACTCAAAAGAAATCACACCTAAGTTTGGGGAACATAAAAAAAAAAGATACAAGATCTTCCTCTTCACAATACCCCATAGATTTTCTATGGGGTTAAGGTCAGGCGAGTTTGCTGGCCAATTAATTAACAGGGATACCATGGTCCTTAAACTACGTACTGGTAGCTTTGGCACTGTGTGCAGGTGCCAAGTTCTGTTGGAAAATGAAATCTCGATAAAGTTGGTCAGCAGCAGGAAGCATGAAGTGCTCTAAAACGTCCTGGTATACAGCTGCGTTGACCTTGGACCTCAGAAAACACAGTGGACCAACACCAGCAGATGACATGGCACCCCAAACCAACATTGACTGTGGAAACTTTACACTGGACCTCAAGCAACGTGGATTCTGTGCCTCTCCTCTTTTCCTCCAGACTCTGGGACCCTGATTTCCAAAGGAAATGCAAAAATTACTTTCATCAGAGAACATAACTTTGGACCACTCAGCAGCAGTCCAGTCCTTTTTGTCTTTAGCCCAGGCGAGACGCTTCTGACGCTGTCTGTTGTTCAAGAGTGGATTGACACAAGGAATGCGACAGCTGAAACCCATGTCTTGCATACGTCTGTGCGTAGTGGTTCTTGAAGCACTGACTCCAGCTGCAGTCCACTCTTTGTGAATCTCCCCCACATTTTTGAATGGGTTTTGTTTCACAATTCTCTCCAGGGTGCGGTTATCCCTATTGCTTGTACACTTTTTTCTACCACATCTTTTCCTTCCCCTCACCTCTCTATTAATGTGCTTGGACACAGAGCTCTGTTAACAGCCAGCCTCTTTTGTGTCTTGCCCTCCTTGTGCAAGGTGTCAATGGTCGTCTTTTGGACAACTGTCAACTGTCTTCCCCATAATTGTGTAGCCTACAGAACTAGACTGAGAGACCATTTAAAGGACTTTGCAGGTGTTTTGAGTTAATTAGCTGATTAGAGTGTGGCACCAGGTGTCTTCAATACTGAACCTTTTCACAGTATTCTAATTTTCTGAGATACTGAATTGGGGTTTTCATTAGTTGTCAGTTACAATCATCAAAATTAAAAGAAATAAACACTTGAAATATATCAGTCTGTGTGGAATGAATGTATACATTATACAAGTTTCACTTCTTGAATGGAATTAGTGAAATAAATAAACTTTTTAAATATATACTAATTATATGACCAACACCTGTATATATATATATGTAGTTGTATATTCATATGTAGTTGTATATTCATTTGAGTGTGTGTATGTTTTTTTGAGTGTGTGTATGTTTAGGTATCTATTATTATTATTATTATTATTATTATTATTATTATTATTATTATTATTTTAATTTCAGCAAAATAACTACTATATACAGTATGTCATCTTACAGTATATCATCTTTTAAAAAAGATCATGTCATAGAGCTAGGTCAGAGCCAGAAGACTTTATCTACATCAGCAAAAAACCTGGTGTGGTAATCTTGCAGTTCTACACAAAAATATATTGAAATTACCAAAATACAGTGTAAAAAACAAACAATCAATCAATCAATCAATCAATCAAACAAACAGTTCTCTTCCATTCTTCTTTTGAACTTTCCAACTGATTTTAGTGGCCACAGACAATCTGCTAATATCAGGCTTTTTGTGCTACGTCTGGCATTCCATGCATAAGAACATGGTCTATCACAGTAGCTCTAATTTCATCTGCTCTTCCTTATCCTCCTCTTCCACCGCCTCGTATTCACACTCTTCTGTACCTCACAGATTGACAGATGCACCTGTGCCATTTGTGCAGTTTAAATTGGCTCATATTTTGTATATTTAAATATTTAGAAACAAGTGTGAAGAATTTTGAATTAGTGTATGTAAACGATGACAGCCATGTTGCAGTTGTGCTTAACTTTTGCTTTCTTGTGTTTAGGATTTTGTGTTTTAGGTAACCCCCCACCAATAACCACCAATAAAACGTCTCAGGTTACGTATGTAACCCTGGTTCCCTGAGGGAACGAGACACTGCGTCCTGAGACACTTTGGGGAACGCCATTGGCGGGCCGCACTCTGAGTCATGTCCAACGTCCAATGAGAAACGGGAGTGACGTCACAGGCGCGGTGACGTCATCGACCAGGAAGTATATAAGCACGTGCGTTTGAAGCTGGCGTCGGCTTATAGGAATGAAGCGAGCGCAGCAGGGATGCGGGAATTATGGTCCGAGACGCAGTGTCTCGTTCCCTCAGGGAACCAGGGTTACATACGTAACCTGAGACGTTCCCTTCCGGGAACTCTACACTGCGTCCTGAGACACTTTGGGGAACGAGGTATCAACGCCCCCATAATTTCCAAGGCCCTGCGCAGTTTTGTCTGCTAGGCCAAGAGTGGAAAAGTTGTGTCTTGGTACACTTCAGCCTGGGAAACTTGCCAGGACATGAGTGATAATACATCTCTGTCTGTGGAGCCCACCAGACAAGAGGGAGAGAATGTACCTCGGCCCTCGGGCGCACGAGGTTAGCATAATCCAGTGTCTGGAATACTTACCTGATGAGACACTATGGAAACTCCGCCTGGTGATCTTGCCAGGACGCGAGTGATAATGCATCTCTGTCTGTGATCAACCACCAGACAAGAGGGATAAATGAGCCTCGGCCCTCAGGCACACGAGGAGAATATGGTAGTCCTTTGTCTGCGCTACGGCCAGAACAAGAGGGACACAAGAAGTGCCTGGTGAACGTGCCAGGACACTGGAATACATCTCTGTCTGTGATCCACCACCAGACGAGAGGGATAAATGAGCCTCGGCCCTCAGGCACACGAGGCTAGGGTTCTCAACCGCTGCCTGTCACAAGACCAGTGCAGGGGGAGAAAAGGCTCCTCGGCCCTTGGGCACACGAGGAGAAGTGGTAGTCCTTTGTCTGCGCTACGGCCAGAACAAGAGGGACACAAGAAGTGCCTGGTGAACGTGCCAGGACACTGGAATACGTCTCTGTCTGTGATCCACCACCAGACGAGAGGGATAAATGAGCCTCGGCCCTCAGGCACACGAGGCTAGGGTTCTCAACCACTGCCTGTCACAAGACCAGTGCAGGGGGAGAAAAGGCTCCTCGGCCCTCGGGCACACGAGGAGAAGTGGTAGACCTTTGTCTGCGCTACGGCCAGAACAAGAGGGACACAAGAAGTGCCTGGTGGACCGCCAGGACACTAGAAAACATCTCTGTCTGTGATCAACCACCAGACAAGAGGAACACAGGCCTCGGCCCTCGGGCACGCGAGGCAGGATATCACACCTCTCGCCTGGAGGACTGCCAGGTCGAGAGGGTAGAAATCCTTTTCCTCCGTAGAGGAAAGCGCCTAAGCACCTCTAGGCCTAGCAATGCTAGGGCTGAAGGACGACTGAGCCAGGAGTGACTCTGAGGTCTAGTTCGTAGAACCTGACGAACGTTAGAGGTGAGGACCAACCCGCCGCACTGCAGATGTCCTGGATCGGGACACCTGCCATCAGAGCTTTAGAGGCTGCAATGCCTCTAGTTGAGTGAGCCTTGACTCCCAACGGGGATGGGAGACCAGAGGACTCGTAGGCAGTAGAGATGGCATCAATGATCCACTTACTGATAGTAGGCTTGGAAGCCGGGCACCCCCTCTTAGGGGGGCCGTAACAGACCAAAAGTTGCTCTGATTTACGCCACAGGGCAGCTCTGTGGACATAAGTGTCTAGTGCTCTTACTGGACACATTAAGTTATACTTCCTCTGGTCGTGCTCCACGAATGGAGGAGGGTAAAACGCTTGAAGCGTTATTGGCTGTGGTGTCGCTGATGGGACCTTAGGTACGTACCCAGCTCGTGGGTAAAGGAATGCTTTGGCCAACCCTGGGGCAAAGTCAATGTAAGAAGGGGCCACTGAAAGGGCCTGCAGGTCCCCGACTCTCTTGAGAGACGTTAGCGCCAGCAGCAATGCTGTCTTTAGGGTAAGCATCCGATCGGAGGCCTCCTCTAGAGGCTCGAAGGGAGGTTTACACAGCGCCTCCAACACCACAGCTAAGTCCCATGTAGGGACTTTCGGTCTTGCACGAGGCCTCAGCCTGAGTGCACCGCGGAGGAAACGTGAGACCAGGGGGTTCTTGCCCACTGAAAGGCCGCCATGAAGGGCGTGGTAAGCCGATATAGCCGCCACGTACACCTTCAAGGTGGAGTGAGCTAACCCAGCGGACAAACGAGTTTGCAGGAACTCCAGCACTGTACCAACCGGGCAGTGGACTGGGTCTAAGCGGCGTTCATGACACCATGACGCAAACAGGTTCCACTTTAGGCCATAAAGTTTCCTCGTAGAGGGAGCTCTGGATTGAAGGATGGTCTCAGCAACCTCGGTTGAGAGACCAGCTTCTATGAGTTGTGCCCCCTCAGGGGCCACACCCATAACTTCCACTTCTCTGGGTGGGGGTGGCATATTGCGCCCCCAGCCTGAGAAAGAAGGTCGCTCCTGACAGGAATCTCCCATGGAGAGCCGTCGAGGAGGGCGATTATATCCGAGAACCATACTCGGGCCGGCCAGTACGGGGCTACTAGCAGCAGCCGTACTCCGTACCGGCGCACTCTTTCCAGAACTCCCGGGAGCAGAGCGATCGGGGGAAAAGCGTACAGACGAAGCCTCGGCCACGTCTGTACCATGGCATCCAGTCCGAGAGGAGCTGGAGGAACTAGAGAGTACCAAAGGGGACATTGCGATGTCTCCTGAGTCGCAAAGAGGTCCACCTGGGCTTGACCAAAGACTCTCCATATCTGCTTCACCACCTGAGGGTGAAGCATCCATTCCCCGGGCCTCAGCCCCTGCCTCGACAGGACGTCTGCTCCCACATTGAGACGTCCAGGAATGTGAACTGCTCTCAATGATAGAAGCTTCCCTTGTGACCATAGGATGATCTGGTACGCCAGCTTGTATAAGGGGCGTGAACGCAGACCTCCCTGGTGGTTTATATAGTAGACCACCGCCGTGTTGTCCGTGCGGACCAGCACGTGACGGTTTCTCAGGTCTGGAAGGAAATGCTTCAGAGCCAGGAACACTGCCAACATCTCTAGGCAATTTATGTGCCAGGAGTGATGCCGGTCGTTCCATAGGCCTTGGGCGGAGCGGCCACTCATGACCGCTCCCCACCCGGTGAGGGATGCATCTGTCGCTAGCGTGACGCGGCGGCAAGGAGCTCCCAGCGCTGGACCTTGTAGTAGGAACCAGGGCTTTTTCCACATGACTAAGGCACGTAGGCAGCGCCGCGTGACCTTGATCTTGCGGAATGGGTTCCCCCTCGGGGAAAACCCTTTGGTTTTGAGCCACCACTGCAGTGGTCTCATGTGCAGCAGTCCAAGAGGTATCACGTTGGATGCAGCTGCCATAAGACCTAACAGTACTTGGAACTGTTTGACAGTGAGTAGCAGGCCTAGCTTGACCGCATTTGCTGCAGTAAGGATCGACTCGATCCGAGCAGGTGACAATCGTGCCTGCATCGTGGTCGAATCCCAGATTACACCTAGATAAGTGGTTCTCTGTAATGGAGACAGCACACTTTTCTTGGCGTTGAGTCTCAACCCCAGCTTTTTCATGTGAGCAAGAACAACATCTCGATGTTGAGCCGCTAACTGTTCTGAACTGGCTAGGATGAGCCAGTCGTCTATGTAGTTGAGTATGCGGATGCCCTGGAGTCGCAGTGGAGCCAGAGCAGCATCCACACACTTCGTGAAAGTTCGGGGAGAGAGCGCTAGGCCGAACGGAAGAACTCTGTATTGGTAAGCTTTGCCCCTGAAAGCGAACCTGAGGAACTTCCGGTGTTGAGGAAGG
The DNA here is from genome assembly GCF_049309525.1 of Garra rufa. Classification (NCBI taxonomy): domain Eukaryota; kingdom Metazoa; phylum Chordata; class Actinopteri; order Cypriniformes; family Cyprinidae; genus Garra; species Garra rufa. Next base: position 29,276,535 of record NC_133370.1, read on the forward strand.
ATGGAGACGTGAAAGTATGCGTCTTTCAGATCTATCGTGACAAACCAGTCCTCGGACCTGATTTGAGACACGACCTGTCTGACAGTCAACATTTTGAACTTCAGTTTTCTTACTGAGAGGTTTAGCTGTCTGAGATCTAAAATGGGCCGCAGGCCCCCATCCTTCTTGGGAACAATGAAGTACCGGCTGTAGAACCCGGATTCTCTGTGATGAGGAGGGACCACCTCGATGGCCTCCTTCCTCAGGAGAGTATTCACTTCCTGTTCTAATACCAGAGCCTGCTCGGGGCCTACCAGAGTAGGAAATACCCCGCTGAAAGGCGGCGGCTTGGCGCCGAATTGAATGCAATAACCTTTCTCTACAGTACGCAGGACCCACATAGAAATATTTGGCAGTAGTTTCCACGCTGCCAGAAATTCTACTAAGGGAACCAGCCTCTCGAGACTGGTCTCTGGATTTATTAGAGGAGCTAACTTGGTGACCTGTAGCAGCGAACTGGCAGGATGCACCTGAAGTGAGCGCTCTAGAGACCCCCGTGGGGGTGGCGAACTCTCTGGTTCCGCTACGTTTCCGGGCGGAAGGACCAGAGAATGATGTTCGCGGGAGACTGCCGCGCCCTGTAACACCGGCAGGGTTAGCTGACGAATCTCCTGAGGGCCCCGAAGAGAGGTGGTCACCGTACTCCTCAGAGGCGGTGAAGCACCTAAGTCTTCGAGAGGGGCTGCCCTCATTGGCCCTGGGCCACGACCATCAGGGCCGTTTAGCCGAGGCCCTCTTAGACTGTAGGACGACCCTCAGGTCCGGCCTAGTCTTAGAGGACCCCGGCTTGGAGTGTTGCTGAGCCCGCCCTCTAGGCTTAGCCGGAGGGGTGCGGGTAGCAACACTCCTTTTCTGTGCATCCCGGTGCGAGGAGCTAGCTTGCGGCTGGGGCTGCTCCCGTCCAGCAGCCCCAGAGGAGTAAGTGCGGCGAGGAAGAAACCGCTGGAACGCCGCTGCCTGCCTGCGGGCCTCCTGGTGTCTGCTGACAACAGTGTCCACAGAGTCACCAAAGAGGCCAAAGGGCTGCAGGGGGGCGTCCAGGAGCGTGACCCTGTCCTTCTCCTTCATGTCGGACAGGGTCAACCAGAGATGCCTCTCCGCGGCCACCAAGGCTGCCATAGACCGCCCAATGGCACGGGCGGTCTCCTTGGTGGCGCGGAGTGCCAGGTCTGCGGTCCTGCGCATCTCTGTGACGCTCACTTCCTCACCGTCACTAAACTCCTTCAGCAGGTCGGCCTGGTATGCCTGGAGCACAGACATGGTGTGTAGGCAACCACCAGCCTGACCTGCTGCCGCATATGCCTTACCCATCAGACCAGACGTGATTTTTAGTGGCCTGGTGGGTAAGGACGGAGCCTTCAGGGACGATGCCAGGCCGGGAGACAGATAGCTCGCTAGTGTCTGCTCGACCTGGGGCATCGCCCTGTAACCGTACTCCTCCATCCCCCCCACATTACCGTAGTAATCAGAGGCGGGGGAGAAGAGACGTGAGGAATACGGTTTTTCCCACGATCTCCTGATCTCTTTGTGGAGATCGGGGAAAAAAGGAAGGCTCCGTTTGGGAGGTGCTGGCTTTGCCCGCAGGAAGCGCTCATCGAGCCTGCTTCCCTGCGGTTCATGATCTTGTGCTGGTGGCCAACTGATGTTAAGCTTGGCCACCGCGCTAGTCAGCACCTCCACTAGCTCCTCGTATTGGGGTGAATGGGGGGGGCGGTTGTGGGGTGTCAACGCTCTCAACATCAACCTCCTCGGAGGAAGACAGAAGGAGCGCTGACTCCTCCTCTTGGAGGGAAGGAACCGCAGTGCGGGCTTCCTCATCCAAGAGGAGGTCATACGATCCGCTGGGTGAGGAGAGAGATAGGGGATCACCCGTCTCAACTCCCTCCAGCAGATCTACCTGCGAACCCCATGAGTGCAGCTGCCGCTCCGCCTCAGCGGAAGCGGGGCCAGACCCACGGGGAACGCTAGTGAAAGCCCCCTCCTCAAAGAGGGCTTTCCGGGAACGGAGCAACCGCAGCGGCATTCGCTCGCACTGCGGGCAGCCAACCCCCTCAAGGGCTGACCTAGCATGCTCCGCTCCCAAGCAGACTACACATAGATCGTGTGTATCCCCACCAACAATGAAACGTTGGCAGGGAGGGACACACTTTCTATGTGGCTGCTGAACCGCCTTAGAACGTGCGTTCTTAAAAGAACGTTTTCCCCCTGGCATTTTGCTCAAATAAAAGTAGTGCAAACTGGCACTAAAAAACAGCAAAATGCAGAACAGACAGACAATAACACAGAGCGCTCTCGCTGAATGACAAAAGCTGACGCCAGCTTCAAACGCACGTGCTTATATACTTCCTGGTCGATGACGTCACCGCGCCTGTGACGTCACTCCCGTTTCTCATTGGACGTTGGACATGACTCAGAGTGCGGCCCGCCAATGGCGTTCCCCAAAGTGTCTCAGGACGCAGTGTAGAGTTCCCGAAAGGGAACTAATAAGTACAAATCCCCCTCCCCCCCAATATTTATACCATGGTTAATGGAACCTAAAATCTGTCACAGATGAAGCCAGAGACAACAGGTAAGTGAAACAATGCGAATGCAGGTGAGAGTCAAACACAATGGACAGTTCAAGAGTTCTTAGTTGTTTGTTGACGGGTTGTGTTTCTGGTTGTAGGCGTTGCTGAGATCGTTGGACAAGAACAAAGAAGTACAGCGTCTGAGGATTTGTCGGAGGTAAGTATCCACAGGTAAGCATATCAGGGAGAGTCTGGAACAGTTCAGAATATGAACGGTAGACCAGACAGCGTGGGAATATGAGGAGCATCCTTATAAAGGTTAGTTGATTGCAGTCAGCAGGTGCAGGTGATTTCAACTCTTGTGATTTGTTGTGTGTGGTGACTGAGGCTGCGTGGAATCGCTGACATTACCGCCTTCTCTGGGGCAGCTCCTGACGCCCTCAAGCGGTGACGGGGTCAGCCACGGTCTCTGGGTGCGGGACAATTAGGATGAGTGTGATGGAATACCTCTAGCAGCAGGGGGCCTAGGATGTCATTCCCGGGCCACCCAAGATCTCTTCTCCGGTCTATATGCATTCCAATTCATGAGATATTCTAGTTTGGAGCCCTGTTGGTCCAGAATGTATCTGACTTGGTATACCGAGGGTTGATCCAGGACCTCTGGAGGAGGAGGTTTGTCCAGTGCTGTAGTTTCTGGTGCAGAGGGAAAACAAAGTTTAAGGTGGGATATGTGAAAGGTGGAGTGAATTCTGTACCAGGGTGGGAGTTGGAGTTGGTAGGAGACCTCATTTATCTGCCTCATTATCGTAAAGGGAGCAATGTAGTGGGGATTAGCTTCTTGCAGGGCAGGTGGAGACACAGATCCCGGGTGGACAGCCAGATCTCTGAGGTTGTAAGTGGGACTGGAGGAACGCCGGGCATCTGCGTGAATCTTGTATCTCCGCACCGCATATTGGAGTTGTATATGAGCGGAGTCCCATACTCTCTCACTCGCTCGGAAACGTAGTAGTCCACAGCTGGAACCTCCGAAGGCGTGAGTCCCATAGTGTTCTGCCAGAGTGAGCTCTGTGCATACTCAGCCCAAGGGAGAAAACGTCTCCAGCTGTGCTGATCTTCAATTCAATTCAATTCAATTCAAGTTTATTTGTATAGCGCTTTTCACAATACAAATCGTTGCAAAGCAGCTGTACAAAAAATGTAGGCTACTACAATATATTTAGTAGCTTATTAGTGGTGACTACTGTATGTTAAGTCGATGTACATATGGTATAAGTAATGGTGTAATTAAAAACAGATGATGAACACTAATAGTAATGATTATGTGTTGCAATCAAACTTGTAGAAAAATTGTGTAGTGCTGTATGTTGTTTCAAGGCTGGCATCATCGGCGGTCCTCTGAGGCGTTGGCATCATCTCTTCTTCTGAATCCGGGCTGAATCTTGTGTAATTCCTAGTTACCACGGGATGGAAATCCCGTGGCAGAAACAGAGAAACAAATAGAGAAATAATTAGCGTAGCTGCTGTTCCAACCAAGCAAAAATTATGTGTTTAGCCCAAGCTGAAGAATGGTGATGTGCATTTGATCAGATGTAACTGAAGTACAAGGTTATGAGATACATTATGTGAATGCTTGGCTAAAGAGATGAGTCTTTAATCTAGATTTAAATATACAGAGTGTGTCTGAACCCCGAACGTTATCAGGAAGGCTATTCCAGATTTTTGGAGCCAAATGTGAAAAGGCTCTCCCTCCTTTAGTGGACTTTGCTATCCTAGGTACTACTAAAAGTTAGAGTTTTGCGACCTTAGGGAGCGTGAGGGATTGTAGCGTGGAAGGAGACTAGTTAGGTATGCAGGAGCTAAACCATTAAGGGCCTTATAGGTCAGAAGTAATATTTTGTAAGTGATACGGAACCTAATAGGTAGCCAGTGTAGAGACCGTAAAATAGGGGTAATATGATCATATTTTCTTGACCTGGTAAGGACTCTAGCAGCTGCATTTTGGACTACCTGTAGCTTATTTATTGAAGAAGCAGGACAACCACCTAGTAGTGCATTACAATAGTCCAGTCTAGACGTCATGAATGCATGAACTAACTTTTCTGCATCAGAAACAGGTAACATGTTCCGTAGCTTGGCAATATTTCTAAGATGGAAGAATGCTGTTTTTGTAACATGAGAAATATGACTTTCAAAAGACAGGTTGCTGTCTAATATAACACCCAGATTTTTGACTGTAGAGGAAATAACAGTGCATCTGTCTAGTTGCAAATTGCAGTTTAAGAGATTCGTGCTGATCTTCTTGGCATTATGCCCGGAAGTAACATCCGAATTCCTGGATCTTCCACTCAGTCTGGCCATTGGTCTATAGGTGGTAGCTGGACAAGCTCACCGTCACTCTTAGTAAATGGAAGAAGGCTTTCCAAACATGTGAAATAAATTGTGGGCCCCGGTCCGAGACAATGTCGTTCAAACCAAAAATACGGTAATTCCTAAACACATGATTAAACAGGCATTCAGCAGTCTCTAGATCATTAGGCAAACCTCTGAAGGGAATCAACCAGCAGGCCTTCGAAAAACAATCTACTGTGACGAGTATGCAGGTATGTCCTTCTGAGTTGGGTAGGTCGGTGACAAAGTCTATTCTCCAGGGCCTCTGAGGTATGGGTAGAGGCACGAGTTTGCCAACGGGAAGATGATGAGGGGTTTTAGACATACAGTCAGGTCCATATATATTTGGACACTGACACACTTTTCATAATTTCGGCTCTGTGTGCCACTAGATGAAATTGAAGTGCAGACTTTAAGCTTTAATTCAAAGGGTTGAACAAAAATATAACATAAAATGCTAAGGAATTACAACAATTTTTTATACACAGACCCCCCATTTTCAGGGGCTCATAAGTAATTGGACAAATAAATATAATCATAAATAAAATGTTCATTTTTAATATTTTGTTGAGAATCCTTTGCAGGCAATGACTGTCTTAAGTCTGGAACTCATGGACATCACCATAGACTGGGTTTCTTCCTTTGTGGTGCTTTGCCAGGCCTTTACTGCAGCTGACTTCAGTTGTTGTTGGTTTGTGGGTCATTCTGCCTTTAGTTTTGTCTTCAGCAAGTGAAATGCATGTTCAATCAATTTGAAATCAGAAGATTGACTTGGCCATTGCAGAACATTCCACTTTTTTACCTTTAAAAACTCCTGGGTTGCTTTTGCTGTATGTTTTAGGTCATAGTCCATTTGTACTGTGAAGAGCCGCCCAAACAACTTTGCTCCATTTAACTGAATCTGGGCAGACAGTATATCCCTATACACTTCAGAATTCTTCCGGCTGCTTCTGTCTTCTGTCACATCATCACTAAACACCAGTAACCCAGTGCCACTGGAAGCCATGCATGCTCATGCCATTACACTGCTCCACCATGTTTCACAGATGATGTTGTAGGCTTTGGATCATGAGCTGTTCCAAGCCTTCTCCATACTTTTTTCTTCCCGTCATTCTGGTACACATTGATTTTAATTTCAGCAGTCCAAAAAATGCTTTTCCAGAAGTGGTCTGGCTTTTTTAAATGTTTTTTGACAACGTCTAATCTGGTCTTGTTTGCACCTTGTGGTAAACCCTCTCTATTTTGCTCTCGTGAAGTCTTCTCTTGATTGTAGACTTGACAGTGACACGCCTACCTCCTGGAGAGTATTCTTCACTTGGTTGGATGTTGTAAAATGTTTTATTACCATGGAGAGGATCATCCAATCATCCACCATACTGTCGTTCTTTTGTGAACATCCAGGCCTTTTTATGTTGCTGAGCTCACCAGTGTGTTCTTTTTCTTCTCAGAATTCACCAAACTGTTGATTTGGCCACTCCTAATGTTCCTGCTATCTCTCTGATGCATTTCTTTTGTTTTTGAAGGGTAACAATTGTCTGTTTTACTTGCATGCAGAGCTCCTTTGACTGCATGATGGGTTCAGAGCAACAGCTTCCAAATACAAATAGCACACTTAGAATAAACTCCAAATCTTTTACCTGGTTAATTGATGTAGAAAAAATGAAGGAATAGCCCACAACTGTCCATGAAACAGCTTTTGACTCAACTGTCCAATTACTTATGGTACCTTAAAAAAGAGGGGGAGGTACATATTAAAGAGCTGTAATTCCTTAACCTTTCTACCAATTTGATGAGACTGCCCTAAAAATTAAAGTTCAGAGTGTGCACTTTAAGAGCATATTCATTGTATAACTGTAACTTGAATATGTTTTGGTCAACAGCTAAAATAATAAAAAATTGTGTCAGTGTCCAAATACATATGACTGTAGCACAGACTGAGCAACTCTGAACGTACCTGTTGACATCACGGGACATACTGGGCCACCAGTAGTGAGCTTACAGGAGCGAGAGGGTCCAATCGCTGCATGAATGTCCAGATCCCGGTACATTGTGTACTGAGCCCAGAAGGGATTAAAGTTGGGACATGGGGATGTAGATTTTCCCCATGTCAGGTTCGAAGAGAGTGGTGGCTCGGATAGCATCGTCGATGTTCCATTGGGTGGGGCTTATAATCAGGGCTTTAGGGAAGATCGGTTCTGGTTCTGAGGGTGAGTCTAGAGAATACAAGCTGAATAGAGCATCCGCTTTACAGTTGTGATTCCCAGGACGGTAGGTAATGGTGAAATTAAAACCGGGTGAAGAATAAAGCCCGGGGGTTGAGTGTTTTTGCATCACAGAGATATTGGAGGTTTTTGTGATCTTTGATGACTGTGAAGGCATGGTTGTCTCCCTCCAGATAATGCCGCCACTCCTCCAAAGCTAATTTGATGGCCAATTTTGATGGCTAATTTTTCTCCAATGGGGAAAGTTTCTTTAAGTAATAGGTCCAAGGCTGGAGACAAGGATGCTCACCATGCTGCTGGGACAGCACAGCCCAGATGCCGGTGGTGGAGGCGTCTACTTTTTATCCGGATGGGGGCCGTGCTGAAGGCCGTCTTAAGCTCTTCAAAGGCTTTATGGGCATCAGAGGTGCACACTAGTGTTCCAAACTCTCCTGTTATTTTATTTTATTATGTTATGAACAGGACTGTTACATTTCAAACATAATGAATTTTTTTTTTGAGCAGAGCGGTGTTTCTGATACACCCCCCCCCCCCCCCCCCCTCCTCTCAGCTTAAGTCTCCCAGGGGAAGGAAATAGTCCTTTACGGTCCTGTCAGCCATTTTCCCTGTGGTAGGTTTCCTCTTGAATGTGTGATTTAAAATGTCTTTGTAATAAATAGTGTAAAACTAGGCCTTGCCACATTGGCACTAGTCTGCCGGAGGAATCTAGGCGAACACTAAAGAGAGGTTGAGTCCAAAACCAGCCTGGGTGTCCCTGGGTGGGTGGCGTCGCTCCTCCAAGGACAACATTGCACCCAGCCGCACTGGTCGGCCAGCCCCCCTGGCGTTTTCTCCTTACCAGCTTAGGGGTCTTTTTGATGGATGCTGATGAACGGTGAGGTGGTTGGTGAATGTGCGGTGGTTTCTTGTTAGGGGTGATGACGACACCCTCCTCGGTCTCCACACCAAATGACTTGCAGTTCTTGACGAATCTCCAGACGTCTCCACGGATCGAGGGCCACCAGGCAACATCCAGGATTCGTAGGAGGGTCTTTAGCCGTCCGTGATGTTTATCCTGGCTCTTTAGATGGAAGTGTTGAATGGTTTGTTGCGCTAGGGACCTCGGGACGATGAGCTGTATCTTGAAGGTGTCCTCGTCCTTCGAGGTCGATACAGCAACCCGTGTTGACCCTGCACGCAGATCCCGTTGGTCGGTGGTGTGGAGGGAGAGATGATAAGTCCTTGCAGAGTGTCATTATCACCCTGTGCACAGGTGAGTTCCTCTCTGGAGAAGGGAAAGATGGAGAACATGGCAGTAAAGTCTGGCCCAGCTGGAGTGATGGCACAGGATTCTTCATTGGTTGCTCTGTTGAGGGTTTGTGAGGTGGATGAGGCAGTGGAAACATTGGCCGGAGGAAAGCCAGGGGTCGACATGGAAGGCACTGGGCTGGTCGTTGTAGTGGGAGGAGAGATGGCAAATTCTGGGTTCCTTAACTGTTCCAGTTGTTTTGCCCATTTGTTGTCCCTCCTCTTAAAACACTCAAATACCTCCCTCTCCAGTGTTGCCACAGTGTCCTTAATGGATTCCTCCATCTTAGCTAACTTAAAATCCACAGCCTCTCTAAAATACAGTTCACGATTTATATTACTTTCAAAAGAGTCTTTAAAATCCTTCTCCAGTTTAAAAACAAGGTTTTTAAGAACATCCACCTCAGTGCGAAGCTGTGCACATTCACACTTATGTAAAATCCGTTCATCATTAAAACCAGCAGATGTATTAAAAGAAGCAGCATTATTTTGTTTGGTCGTCATGTTAAAACACTTCTCTCAACACAGCTTTCAAAATCTTTTAACGTTCCCCGTACTGGCCACCATATGTAACGATCGGCCTTATCGGTCGAATTACAATGATTTAAAATGGGGTCAGATTATGCTGTGAGAGATAAAACAAGTGTTTTAAAAGGATGAGACAATGACAAAAAGTAAAAAGAATAAATACGTGTATTTACAATATTCACAAGGAACTAAAACAACACATCAAAACTAGAATAACTTAGGCTGTTAAAAGCAGATTGTCCATTTAAATCATACCCTAAAACAGTCCTTAAGAAATCCAGCGTGCTGTAAGTAAGTAAAAGTGTCCACCGGTGTATATACAGTCCATGAAAGTGATAATCCAAAAGGTGAGAAATTGGAATGGTAAGTCCATAAAATAACTCCACACTCCAGTGTTTGGTCAGTGACCCCGATTGTTTGTTATGCTGCTTGCTTTATACTGGTAAGCTTCCTGATTTCTGTCATGTGACTAATCACATGACAGGCAGACCCATACTCATTTACAGACATACACATTAAAAATAGTTAAGAGGATTAAAATGGCTAAGACAACATGTAAAACCATTAAAACTCAAATATATATATATATATATATATATATATATATATATATATATATATATAAAACCATCTTAATGTATATTGAGCGGTATAAAACATGTGTCATTGTGGGACAGTGTCACAAGATCTTTTACTAAATGAGGAGTTGGCCATTTCTTGATCGCCTCGATTTTCCCCTGGTCCATCTGAATGCCCTCATGGCTGATGATGTATCCAAGGAACTGCACTGTGGGGCAACTTCATTCCATCCACTGGTCGCCACCAGCGTTTGAAAGTGCAGAGTGTAGTCGTTTGTGGAGGAAGTGCCCTGATGCAGCTGCAGCAGCTGATCTGACACAGAGACACAAATGATTAGTGAAAGCTTCATAGGATTTAATTATGGTACTGTTGGCATTTCATATTGCCTTGGTCCAAGACAGTGCCTTGCCGGTGAGAAGTGAAATGATGAAAGCCACCTCTATTTGCTCTGTGGTGAATTTCTGCGGCTGCATCTCAATGTATAGGGTCACTTGGAGGAGGAAGCCATTACACTCAGCTGTATCACCCATGTAAGAAGCTGGAATGGCCATGGGACTAGCAGAGGCAGATTGAGGGGCTGTGACTGTCACAGATGAAGCCAGAGACAACAGGTAAGTGAAACAATGAGTGGGTGTTATTCACAGGTTCAATGTTGCAGATCGAATGGAGTGAATGCAGGTGAGAGTCAAACAATAGGCAGTTCAAGAGTTCTTAGTTACCAATACTGGGGGGTAATAATGTGTGTGCGTGTGTGTGTGTGGGTGGGTGGGGGGAGGGGGCCTTCAGAATTCGGCACAACAGTGATAAACCATTTGCATGACCGCTGCACACATGAGATGCTTCGGATCAATGCTACGCTGTGCTTTTGCAAGTCCGTTGAGTCTTCAGTCATACTACGCAATTCAAACATTAAATTTTGAATCCATTTCTTCTTGTAACCTCAAAAATGTGGATTCAGGTGGCAATTAAATAGATAATTTGCCCGGGGATCCTAGTTGCTGAGGTAATTATGCCTCAGCGGTCTATCAGCACTCGTCAATGTCAAAATAATTGAGATGGCCAATCAAATCAAAGTAGGTGGGGTTTACTGTTCACAGACGTTACAGTTTACTGTTCGCACTGCTTATTGGCACAGTGATTTACCAGAAAAATGGCACTTCATGGCCAAAAGGTTGCAAACCCCTGGATCAGTGTGTATAAAGTAGTTTAGTGCTATTCATTAACTAATGATGTAAAACGTATAATAATGTGTTACTAAGTGCAAATAGTCCACCTTGTTGGCAGAGGTTATTTACACTAGTTTCGCTCACCAATGTTTGTTTGGCATAGACAACATTACAGAAGATGCACATTATTCGAAAGAAGCAGTGATGTAGAGCGTAAAGTGCATGGTGGTGTCTTTCGATGCAATCGACCCAAGTTTGAATCTGTTTTTTGCCAAACTCATTCTTTTCTCTTTTCCCATGACATATCAGATCGGAAACACATTTATTTTCAATACAAATTACCGCATGATATACTACAATAATGAGGTGCAAATATCTGCCACTTTTAAATAGCATCTATTGCCAAGAAAATACATTAAGGTTGTTCCGATTCCGATACTAGTATTAGAAATGCCACCGATACCACAAAAAATTCTAGCATCGGAATTGGCGAGTACTTGAATCCACGTACATATCCGATACCATTTTCTTAAACAAGGCCTAAGTTATTCCCGCTAGCAAATCGGAAGCAAATTCAAAGAAGAAATACAAACATGCTAGCAGTATGTCCGCTGTTTTTAAATAAAACTTACAAATAAACATGAAATACTTATAAGAATCTCTTAGAAATACTTTTTAAACATTTTACACCATTTGTATACCTCTCTTTAACCCATTTAACTTATTTATTAAATTATTAATTGCCTTAAGGGCAACACAAAAACTTAGCGGGAATCAGTCCTTTGGCAAAAGAAGAATGACTTCAGTAACTGGTCGCAAAAAAGTCTTTCAAGTGCTTTGGTCATTTACTGTGACCTCGACCTTCCTTACTCGATTGTCCTTCCCAGGGAAAGTTGTCGTGACTCTACTCATGAGCCAGCTGTTCCATGGAACCTGCTTGTCCTTGAGCAAAACAAGGTCACCAACTTGCAGGTTTCGACAAGATACAGTCCATTTCTGTCTCTGCTGCAATAAAGGCAGGTACTCTCGCCTCCAGCGTGTCCAGAGCTGTTTGGCAAGAGCCTGAACTTGTCTCCATTGCTTGGTGTAAAGGTCCTTGTCCAAGAAATCTCCAGGAGGAGGTATAAGGCACGATTTCTGGGTTAGCAGCATAGAGGGAGAGAGAATGAAGGGATTGTCTGGATCGGACGAAACTGGAAGGAGTGGCCTGGCGTTTATGATTGCAGACACTTCAGCCATAAGTGTGCACAATACGTCGTGAGTGAGTAGCACCCTACCTTACTTCCCTCTTAGGGCAAAGAAGCGTCTCAGGGCATTTACACAACTGCTGGTGTCTAAGGACTCTATTACCTCAATGTGCACGGCTAAGACACAGAGGACTATTGTTTAAGTTGGGGTCAGTGAGGAGTACACTATTGAGTGAGACACCGTCCTCTTGGGCACTGGAATCAAAAACTACCCTGATATTGTTGAGTTTTTGAGGGTGGTAGACCCCAAACGTAGGGAGATACCAGCATTCTTCTCCTTGCTTAAGTGCGGGCGCTATCTCGGCGTGACCGCTGAAGAAAATCCCTCCCATAAACTCCACGTATTGCTGCTGCATGTGGGGTTTCTTTTGCATGCTCCGTTTGAGAGACAAAAAACGTCTGACTGCTAGCTCTCTATTGTTAGGCATTTTCCGGCGAGGCTCTTTGAAAGGAAGTGGGGCGACCCAGCTATTGTCATCGTCTCTGTACATGCTTTCGTCCATGATCTCTAAAAAGAGTGTGCCATCTATGAAGGGAGCTGGCTCATTGTCGTTTTTGCTGCGGATGAAAACTGATTGTCCCAGACTTTGCTCTGGAACCTTAGTGTGCCTGTTAAAGGAACAATATGTAAGAAATTTATGTCAGTCAATCATAAAATGGCCCTGACATGTCACTAGACATCATGTTCATTTCAAATACTTATATCACTGACAACAGTGGTCCGGCCAGGATATTGTCATTTAAAAGTGCAAGTTGCAGCCCTCAACTGATGTTATTGTTGTCATTTTGTGTTTTGGTCTGAGGCTCCACCCTCCAGCTATCTACCAATCACGAAGTCAGTAGAGTTTCGTGAGATGGGTTGCCAGCTCTGCTCTAGTTAGTTACAGCTGCTGCGAAGAACGAGTCGGATAAAACATGTATAAAGTTACGAAACCTAAAAGACCTCGTTATGAATCCGAAGAATGTCGTGACAAAGTCCGAAATAAAACAAGGATTTGTATAGGAGATGCCTTTGACAGATGGAGACGGCTGAAAACAGAGACGAATTTGAAGACAGATGCCAACGTTGCTAATTTTCTCCTGGACAGGTATCCTGGACAGATTCATCTATGTTTGGCTAGCTTACTTGTACTTAATGTAAATAGACATTTCAAATATTCACGACAGTCGAACAAAGGTATATATGTTCATGCAAAGTAACGTAGCACATATGGAGGAGGTGGGGTCATCGAATTGAAAAGGTAAGGAATTGTTTGGAAAATACAAACAGCGAGTTGTCATTGCTAACATTATCAATGCATTATCAGAGCCCGTTTCTCTGTCATTATGCTGAAACGCCGAGGAAAACAACATTAGCACGTCGATTATGGCAATGTGAAACGTAATTGAGACGTATTGTGTAGCCTAACGTTACCTCGGTAAAAATGAGTGAAAGAAGGAATTGACCCTCGACTTTTGGATGCTATATTCTACCATGTTTGTTGGTATAGGCTAAAAGCCCCCTGCTGCCGTACACAGTGGATTTTCCACGGTCGCCCGTCCTAAATGCGTTCATAAAAAGCTTTATATCGCACCACTAGCAGGGTATGAAAACAATCTATGTTTCGACTGAAATGTGGTATTACAGTGCATCTTTACGAAATATTTGGCTAATCGCCTAATTACTTCGCAAAACATCTCTCGTGAAGCATAAACATAAGTAACAGAAGAAAAAAAACTTATTGTGTAGGACTCGTCACTTGCCAAGCTCGGAAGCTCCTTGTAGCAGCCTACAGTCCTGTGGAATCCTGCAGCTTAAGCCTAGTTCAGACTGCATGATTTTAGCCCCGATTTTGACTCGCCGACAGGTTTTGAGAAATCGCCGACAAATGCCCGAAATCACAGGCAAATCAGTGCTCGTTCACGTGAGTGACAATCACACAGTGTGAACTATCAAAGACGTGATCTGAGACAATCGCCGACGTCTCGCCGACACCCGTGAGATATTTGGCATGCTAAATATCTGGACCTGTCGGCGATTCAAAATCATGCCGTGTGAAAGGTGATCTGACTGAAAATCACATCGGCGATTACCTACAGCTAATGAGACAGCAACATCCAGGCCAGCGGGAAGTTGGTGGAGGAGTTACGAAGGTATAGACCACAATATCAACAAGCATAGTTTCGGCTTTTTTTCTTTTCGCTGCAAATGAGTGCACATGCAATTTGTATGACAAGCTTCTTGCGGGCTACCATTTTTTTATAATAATACCAGTCTCACGTGAGAACTTACATGCCTGACCTCGCGTTGTTTCCATGTCACTCCTCGCGTGTGTTTGGTTGTGAGACGTAGTTTGCGGACCGGGACAAAGTTGTCGGCGATTCTTCCTATTGTAAAGTCATGCAGTGTGAAACCCCCTGTCGCCGATCCATCGTGCAGTGTGAACACAGCAGCGATGGAATGCTACCCCAGATAGTCATGCAGTGTGAAAACATCTGTGACGCGATTGCTTTGAAAATCGTGCAGTCTGAACTCGGCATTAGCTGGCAACCTCGAGTCAGGGGGGAGGGGGAGGGGATACACCGTTCTACAGTATTTTGAAAGTGATTGCAGTTCCAGTTTTGGCCACAATCCTACATATTGTTCCTTTAATGTGTGGCATTTCCTTGAACTGTCGGAAATTGTCACACTGTCCAAAAACTATTGGGCGGCCATTTTCAAGAATAATTGTTTTGAATGAGTTGACTGTGGGCTTGTGGACCTTACCTACACACACCTCCCCGACTACGACCCACCCTAAATCTAGGCGCTGAGCGAAGGGCGCATGATGAGGGCCATTAACTTGTTCCCTGACTTTGTGTGCACGTAGAACATCTCGCCCTAGCAGTAGAAGTATTTCTGCCTTATGGTCTAGCTCTGGAATGTACTTTGCTATGGACTGAAGGTGTGGCTGGTGCAGTGCAGCGTTTGGTGTTGGGATCTCGCTTCTGTCATTAGGAATGTCCTGGCATTCAATGAGAGGAGGGAGTGGGATTACCACAGACCCATCTAAAGACTCAATGTGAAAGCCTTCAGCCATTTCCCCCCCATGTTTCAACGAGGCCTGAACATGTTCTTAGATCGTAACTGACTAGTTTATGTTTAATGTTGAACAGATCAAATAACTCTGGCCTGGCTAAGGCTCGATTGCTCTGATCATCAAGTATGACGTAAGCCTTAACCGCACTGTCCTTGTGACCCTCTGGATACACCTTTGCGAGACATATTTTTGAACAAGAACGACCCCACTGACCTGGACCGCACACTTTGGTGCATGTTGTGGTTACTGCGATGCTGTCTGAGACGTCTTTTACCTCCCCGCCATCCTCTTGTGCGGGAGCAGGAGCCTTGAAGGTTCGTGGTGGAGGACCAGGATGCATGACTGTTTCATGGCTCGTACTTTCACAGTCGGAGCACTTTACTGTGGATTTGCAGTCCTTAGCGAGATGAGTGTCCGAGGCACAGCACTTGAAACAGATTCCTTTCTCTTTGAGGAAGGCCTTTCTTTCATCGAGCAGTTTGTTCCTGAATGTCCTGCATTTATTGAGTGGGTGGGGCTTATTGTGCAGCGGGCAGTTCCTATTAAAGTCCTTGTTGGGGGGTATAATATTAGTTTTATTTACCGAGATGGGTTTGGCGGAGCTAAAGTTTCTCAGGTTGGGTCTTTCTGATTTTATTTGTGTTTGGCTGTTCTGTTGGTTAAAGCTTGTATCATTATGTCTCTTAGCTTCTTTGCATATGAACTTGCAAAAGTAACTGAAAGGTGGAAAGCAGTCATGATGATCCTCTTTATATTGAGAGCCTAGTGACATCCACTTCTCCTGAATTCCATATGGGAGTTTGTCCACAATTGGCCTGATTCCGCGTGACGTGTCAAGATAGAGAAGACCGGGCAGATACCCATCCTCTTTTGCTCCTTGAATCTCCTGTAAAAGATCCCCAAGTTCCCTCAGTTTCACATTATCCTTTGCTGTCATTTTAGGAAAACTGTCCAATCTCTGGAAGAGCAATTTTTCGATGATTTCAGGAGCCGCATAACACTCATGGAGTCTGTCCCATGCTTTCTGTAAAGCTACTGCAGCTACACAGAGCGAATGTGTTTAATTTGACTGCTTGAATCCTTTCCTAACCATTTTGTCATCAAATCGAGCTCTTGTGTTGGCGTGAGGTGAACGTCTGCTGTAGCCCCGGTAAATGAGGAGAGCCACGCTCTAAAATTCTCTGGTTTGTCATCATATTGGTATAGACCTAAAGTGATGAGGTCACGACGTGCCATATATTGTGCAAGTGGCTCTGCTTGGTGTGACGTGCTTGCAGGTAAGTTGTAGTGAGGCACGAAAGGGCTGGAGAATGGGTTGAGGGTGTTCTTTGTTTGTTTACTTTTTGGTTTTTGTCTCACCTTTAGGAGAGGAAGATGTGGTTTGGATAGCCACGGATGTGTGTTGGTTGTGACGCTTGGGCCTAGTGTTAACAGATGAAGGTTCTGCGTCTGAAACGTCATTTTCAGTAGGATTCCATGTGATGAATGTGCCCTCTATTTCAACACTTTGGTTGCAGGTGGCTGGAGCGGGGCCATTATGTTTATTCACATTCATTTGAGATTTCACATATTCACATGTTCTTTCTCTTTTAACTCTATCTTTTAACTCTCTCTGGCTCTCATGCCCATCTTGTTTTGCCTCTGCTTCTTCTAGCACCTCTGCCTCAGCTACTGCGGCATCTGCTTCTCTTTGTAATTCTAGCACCTGTAGCTCTGTCGATTTTCACTTTTTCCATTTTTAACCCCCTGGGGTCGACAAACGCGTATACGCGTTTTGTGGCAGTTTCCCAAAAGGAACTTCAATTACTCTGTCATTTCTGATTGTACAGATAAAAGCAGTACATCAATCAAATCTGTAAAGGGTCTACTTTTATTTGTATATACTCACAAAAGCAAAAAAACATTGTGAACCGGAAGTTAGCGCGGCCGAACAGGAAGTAGAATTTCCACTAATATGTTTAAATACAACTTACAAAGAAACATGAAATACTTATAAAAAAGTTTTAAACATTTTAAACCATTTGTATACCTCTCTTTAACCCATTTAACTTATTTATTAAATTATTAATTGCCTTAAGGGCAACACAACCACGTTGTCCAACTTATAAGGGCTGCCATTTCTGTTTCAGATGAGAAACATCAAACGGCAAGCGAAACAAAAGCAAAACTAACGTGTTACATTGCTGCTCAACGCTGATCCTTTATCAGCTTGGACCGCAATGAAAACAAACACTGTTACTACTGCGAGATCCAGTGAGAAGCGTTTGAATTTGCCGCACAATGAATAAGGTTGCTGCAAAATCTAGAATCTTTCAAATTCTGCCCAGAATTCTCTGTTAAAAACAGCACTGATGTACCTCAGAAAACCAGAATTAGTAATGCTAACTATAAAAAAAAGTACTGTCAAACATCTGTCAGATAATAAAAAACGTCTAGGTTACGTAGGTAACCCTCGTTCCCTGAAGGAGGTTAGGACTCGTAGGCGCTTCGCCGGACGTCGGCCCATTCGCTTTGACTGCAAGATGACACATAGGCTGTGCGATGGACCGTACGCCTGTTTTTGGATCCACTTCTGCGCTTATTCGGATGACGAGTCGGCACTTTTTCCCTAAGTCGCGTCTTTTCGCACCCCGGGGGCGATTTCGCCAAATAGGCCCGTCGTCGACGCCTCCGGGGGCGCCCTCGCGCCGCGCGCCACGGAGCGCCTAGAGCGCCACCTAAGTGCCTAGTCCCGGGAACGGCCTATTCGTCCACCTAAGCGCCTAGTCTTCATCGTAGTCTTCCTCTCGTCCCACGAACAGCCTATTCGTCCACGTAAGCGCCTATTTTTCATCATTGTGTCCACGAAGCGCCTAAAGAGCCACCTAAGTGCCTACTCTTCATCGTGGTCTTCCTCTCGTCCCACGGAATGCCTATTCGTCCACCTAAGTGCCTATTGTGTCCACGAAGCACCTAAAGTGCCACCTAAGTGCCTACTCTTCATCGTGGTCTTCCTCTCATCCCACGGACAGCCTATTCATCCACCTAAGTGCCTATTTTTCATCATTGTGTCCACGAAGCGCCTAAAGTGCCTACTCTTCATCGTTGTCTTCCTCTCGTCCCACGGACAGCCTATTCATCCACCTAAGTGCCTATTTTTCATCATTGTGTCCACGAAGCGCCTAAAGTGCCTACTCTTCATCGTGGTCTTCCTCTCGTCCCACGGACAGCCTATTCATCCACCTAAGTGCCTATTTTTCATCATTGTGTCCACGAAGCGCCTAAAGTGCCTACTCTTCATCGTGGTCTTCCTCTCGTCCCACGGACAGCCTATTCATCCACCTAAGTGCCTATTTTTCATCATTGTGTCCACGAAGCGCCTAAAGTGCCTACTCTTCATCGTGGTCTTCCTCTCGTCCCACGGACAGCCTATTCATCCACCTAAGTGCCTATTTTTCATCATTGTGTCCACGAAGCGCCTAAAGTGCCTACTCTTCATCGTTGTCTTCCTCTCGTCCCACGGACAGCCTATTCATCCACCTAAGTGCCTATTTTTCATCATTGTGTCCACGAAGCGCCTAAAGTGCCTACTCTTCATCGTGGTCTTCCTCTCGTCCCACGGACAGCCTATTCATCCACCTAAGTGCCTATTTTTCATCATTGTGTCCACGAAGCGCCTAAAGTGCCTACTCTTCATCGTGGTCTTCCTCTCGTCCCACGGACAGCCTATTCATCCACCTAAGTGCCTATTTTTCACCAATTTCGACCCAGGAGGCCCAAACTTGTATGTAAAATGTATCGGAAGCGAGGGGTCCCAGGGGCCCCAAACTTGGCATCCTGGTAGCCTAGGGGCCCCACTGCCATATATCAGGAGGACAGGTCTCTAGAGTGCAGGGAAAAATTTCACAACCACCCAGGACCCTGAAACCCAGGATCCTGAACCGGGGGCTCCTGGACTACCACCGTGTCAAATTTGAAGCCCCTGCGACCTTTTGACCCCTGCCAAACAGACCTTTTGGTGCACTGTCCCACGAACCACCTATGAAAACGCATGCAATAAGTTGCACGTGTCCTCGGCTACTGTTCGGCCCCCGGGGGTCCGAGGGGCCCCAAACTTGGCATCCTGGTAGCCTAGGGGCCCCATTGACATATATCAATAGGACAAGTCTCTAGAATGCAGGGAAAATTTTCACAACCACCCAGGACCTTGAAACCCGGGATCCTGAACCGGGGGCCCCTGGACTACCACCGTGTCAAATTTGGAGCCCCTGCAACTGTTCGTGGACAGTTGGGCCAATTAAGCACGAAAACGGGTCCAAGGGACACGAGGCTCCAGACACAGCCCCAGGGGCCCCTGACGAGACGTTGATGTCAATTTCGGGCCAATCTGAGGAATAGGCAGTTAGGTGGCACTTTAGGCACTTCGTGGACACGATGATGAAAAATAGGCACTTAGGTGGACAAATAGGCTGTTCGTGGGACGAGAGGAAGACTACGATGAAGACTAGGCACTTAGGTGGCACTTTAGGCACTTCGTGGACACGATGATGAAAAATAGGCACTTAGGTGGACAAATAGGCTGTTCGTGGGACGAGAGGAAGACTACGATGAAGACTAGGCACTTAGGTGGCACTTTAGGCACTTCGTGGACG
Source organism: Garra rufa (assembly GCF_049309525.1). Taxonomy (NCBI): domain Eukaryota; kingdom Metazoa; phylum Chordata; class Actinopteri; order Cypriniformes; family Cyprinidae; genus Garra; species Garra rufa. The sequence goes on from NC_133370.1 coordinate 29,296,188, forward strand.
AGGTCCTAGTCATTTAGGCTGTTAGGTGGACAAATAGGCAGTTTGTGGCGGCCATCCCACAACCTATTTGACGCCGTCAAATAGGTGAGCCGTTGGACGGCTGAGATCCCCAATTCGTTACAGGGATTCACCGGCCGAAAATGTCTAAGTCGAAAACAGCATCCCACGTGTAACCTATTTGACAGGTCCCTTATAGGCTGTCTGTGGACAGTTGTATTTTATGCAAATTATGCATAATTAATGGATGTAATGTACATCAGTGTGTTGTGGTGTGTCCCCTGTGTGGCACACAACAGGTTAAACCACATTAAAATCACTGTAAATATGAAATATGACCATTTAATGTATTGGCATCCAACCTGTAGCTTAATAAGTTACTCACTGGCCTACAGCATATATGCTGAAATCCCCTATTCTTTACAGGGATTCACCGGCCGAAAATGTCTAAGTCGAAAACAGCATCCCACGTGTAACCTATTTGACAGGTCCCTTATAGGCTGTCTGTGGACAGTTGTATTTTATGCAAATTATGCATAATTAATGGATGTAATGTACATCAGTGTGTTGTGGTGTGTCCCCTGTGTGGCACACAACAGGTTGAACCCCATAAAATTTCTGTTGTTATGAAATATGACCTTTTAATGTAATGTCCACAGACAGCCTATGGAGGCCCAGTCAAATAAGTTACACATGGGCGTTCACCATATGTGGTGAAAATTAACGAAAATCCACCATCAGACAGTGACAGCTGTAACTTATTTTAGGGGCTGTAATGTATATAGAACTGCTGGGTAATGTTCCCTGAGCACAGTACTATAGAAATTTATCCATAAAACCACTGTAGTTATGAAATATGACTTATTACGGTATCGTCCACGGAACGCCTATAGGGGCTCTGTCAAATAAGTTACATGTGGGATGTTGAATTTGACCGGATGTTTCTCAAGAACCAAGAAGACTTGGGGCTCCATACTCTGGGGTCATGGGGGGCCCTCTGGTACCTACCCATGCCCGGAGTATGGAGCTCCAAGTCGGCATGGTTTCTAAGGTACATCCGGTCAAAATGTCTAAGTCGAAAACAGCATCCCACGTGTAACCTATTTGACAGGTCCCTTATAGGCTGTCTGTGGACAGTTGAATTTTATGCAAATTATGCATAATTAATGGCTGTAATGTACATCAGTGTGTTGTGGCGTGTCCCCTGTGTGGCACACAACAGGTTGAACCCCATAAAATTTCTGTTGTTATGAAATATGACCTTTTAATGTAATGTCCACAGACAGCCTATGGAGGCCCAGTCAAATAAGTTACACATGGGCGTTCACCATATGTGGTGAAATTAACGAAAATCCACCATCAGACAGTGACAGCTGTAACTTATTTTAGGGGCTGTAATGTATATAGAACTGCTGGGTAATGTTCCCTGAGCACTGTACTATAGAAATTTATCCATAAAACCACTGTAGTTATGAAATATGACTTATTACGGTATCGTCCACGGAACGCCTATAGGGGTTCTGTCAAATAAGTTACATGTGGGATGTTGAATTTGACCGGATGTTTCTCAAGAACCAAGAAGACTTGGGGCTCCATACTCTGGGGTCATGGGGGGCTCTCTGGTACCTACCCATGCCCAGAGTATGGAGCTCCAAGTCGGCATGGTTTCTGAGATACAACCGGTCAAAGTTCCACAGGAAGTTGCAATATCTCTGGAAAAAAAGCCTACTTGGGGCTCCATACTCTGGGGTCATGGGGCGCCCTCTGGTACCTACCCATGCCCGGAGTATGGAGCTCCAAGTCGGCGTGGTTCCCGTGAAACACCCGTTCAAAGTTGCACAGGAAGTTGCAATATCTCTGGAAAAAAGCCGACTTGGGGCTCCATACTCTGTGGTCATGGGGGGCCCTCTGGTACCTACCAATGCCCAGAGTATGGAGCTCCAAGTCGGCGTGGTTCCCGTGAAACACCCGCTCAAAGTTCCACAGGAAGTTGCAATATCTCTGGAAAAAAGCCGACTTGGGGCTCCATACTCTGTGGTCATGGGGGGCCCTCTGGTACCTACCAATGCCCGGAGTATGGAGCTCCAAGTCGGCGTGGTTCCCATGAAACACCCGCTCAAAGTTCCACAGGAAGTTGCAATATCTCTGGAAAAAAGCCGACTTGGGGCTCCATACTCCGGGGTCATGGGGGGCCCTCTGGTACCTACCAATGCCCGGAGTATGGAGCTCCAAGTCGGCGTGGTTCCCGTGAAACACCCGCTCAAAGTTCCACAGGAAGTTGCAATATCTCTGGAAAAAAGCCGACCTGGGACTCCATACTCTGGGGTCATGGGGGGCCCTCTGGTACCTACCAATGCCCGGAGTATGGAGCTCCAAGTCGGCGTGGTTCCCATGTAACTCCCGGTCAAATTTCCACAGGAAGTTGCAATATCTCTGGAAAAAAGCCGACTTGGGACTCCATACTCTGGGGTCATGGGGGGCCCTCTGGTACCTACCCATGCCCGGAGTATGGAGCTCCAAGTCGGCGTGGTTCCCGTGAAACACCCGCTCAAAGTTCCACAGGAAGTTGCAATATCTCTGGAAAAAAGCCGACCTGGGACTCCATACTCTGGGGTCATGGGGGGCCCTCTGGTACCTACCAATGCCCGGAGTATGGAGCTCCAAGTCGGCGTGGTTCCCGTGAAACACCCGCTCAAATTTGCACAGGAAGTTGCAATATCTCTGGAAAAAAGCCGACTTGGGACTCCATACTCTGGGGTCATGGGGTGCCCTCTGGTACCTAGCCATGCCCGGAGTATGGAGATCCAAGTCGGGTCCTCGGCTACAGTTCGGCCCCCTGGGTCCGAGGGGCCCCAAACTTCGCAACCTGGTAGCCTAGGGTCCCCCCTGCCACATACTAGCAGGACGAGTCCCTAGAGCGCAGGGAATTTTTTTTTGGCTTCCTTTGTCAAAATCTCTCACAAAGGCCTCTTGCACTCATAGACAGAAAGAGCCTCTCCAAAGGGCACATTGAAAATATAGGTTAGGGTTAAGAAACAGACTCGTGGCCCATCTAGGGCCCTGGTATCCAGGATCCTGACTCAGGGGCCCCTGGACTACCACCGTGTCAAATTTGGAGCCCCTGTGACCTTTTGACCCCTGCTTTCCAGACATCCGTCCTGCAACCTATTTGACATAGGCTGTTCGTCGACGATTGGGCCAATTAAGCACAAAAACAGGTCGAACGGACACGAGGCTGCAGACACGGCCCAAGGGGCCCCTGACGAGGCGTGGATGTCAATTTGGGGCCGAACGGACCTTTTGGTCCGATGTCCCACGAACCACCTATGAAAACGCATGCAATAAGTTGCACGCGTCCTCGGCCACTGTTCGGCCCCCGGGGGTCCGAGGGCCCCCAAACTTCGCATCCTGGTAGCCTAGGGTCCCCCCTGCCACATACTAGGAGGACGAGTCCCTAGAGCGCAGGGATTTTTTTTTGGCTTCCTTTGTCAAAATCTCTCACAAAGGCCTCTTGCACTCATAGACAGAAAGAGCCTCTCCAAATGGCACATTGAAAATATAGGTTAGGGTTAAGAAACAGACTCGGGGCCCATCTAGGGCCGTGGTATTCAGGATCCTGACTCAGGGCCCCCTGGACTACCACCGTGTCAAATTTGGAGCCCCTGCGACCTTTTGACCCCTGCTTTTCAGACATCCGTCCTGCAACCTATTTGACATAGGCTGTTCGTCGACGATTGGGCCAATTAAGCACGAAAACGGGTCGAATGGACACGAGGCTGCAGACACGGCCCCAGGGGCCCCTGACGAGGCGTGAATGTCAATTTGGGGCCGAACAAACCTTTTGGTCCGCTGTCCAACGAACCACCTATGAAAACGCATGCAATAAGTTGCACGCGTCCTCGGCTACTGTTCGGCCCCCGGGGGTCCGATTGGCCCCAAACTTCGCATTCTGGTAGCCTAGGGGGCCCCCTGCCACATACTCGGAGGGCGAGTCCCTGGAGCGCAGGGAAAATTTTGACACCCACCTAGGACCCCGAAACCCGGGATCCTGAACCGGGGGCCCTTGGACTACCACCGTGCCAAATTTGGAGCCCCTGCAACTATTTGTGGACAAGTTGGGCCAATTAAGCACGAAAACAGGTCCAAGGGACACGAGGCTCCAGACACTGCCACAGGGGCCCCTGACGACCACTTTCGGGCCAATCTGACCTTTTGATGACATTGTGATGAAGAATAGGCACTTAGGTGGCACTTTAGGCACTTCGTGGACACGATGATGAAAAATAGGCACTTAGGTGGATGAATAGGCTGTTCGTGGGACGAGAGGAAGACTACGATGAAGACTAGGCACTTAGGTGGATCTTTAGGCACTTTGTGGACACGATGATGAAAAATAGGCACTTAGGTGGACAAATAGGCTGTTCGTGGGACGAGAGGAAGACTACGATGAAGACTAGGCACTTAGGTGGATCTTTAGGCACTTTGTGGACACGATGATGAAAAATAGGCACTTAGGTGGATGAATAGGCTGTTCGTGGGACGAGAGGAAGACTACGATGAAGAGTAGGCACTTAGGTGGCACTTTAGGCACTTTGTGGACACGATGATGAAAAATAGGCACTTAGGTGGATGAATAGGCTGTCCGTGGGACGAGAGGAAGACTACGATGAAGACTAGGCACTTAGGGAACTGGCCCCCTAGTGGTGGAAAAAACATCCCTTGAACCACCTATGGGTCCGTAAACCAATTATTAGGGTACACAATTCATTTAAGTTGGACCTTGGATCCAAAAAGTGCCTATTCATCCATTCCGTCCCCTATTGCGCCATCTGGCAACTTAAATGAATTGGCAAAAATCCACAGACTGCCTAAGTTCCCTTGCCCTTAAGTCAGGTACTTGATGCCCTCGAGTAATCTAAATGACAGGCCGGTGACGAAATCCCTAAGTGCTGCGCGGCGCCCCCTAATAATTTTTTGACCCCCAAACAACGCCTATGGTTCGATAGGGCCTCTCGCGCCGAAGCGGGGGACGGTGGTCCTGTCTCCCGAGACCCTCCAGGGGCCCCGCAATGGGGCAAAATTGCCCTAAAAATGCTTTTCCCCCGGCCTGTCAGATAAGTCACAGGATGGATCTAGCAGTGGACATTACATTAAAAGGTCATATTTCATAAAGACAGTGGATATATGTGGTGAAACCTACTGTACACCACACAGGGGACACACCACAACACACTGATGTACATTACAGTTATTAATTATGCAAAATTTGCATAATATTCAACTGTCCACAGACCGCCTATAGGGCACCTGTCAAATAGGTTACAGATGGGATGCTGTTTTTGACTTTGACATTTTCAGCCGGTGAATTCCCGTAAAGAATTGGGGATTTCAACACATGTGTGGAAGGCCAGTGAGTAGCTTATTAAATTACAGGTGGGATGCCAATGCAACAAAAGGTCAAAGTTCATAATTACAGTGCTTTTATGTGGTTTAACCTGTTGTATGCCACACAGGGGGAACAGAACAAAAAAATCATGTACAGTACAGTTTTTAATTATGCAAAATTTGCATACAATTGGACTGTCCTAGGGAAGCCTATATGGGACCTGTCAAATAAGTTACCGGTTGGATGCTGTTTTTGACTTTGACATTTTCAGCCGGTGAATTCCTGTAAAGAATTGGGGATTTCAACACATGTGTGGAAGGCCAGTGAGTAGCTTATTAAGTTACAGGTGGGATGTTGAATTTGACCGGATGTTTCTCAAGAACCAAGCCGACTTGGGGCTCCATACACTGGGGTCATGGGGGGCCCTCTGGTACCTACCCATGCCCGGAGTATGGAGCTCCAAATCGGCAGGGTTTCTGAGATACACCCGGTTAAAGCTGGACCGGAAGTGGCCATATCTCTGGAAAAAAGCCTACTTGGGGCTCCATACTCTGAGGTCATGGGGGCCCCTCTGGTACCTACCCATGCCCGGAGTACGAAGATCCAAGTCGGCATGGTTCTTGAGAAACACCCGGTCAAAGCTGGAACGGAAGTGGCCATATCTCTGGAAAAAAGCCTACTTGGGGCTCCATACTCTGGGGTCATGGGGGGCCCTCGGGTAACTACCCATGCCCGGAGTATGGAGTTCCAAGTCGGCATGGTTTCTGAGATACACCCGGTCAAAGCTGGACCGGAAGTGGCCATATCTCGAGAACGGAAAGTCCCAGGAGCTTGGGACGGTGGGGTCAGAAGGGGCCCTATGGGCCCTCCTCATGCCCGGAGTTTAGAGCTCCAACTCTGCTTAACTCCCAAGATACACTCGGTTATATATAAGGGACTTTCGGACAAAACGGTCGATATCTAGGAAACGACGAGTCCCAGCGGATCGTCCTTCGGGGTGTTGAGGGTCCCCTGGGGGCCCTCTCAGACCCCAGAGTCCCGAGCCTCTGGGACCCTTTCGAACCTTTTGAAGTGCACCCTTTCCTATTGGCCCCCATATCTTGGCCTGTGGGGGCGCTAGAAGCACGGGCTAGGGCCCTTTGGAGAGGGGCCCTCGGGCCCTTACTCTGACCCGAGTTTGGTGTCGCTCGGTGCCCGGGCCCCCGAGTTATAGCCGTTCAAATTTTGGAGCCAACCTGCAACTTATTTGACAGAGCCCCTATAGGCTTCCCCCGGACAGTACATTAATGGGTCATATTTCATAACTACAGTGATTTTATGGGGTAAAACCTACTGTACACCACACAGGGGACACTGCTCCACACACTCATGTACATTGCAGCTATTAATTATGCATTATTTGCATCAAATTGGACTGTCCGGGGGAAGCCTATAGGGGCTCTGTCAAATAGGTTACAAGTGGGATGCTGTTTTTGACTTTGACATTTTCAGCCGGTGAATTCCTGTAAAGAATTGGGGATTTCAACACATGTGTGGAAGGCCAGTGAGTAGCTTATTAAGTTACAGGTGGGATGTTGAATTTGACCGGATGTTTCTCAAGAACCAAGCCGACTTGGGGCTCCATACTCTGGGGTCATGGGGGGCCCTCTGGTACCTACCCATGCCCGGTGTATGGAGTTCCAAGTCGGCGTGGTTCCCAGGAAACACCCGGTCAAATTTCCACAGGAAGTTGCAATATCTCTGGAAAAAAGCCTACTTGGGGCTCCATACTCTGGGGTCATGGGGGGCCCTCGGGTACCTACCCATGCCCGGAGTATGGAGCTCCAAGTCGGCGTGGTTCCCGTGAAACACCCGTTCAAAGTTGCACAGGAAGTTGCAATATCTCTGGAAAAAAGCCGACTTGGGGCTCCATACTCTGTGGTCATGGGGGGCCCTCTGGTACCTACCAATGCCCGGAGTATGGAGCTCCAAGTCGGCGTGGTTCCCATGAAACACCCGCACAAAGTTCCACAGGAAGTTGCAATATCTCTGGAAAAAAGCCGACCTGGGGCTCCATACTCCGGGGTCATGGGGGGCCCTCTGGTACCTACCAATGCCCGGAGTATGGAGCTCCAAGTCGGCGTGGTTCCCGTGAAACACCCGCTCAAAGTTCCACAGGAAGTTGCAATATCTCTGGAAAAAAGCCGACCTGGGACTCCATACTCTGGGGTCATGGGGGGCCCTCTGGTACCTACCAATGCCCGGAGTATGGAGCTCCAAGTCGGCGTGGTTCCCATGTAACTCCCGGTCAAATTTCCACAGGAAGTTGCAATATCTCTGGAAAAAAGCCGACTTGGGACTCCATACTCTGTGGTCATGGGGGGCCCTCTGGTACCTACCCATGCCTGGAGTATGGAGCTCCAAGTCGGCGTGGTTCCCATGTAACACCCGGTCAAATTTCCACAGGAAGTTGCAATATCTCTGGAAAAAAGCCGACTTGGGACTCCATGCTCTGGGGTCATGGGGGGCCCTCTGGTACCTACCCATGCCCGGAGTATGGAGCTCCAAGTCGGCGTGGTTCCCGTGAAACACCCGCTCAAATTTGCACAGGAAGTTGCAATATCTCTGGAAAAAAGCCGACTTGGGACTCCATACTCTGGGGTCATGGGGGGCCCTCTGGTACCTAGCCATGCCCGGAGTATGGAGATCCAAGTCGGGTCCTCGGCTACAGTTCGGCCCCCGGGGTCCGAGGGGCCCCAAACTTCGCAACCTGGTAGCCTAGGGTCCCCCCTGCCACATACTAGCAGGACGAGTCCCTAGAGCGCAGGGAATTTTTTTTTGGCTTCCTTTGTCAAAATCTCTCACAAAGGCCTCTTGCACTCATAGACAGAAAGAGCCTCTCCAAAGGGCACATTGAAAATATAGGTTAGGGTTAAGAAACAGACTCGGGGCCCATCTAGGGCCCTGGTATCCAGGATCCTGACTCAGGGGCCCCTGGACTACCACCGTGTCAAATTTGGAGCCCCTGCGACCTTTTGACCCCTGCTTTTCAGACATCCGTCCTGCAACCTATTTGACATAGGCTGTTCGTCGACGATTGGGCCAATTAAGCACAAAAACGGGTCGAACGGACACGAGGCTGCAGACACGGCCCAAGGGGCCCCTGACGAGGCGTGGATGTCAATTTGGGGCCGAACGGACCTTTTGGTCCGATGTCCCACGAACCACCTATGAAAACGCATGCAATAAGTTGCACGCGTCCTCGGCCACTGTTCGGCCCCCGGGGGTCCGAGGGCCCCCAAACTTCGCATCCTGGTAGCCTAGGGTCCCCCCTGCCACATACTAGGAGGACGAGTCCCTAGAGCGCAGGGATTTTTTTTTTGGCTTCCTTTGTCAAAATCTCTCACAAAGGCCTCTTGCACTCATAGACAGAAAGAGCCTCTCCAAATGGCACATTGAAAATATAGGTTAGGGTTAAGAAACAGACTCGGGGCCCATCTAGGGCCGTGGTATTCAGGATCCTGACTCAGGGCCCCCTGGACTACCACCGTGTCAAATTTGGAGCCCCTGCGACCTTTTGACCCCTGCTTTTCAGACATCCGTCCTGCAACCTATTTGACATAGGCTGTTCGTCGACGATTGGGCCAATTAAGCACGAAAACGGGTCGAATGGACACGAGGCTGCAGACACGGCCCCAGGGGCCCCTGACGAGGCGTGAATGTCAATTTGGGGCCGAACAAACCTTTTGGTCCGCTGTCCAACGAACCACCTATGAAAACGCATGCAATAAGTTGCACGCGTCCTCGGCTACTGTTCGGCCCCCGGGGGTCCGATTGGCCCCAAACTTCGCATGCTGGTAGCCTAGGGGGCCCCCTGCCACATACTCGGAGGGCGAGTCCCTGGAGCGCAGGGAAAATTTTGACACCCACCTAGGACCCCGAAACCCGGGATCCTGAACCGGGGGCCCTTGGACTACCACCGTGCCAAATTTGGAGCCCCTGCAACTATTTGTGGACAAGTTGGGCCAATTAAGCACGAAAACAGGTCCAAGGGACACGAGGCTCCAGACACTGCCACAGGGGCCCCTGACGACCACTTTCGGGCCAATCTGACCTTTTGATGACATTGTGATGAAGAATAGGCACTTAGGTGGCACTTTAGGCACTTCGTGGACACGATGATGAAAAATAGGCACTTAGGTGGACAAATAGGCTGTTCGTGGGACGAGAGGAAGACTACGATGAAGACTAGGCACTTAGGTGGATCTTTAGGCACTTTGTGGACACGATGATGAAAAATAGGCACTTAGGTGGACAAATAGGCTGTTCGTGGGACGAGAGGAAGACTACGATGAAGACTAGGCACTTAGGTGGCACTTTAGGCACTTTGTGGACACGATGATGAAAAATAGGCACTTAGGTGGATGAATAGGCTGTTCGTGGGACGAGAGGAAGACTACGATGAAGAGTAGGCACTTAGGTGGCACTTTAGGCACTTCGTGGACACGATGATGAAAAATAGGCACTTAGGTGGACAAATAGGCTGTTCGTGGGACGAGAGGAAGACTACGATGAAGAGTAGGCACTTAGGTGGCACTTTAGGCACTTTGTGGACACGATGATGAAAAATAGGCACTTAGGTGGATGAATAGGCTGTCCGTGGGACGAGAGGAAGACTACGATGAAGACTAGGCACTTAGGTAACTGGCCCCCTAGTGGTGGAAAAAACATCCCTTGAACCACCTATGGGTCCGTAAACCAATTATTAGGGTACACAATTCATTTAAGTTGGACCTTGGATCCAAAAAGTGCCTATTCATCCATTCCGTCCCCTATTGCGCCATCTGGCAACTTAAATGAATTGGCAAAAATCCACAGACTGCCTAAGTTCCCTTGCCCTTAAGTCAGGTACTTGATGCCCTCGAGTAATCTAAATGACAGGCCGGTGACGAAATCCCTAAGTGCTGCGCGGCGCCCCCTAATAATTTTTTGGCCCCCAAACAACGCCTATGGTTCGATAGGGCCTCTCGCGCCGAAGCGGGGGACGGTGGTCCCGTCTCCCGAGACCCTCCAGGGGCCCCGCAATGGGGCAAAATTGCCCTAAAAATGCTTTTCCCCCGGCCTGTCAGATAAGTCACAGGATGGATCTAGCAGTGGACATTACATTAAAAGGTCATATTTCATAAAGACAGTGGATATATGTGGTGAAACCTACTGTACACCACACAGGGGACACACCACAACACACTGATGTACATTACAGTTATTAATTATGCAAAATTTGCATAATATTCAACTGTCCACAGACCGCCTATAGGGCACCTGTCAAATAGGTTACAGATGGGATGCTGTTTTTGACTTTGACATTTTCAGCCGGTGAATTCCCGTAAAGAATTGGGGATTTCAACACATGTGTGGAAGGCCAGTGAGTAGCTTATTAAATTACAGGTGGGATGCCAATGCAACAAAAGGTCAAAGTTCATAATCACAGTGCTTTTATGTGGTTTAACCTGTTGTATGCCACACAGGGGGAACAGAACAAAAAAATCATGTACAGTACATTTTTTAATTGGGCAAAATTTGCATACAATTGGACTGTCCTAGGGAAGCCTATATGGGACCTGTCAAATAGGTTACCGGTTGGATGCTGTTTTTGACTTTGACATTTTCAGCCGGTGAATTCCTGTAAAGAATTGGGGATTTCAACACATGTGTGGAAGGCCAGTGAGTAGCTTATTAAGTTACAGGTGGGATGTTGAATTTGACCGGATGTTTCTCAAGAACCAAGCCGACTTGGGGCTCCATACTCTGGGGTCATGGGGGGCCCTCTGGTACCTACCCATGCCCGGAGTATGGAGCTCCAAGTCGGCAGGGTTTCTGAGATACAACCGGTTAAAGCTGGACCGGAAGTGGCCATATCTCTGGAAAAAAGCCTACTTGGGGCTCCATACTCTGGGGTCATGGGGGGCCCTCTGGTACCTACCCATGCCCGGAGTACGAAGATCCAAGTCGGCATGGTTCTTGAGAAACACCCGGTCAAAGCTGGAACGGAAGTGGCCATATCTCTGGAAAAAAGCCTACTTGTGGCTCCATACTCTGGGGTCATGGGGGGCCCTCGGGTACCTACCCATGCCCGGAGTATGGAGTTCCAAGTCGGCATGGTTTCTGAGATACACCCGGTCAAAGCTGGACCGGAAGTGGCCATATCTCTGGAAAAAAGCCTACTTGGGGCTCCATGCTCTGGGGTCATGGGGGGGCCTCTGGTACCTACCCATGCCCGGAGTATGGAGATCCAAGTCGGCATGGTTTCTGAGATACACCCGGTCAAAGCTGGACCGGAAGTGGCCATATCTCGAGAACGGAAAGTCCCAGGAGCTTGGGACGGTGGGGTCAGAAGGGGCCCTATGGGCCCTGCTCATGCCCGGAGTTTAGAGCTCCAACTCTGCTTAACTCCCAAGATACACTTGGTTATATATAAGGGACTTTCGGACAAAACGGTCGATATCTAGGAAACGACGAGTCCCAGCGGATCGTCCTTCGGGGTCTTGAGGGTCCCCTGGGGGCCCTCTCAGACCCCAGAGTCCCGGGCCTCTGGGACCCTTCCTTCTGAAGTGCACCCTTTCCTATTGGCCCCCGTATCTTGGCCTGTGGGGGCGCTAGAAGCACGGACTAGGGCCCTTTGTAGAGGGCCCCTCGGGCCCTTACTCTGACCCGAGTTTGGTGTCGCTCGGTGGCCAGCCCCCCGAGTTATAGCCGTTCAAATTTTGGAGCCCACCTGCAACTTATTTGACAGAGCCCCTATAGGCTTCCCCCGGACAGTACATTAATGGGTCATATTTCATAACTACAGTGATTTTATGGGGTAAAACCTACTGTACACCACACAGGGGACACTGCTCCACACACTTATGTACATTGCAGCTATTAATTATGCATCATTTGCATCAAATTGGACTGTCCGGGGGAAGCCTATAGGGGCTCTGTCAAATAGGTTACAAGTGGGATGCTGTTTTTGACTTTGACATTTTCAGCCGGTGAATTCCCGTAAAGAATTGGGGATTTCAACACATGTGTGGAAGGCCAGTGAGTAGCTTATTAAGTTACAAGTGGGATTTTGAATTTGACCGGATGTTTCTCAAGAACCAAGCCGACTTGGGGCTCCATACTCTGGGGTCATGGGGGGCCCTCGGGTACCTACCCATGCCCGGAGTATGGAGTTCCAAGTCGGCATGGTTTCTGAGATACACCCGGTCAAAGCTGGACCGGAAGTGGCCATATCTCTGGAAAAAAGCCTACTTGGGGCTCCATGCTCTGGGGTCATGGGGGGGCCTCTGGTACCTACCCATGCCCGGAGTATGGAGATCCAAGTCGGCATGGTTTCTGAGATACACCCGGTCAAAGCTGGACCGGAAGTGGCCATATCTCGAGAACGGAAAGTCCCAGGAGCTTGGGACGGTGGGGTCAGAAGGGGCCCTATGGGCCCTGCTCATGCCCGGAGTTTAGAGCTCCAACTCTGCTTAACTCCCAAGATACACTTGGTTATATATAAGGGACTTTCGGACAAAACGGTCGATATCTAGGAAACGACGAGTCCCAGCGGATCGTCCTTCGGGGTCTTGAGGGTCCCCTGGGGGCCCTCTCAGACCCCAGAGTCCCGGGCCTCTGGGACCCTTCCTTCTGAAGTGCACCCTTTCCTATTGGCCCCCGTATCTTGGCCTGTGGGGGCGCTAGAAGCACGGACTAGGGCCCTTTGTAGAGGGCCCCTCGGGCCCTTACTCTGACCCGAGTTTGGTGTCGCTCGGTGGCCAGCCCCCCGAGTTATAGCCGTTCAAATTTTGGAGCCCACCTGCAACTTATTTGACAGAGCCCCTATAGGCTTCCCCCGGACAGTACATTAATGGGTCATATTTCATAACTACAGTGATTTTATGGGGTAAAACCTACTGTACACCACACAGGGGACACTGCTCCACACACTTATGTACATTGCAGCTATTAATTATGCATCATTTGCATCAAATTGGACTGTCCGGGGGAAGCCTATAGGGGCTCTGTCAAATAGGTTACAAGTGGGATGCTGTTTTTGACTTTGACATTTTCAGCCGGTGAATTCCCGTAAAGAATTGGGGATTTCAACACATGTGTGGAAGGCCAGTGAGTAGCTTATTAAGTTACAAGTGGGATTTTGAATTTGACCGGATGTTTCTCAAGAACCAAGCCGACTTGGGGCTCCATACTCTGGGGTCATGGGGGGCCCTCTGGTACCTACCCATGCACGGTGTATGGAGCTCCAAGTCGGCGTGGTTCCCAGGAAACACCCGGTCAAATTTCCACAGGAAGTTGCAATATCTCTGGAAAAAAGCCTACTTGGGGCTCCATACTCTGGGGTCATGGGGGGCCCTCTAGTACCTACCCATGCACGGAGTATGGAGATCCAAGTCGGCATGGTTTCTGAGATACACCCGGTCAAAGCTGGACCGGAAGTGGCCATATCTCGGGAACGGAAATTCCCAGGAGCTTGGGACGGTGGGGTCAGAAGGGGCCCTATGGGCCCTCCTCATGTCCGGAGTTTAGAGCTCCAACTCTGCTTATCTCCCAAGATACACTCGGTTATATATAAGGGACTTTCGGACAAAACGGTCGATATCTAGGAAACGACGAGTCCCAGCGGATCGTCCTTCGGGATGTTGAGGGTCCCCTGGGGGCCCTCTCAGACCCCAGAGTCCCGAGCCTCTGGGACCCTTATTTCTGAAGTGCACCCTTTCCTATTGGCCCCCGTATCTTGGCCTGTGGGGGCGCTAGAAGCACGGGCTGGGGCCCTTTGGAGAGGGCCCCTCGGGCCCTTACTCTGACCCGAGTTTGGTGTCGCTCGGTGCCCGGGCCCCCGAGTTATAGCTGTTCAAATTTTGGAGCCCACCTGCTACTTATTTGACAGAGCCCCTATAGGCTTCCCCCGGACAGTACATTAATGGGTCATATTTCATAACTACAGTGATTTTATGGGGTAAAACCTACTGTATACCACACAGGGGACTCTGCCCCACACACTCATGTGCATTGCAGCTATTAATTATGCATAATTTGCATCAAATTTGACTGTCCGGGGGAAGCCTATAGGGGCTCTGTCAAATAAGTTACAGGTTGGATGTTGAATTTGACCGGATGTTTCTCAAGAACCAAGAAGACTTGGGGCTCCATACTCTGGGGTCATGGGGGGCTCTCTGGTACCTACCCATGCCCAGAGTATGGAGCTCCAAGTCGGCATGGTTTCTGAGATACAACCGGTCAAAGTTCCACAGGAAGTTGCAATATCTCTTGAAAAAAGCCTACTTGGGGCTCCATACTCTGGGGTCATGGGGGGCCCTCTGGTACCTACCCATGCCCGGAGTATGGAGCTCCAATTCGGCATGGTTTCTAAGGTACATCCGGTCAAAATGTCTAAGTCGAAAACAGCATCCCACGTGTAACCTATTTGACAGGTCCCTTATAGGCTGTCTGTGGACAGTTGTATTTTATGCAAATTATGCATAATTAATGGATGTAATGTACATCAGTGTGTTGTGGTGTGTCCCCTGTGTGGCACACAACAGGTTAAACCACATTAAAATCACTGTAAATATGAAATATGACCATTTAATGTATTGGCATCCAACCTGTAGCTTAATAAGTTACTCACTGGCCTTCAGCATATATGCTGAAATCCCCAATTCTTTACAGGGATTCACCGGCCGAAAATGTCTAAGTCGAAAACAGCATCCCACGTGTAACCTATTTGACAGGTCCCTTATAGGCTGTCTGTGGACAGTTGTATTTTATGCAAATTATGCATAATTAATGGATGTAATGTACATCAGTGTGTTGTGGTGTGTCCCCTGTGTGGCACACAACAGGTTAAACCACATTAAAATCACTGTAAATATGAAATATGACCTTTTAATGTAATGTCCACAGACAGCCTATGGAGGCCCAGTCAAATAAGTTACACATGGGCGTTCACCATATGTGGTGAAATTAACGAAAATCCACCATCAGACAGTGACAGCTGTAACTTATTTTAGGGGCTGTAATGTATATAGAACTGCTGGGTAATGTTCCCTGAGCACTGTACTATAGAAATTTATCCATAAAACCACTGTAGTTATGAAATATGACTTATTACGGTATCGTCCACGGAACGCCTATGGAGGCCCAGCCAAATAAGTTACACGTGGGCGTTCACCATATGTGGTGAAATTACCGAAATTCCACCATCAGAAAGTGACAGCTGTAACTTATTTTAGGGGCCTCTGCAGGCTTTGTCCTCCTGATATATGGCAGTGGGGCCCCTAGGCTACGAGGATGCCAAGTTTGGGGCCCCTCGGACCCCCCGGGGCCACTGGGACCCTTCCTTCTGAAATGCACCCTTTCCTATTGACCCCCGTATCTTGGCCTGTGAAGGCGCTAGAAGCACGGGCTAGGGCCCGTTGGAGAGGGCCCCCCGGGCCCTTACTCTGACCCAAGTTTGGTGTCGCTCGGTGGCAAGGCCCCCGAGTTATAGCCGTTCAAATTTTGGAGCCAACCTGCAACTTATTTGATAGAGCCCCTATAGGCTTCCCCCGGACAGTACATTAATGGGTCATATTTCATAACTACAGTGATTTTATGGGGTAAAACCTACTGTACACCACACAGGGGACACTGCTCCACACACTCATGTGCATTGCAGCTATTAATTATGCATAATTTGCATCAAATTTGACTGTCCGGGGGAAGCCTATAGGGGCTCTGTCAAATAAGTTACAGGTTGGATGTTGAATTTGACCGGATGTTTCTCAAGAACCAAGAAGACTTGGGGCTCCATACTCTGGGGTCATGGGGGGCTCTCTGGTACCTACCCATGCCCAGAGTATGGAGCTCCAAGTCGGCATGGTTTCTGAGATACAACCGGTCAAAGTTCCACAGGAAGTTGCAATATCTCTTGAAAAAAGCCTACTTGGGGCTCCATACTCTGGGGTCATGGGGGGCCCTCTGGTACCTACCCATGCCCGGAGTATGGAGCTCCAATTCGGCATGGTTTCTAAGGTACATCCAGTCAAAATGTCTAAGTCGAAAACAGCATCCCACGTGTAACCTATTTGACAGGTCCCTTATAGGCTGTCTGTGGACAGTTGTATTTTATGCAAATTATGCATAATTAATGGATGTAATGTACATCAGTGTGTTGTGGTGTGTCCCCTGTGTGGCACACAACAGGTTAAACCACATTAAAATCACTGTAAATATGAAATATGACCATTTAATGTATTGGCATCCAACCTGTAGCTTAATAAGTTACTCACTGGCCTTCAGCATATATGCTGAAATCCCCTATTCTTTACAGGGATTCACCGGCCGAAAATGTCTAAGTCGAAAACAGCATCCCACGTGTAACCTATTTGACAGGTCCCTTATAGGCTGTCTGTGGACAGTTGAATTTTATGCAAATTATGCATAATTAATGGCTGTAATGTACATCAGTGTGTTGTGGCGTGTCCCCTGTGTGGCACACAACAGGTTAAACCCCATAAAATTTCTGTAGTTATGAAATATGACCTTTTAATGTAATGTCCACAGACAGCCTATGGAGGCCCAGTCAAATAAGTTACACATGGGCGTTCACCATATGTGGTGAAATTAACGAAAATCCACCATCAGACAGTGACAGCTGTAACTTATTTTAGGGGCTGTAATGTATATAGAACTGCTGGGTAATGTTCCCTGAGCACTGTGCTATAGAAATGTATCCATAAAATCACTGTAGTTATGAAATATGACCTTTTAATGTAATGTCCACAGACAGCCTATGGAGGCCCAGCCAAATAAGTGATACATGGGCGTTCACCATATGTGGTGAAATTACTGAAATTCCACCATCAGAAAGTGACAGCTGTAACTTATTTGACGGGGCCTCTGCAGGCTTTATCCTCCTGATATATGGCAGTGGGGCCCCTAGGCTACCAGGATGCCAAGTTTGGGGCCCCTCGAACCCCCCGGGGCCACTGGGACCCTTCCTTCTGAAATGCACCCTTTCCTATTGGCCCCCGTATTTTGGCCTGTGGGGGCGCTAGAAGCACGGGCTAGGGCCCGTTGGAGAGGGCCCCCCGGGCCCTTACTCTGACCCGAGTTTGGTGTCGCTCGGTGGCAGGGCCCCCGAGTTATAGCCGTTCAAATTTTGGAGCCAACCTGCAACTTATTTGACAGAGCCCCTATAGGCTTCCCCCGGACAGTAAATTAATGGGTCATATTTCATAACTACAGTGATTTTATGGGGTAAAACCTACTGTACACCACACAGGGGACACTGCTCCACACACTCATGTGCATTGCAGCTATTAATTATGCATAATTTGCATCAAATTGGACTGTCCGGGGGAAGCCTATAGGGGCTCTGTCAAATAAGTTACAGCTGGGATGTTGAATTTGACCGGATGTTTCTCAAGAACCAAGCAGACTTGGGGCTCCATACTCTGGGGTCATGGGGGGCCCTCGGGTACCTACCCATGCCCAGAGTATGGAGCTCCAAGTCGGCATGGTTTCTGAGATACACCCGGTCAAAGCTGAACCGGAAGTGGCCATATCTCGGGAACGGAAAGTCCCAGGAGCTTAGGACGGTGGGGTCAGAAGGGGCCCTATGGGCCCTCCTCACGCCCGGAGTTTAGAGCTCCAATTCTGCTTAACTCCCAAGATACACTCGGTTATATAACAGGGACTTTTGGACAAAACGGTCGATATCTCGGAAACGACGAGTCCCAGCGGATCGTACTTCTGGGTGTTGAGGGATCCCTGGGTGCCCTCTCAGACCCCAGAGTCCCGGGCCTCTGGGACCCTTCCTTCTGAAATGCACCCTTTCCTATTGGCCCCCGTATCTTGGCCTGTGGGGGCGCTAGAAGCACGGGCTAGGGCCCGTTGGAGAGGGCCCCCCGGGCCCTTACTCTGACCCGAGTTTGGTGTCGCTCGGTGGCAGGGCCCCCGAGTTATAGCCGTTCAAATTTTGGAGCCAACCTGCAACTTATTTGACAGAGCCCCTATAGGCTTCCCCCGGACAGTACATTAATGGGTCATATTTCATAACTACAGTGATTTTATGGGGTAAAACCTACTGTACACCACACAGGGGACACTGCTCCACACACTCATGTGCATTGCAGCTATTAATTATGCATAATTTGCATCAAATTGGACTGTCCGGGGGAAGCCTATAGGGGCTCTGTCAAATAAGTTACAGCTGGGATGTTGAATTTGACCGGATGTTTCTCAAGAACCAAGCAGACTTGGGGCTCCATACTCTGGGGTCATGGGGGGCCCTCGGGTACCTACCCATGCCCAGAGTATGGAGCTCCAAGTCGGCATGGTTTCTGAGATACACCCGGTCAAAGCTGAACCGGAAGTGGCCATATCTCGGGAACGGAAAGTCCCAGGAGCTTAGGACGGTGGGGTCAGAAGGGGCCCTATGGGCCCTCCTCACGCCCGGAGTTTAGAGCTCCAATTCTGCTTAACTCCCAAGATACACTCGGTTATATAAAAGGAACTTTTGGACAAAACGGTCGATATCTCGGAAACGACGAGTCCCAGCGGATCGTACTTCTGGGTGTTGAGGGATCCCTGGGGGCCCTCTCAGACCCCAGAGTCCCGGGCCTCTGGGACCCTTCCTTCTGAAATGCACCCTTTCCTATTGGCCCCCGTATCTTGGCCTGTGGGGGCGCTAGAGCCACGGGCTAGGGCCCGTTGGAGAGGGCCCCCAGGGCTCTTACTCTGACCCGAGTTTGGTGTTGTTCGGTGGCAGGGCCCCCGAGTTATAGCCGTTCAAATTTTGGAGCCAACCTGCAACTTATTTGACAGAGCCCCTATAGGCTTCCCCCGGACAGTACATTAATGGGTCATATTTCATAACTACAGTGATTTTATGGGGTAAAACCTACTGTACACCACACAGGGGACACTGCTCCACACACTCATGTGCATTGCAGCTATTTATTATGCATAATTTGCATCAAATTGGACTGTCCGGGGGAAGCCTATATGGGACCTGTCAAATAGGTTACAGGTGGGATGCTGTTTTTGACTTTGACATTTTCAGCCAGTGAATTCCCGTAAAGAATTGGGGATTTCAACACATGTGTGGAAGGCCAGTGAGTAGCTTATTAAGTTACAGGTGGGATGCCAGTGCATCAAAAGTTCAAAGTTCATAATTACAGTGCTTTTACATGGTTTAACCTGTTGTATGCCACACAGGGGAAACAGAACAAAAAAAATCATGTACAGTACAGCTTTTAATTGGGCAAAATATGCATAAAATTGGACTGTCCGGGGGAAGCCTATATGGGACCTGTCAAATAGGTTACAAGTGGGATGCTGTTTTTGACTTTGACATTTTCAGCCGGTGAATTCCTGTAAAGAATTGGGGATTTCAACACATGTGTGGAAGGCCAGTGAGTAGCTTATTAAGTTACAGGTGGGATGCCAATACATCAAAAGGTTCATAATTACAGTGTTTTTTCATTGGTTTAACCTGTTGTATGCCACACAGGGGAAACAGAACAAAAAAATCATGTACAGTACAGCTTTTAATTGGGCAAAATATGCATAAAATTGGACTGTCCGGGGGAAGCCTATATGGGACCTGTCAAATAGGTTACAAGTGGGATGCTGTTTTTGACTTTGACATTTTCAGCCAGTGAATTCCCGTAAAGAATTGGGGATTTCAACACATGTGTGGAAGGCCAGTGAGTAGCTTATTAAGTTACAGGTGGGATGCCAATACATCAAAAGGTCAAAGTTCATAATTACAGTGCTTTTATATGGTTTAACCTGTTGTATGCCACACAGGGAAACAGAACAAAAAAAAAAGTACAGTATAGCTTTTAATTGGGCAAAATTTGCATAAAATTGGACTGTCCGGGGGAAGCCTATATGGGACCTGTCAAATAGGTTACAGGTGGGATGCTGTTTTTGACTTTGACATTTTCAGCCGGTGAATTCCCGTAAAGAATTGAGGATTTCAACACATGTGTGGAAGGCCATTGAGTAGCTTATTAAGTTACAGGTGGGATGCCAATACATCAAAAGGTCAAAGTTCATAATTACAGTGCTAGATACCGTAATAAGTCATATTCCATAACTACAGTGGTTTTGTGGACAAATTTCTACAGTACAGTGTTCACCATATGTGGTGAAATTACCGAAATTCCACCATCAGAAAGTGACAGCTGTAACTTATTTGACGGGGCCTCTGCAGGCTTTGTCCTCCTGATATATGGCAGTGGGGCCCCTAGGCTACCAGGATGCCAAGTTTGGGGCCCCTCGGACCCCCGGGGCCGAACAGTAGCCGAGGACACGTGCAACTTATTGCATGCATTTTCATAGGTGGTTCGTGGGACAGTGGACCAAAAGGTCTGTTTGGCAGGGGCCAAAAGGTTGCAGGGGCTCCAAATTTGACACGGTGGTAGTCCAGGGTCCCCCGGTTCAGAATCCCGGGTGGTTGTGAAATTTTTCCCTGCACTCTAGAGACCTGTCCTCCTGATATATGGCAGTGGGGCCCCTAGGCTACCAGGATGCCAAGTTTGGGGCCCCTGGGACGAACTGGTGAAAAATAAGCTGTTAGGTGGACGAATAGGCTGTCCGTGGGACGTGAGGAAGACTATGATGAAGAGTAGTCAGTTTGGACGAGTTATTGAAGAATAGGCACTTAGGTGGACGAATAGGCTGTTCGTGGGACGTGAGGAAAACTACGATGAAGAGTAGTCAGTTTGGACAAGTTAATGAAGAATAGGCACTTAGGTGGACGAATAGGCTGTTCGTGGGACGTGAGGAAGACTACGATGAAGAGTAGTCAATTAGGTGGCACTTTAGCCACTCTGTGGACTAATTAATGAAGAATAGGCACCTAGGCGGACGAATAGGCTGTTCGTGGGACGTGAGGAAGACTATGATGAAGAGTAGTCACTTAGGTGGCACTTTACGCACTCTGTGGACTATTTAATGAATAATAGGCGCCTAGGTGGACGAATAGGCCGTTCGTGGGACGTGAGGAAGACTACGGTGAAGGGTAGTCAGTTTGGACGAGTTAATGAAGAATAGGCGCCTAGGTGGACGAATAGGCTGTTCGTGGGACGTGAGGAAGAGTATGATGAAGAGTAGTCAATTATGTGGCACTTTAGGCACTCTGTGGACTAATTAATGAAGAATAGGCACTTAGGTGGACGAATAGGCCGTTCGTGGGACGTGAGGAAGACTACGGTGAAGGGTAGTCACTTAGGTGGCTCTTTAGGCACTCTGTGGACTAATTAATGAAGAATAGGCGTCTAGGTGGACGAATAGGCTGTCCGTGGGACGTGAGGAAGACTACGGTTAAGAGTAGTCACTTAGGTGGCACTTTAGGCGGTTCGTGGACGAGGTCCTAGTCATTTAGGCTGTTAGGTGGACAAATAGGCAGTTTGTGGCGGCCATCCCACAACCTATTTGACGCTGTCGAATAGGTGAGCCGTTGGACGGCTGAAATCCCCAATTCGTTACAGGGACTCACTGGCCGAAAATGTCTAAGTCGAAAACAGCATCCCACGTGTAACCTATTTGACAGGTCCCTCATAGGCTGTCTGTGGACAGTTGAATTTTATGCAAATTATGCATAATTAATGGCTCTAATGTACATCAGTGTGTTGTCGTGTGTCCCCTGTATGGCACACAACAGGTTAAACCACATTAAATCACTGTAGTTATGAAATATGACCTTTTAATGTAATGTCCACAGACAGCCTATGGAGGCCCAGTCAAATAAGTTACACATGGGCGTTCACCATATGTGGTGAAATTACCGAAAATCCACCATCAGACAGTGACAGCTGTAACTTATTTTAGGGGCTGTAATGTATATAGAACTGCTGGGTAATGTTCCCTGAGCACTGTACTATAGAAATTTATCCATAAAACCACTGTAGTTATGAAATATGACTTAATACGGTATCATCCACGGAACGCCTATGGAGGCCCAGCCAAATAAGTTACACATTGGCGTTCACCATATGTGGTGAAATTACCGAAATTCCACCATCAGAAAGTGACAGCTGTAACTTATTTGATGGGGCCTCTGCAGGCTTTGTCCTCCTGATATATGGCAGTGGGGCCCCTAGGCTACAAGGATGCCAAGTTTGGGGCCCCTCGGACCCCCGGGGGGCAGAACAGTAGCCGAGGACACGTACAACTTATTGCATGCGTTTTCATAGGTGGTTCGTGGGACAGTGGACCAAAAGGTCTGTTTGGCAAGGGCCAAAAGGTCACAGGGGCTCCAAATTTGACAAGGTGGTATTGCAGGGGCCCCCGGTTCAGGATCCCGGGTTTCAGGGTCCTGGGTGGTTGTGAAAATTTTCCCTGCACTCTAGAGACCTGTCCTCCTGATATATGGCACTGGGGCCCCTAGGCTACCAGGATGCCAAGTTTGGGGCCCCTGGGACGAACTGGTGAAAAATAAGCTGTTAGGTGGACGAATAGGCTGTTCGTGGGACGTGAGGAAGACTACGATGAAGAGTAGTCAGTTTGGACGAGTTAATGAAGAATAGGCACTTAGGTGGACGAATAGGCTGTTCGTGGGACGTGAGGAAGACTACGATGAAGAGTGGTCACTTAGGTGACACTTTAGGCACTCTGTGGACTAATCAATGAAGAATAGGCCCTTAGGTGGACGAATAGGCTGTTCGTGGGACGTGAGGAAGACTACGATGAAGAGTAGTCAGTTTGGACGAGTTAATGAAGAATAGGCGCCTAGGTGGACGAATAGGCTGTTCGTGGGACGTGAGGAAGACTACGATGAAGAGTAGTCACTTAGGTGACACTTTAGGCACTCTGTGGACTAATCAATGAAGAATAGGCGCTTAGGTGGACGAATAGGCTGTTCGTGGGACGTGAGGAAGACTACGATGAAGAGTAGTCAGTTTGGACGAGTTAATGAAGAATAGGCGCCTAGGTGGACGAATAGGCTGTTCGTGGGACGTGAGGAAGACTATGATGAAGAGTAGTCACTTAGGTGGCACTTTAGGCATTCTGTGGACTAATTAATGAAGAATAGGCGCCTAGGTGGACCAATAGGCCGTTCGTGGGACGTGAGGAAGACCACGATGAAGAGTAGGCACTTAGGTGGCACTTTAGGCACTCTGTGGACTGTTTAATGAAGAATAGGCGCCTAGGTGGACGAATAGGCCGTTCGTGGGACGTGAGGAAGACTATGATGAAGAGTAGTCACCTAGGTGGCACTTTAGGCACTCTGTGGACTAATAAATGAAGAATAGGCGCCTAGGTGGACCAATAGGCCGTTCGTGGGACGTGAGGAAGACTACGGAGAAGGGTAGTCACTTAGGTGGCGCTTTAGGCACTCTGTGGACTAATTAATGAAGAATAGGCGCCTAGGTGGACGAATAGGCTGTTCGTGGGACGTGAGGAAGACTACGATGAAGAGTAGTCACTTAGGTGGCACTTTAGGCACTCTGTGGACTAATCAATGAAGAATAGGCGCTTAGGTGGATGAATAGGCTGTTCGTGGGACGTGAGGAAGACTACGATGAAGAGTAGTCACTTAGGTGGCATTTTAGGCACTCTGTGGACTAATCAATGAAGAATAGGCGCTTAGGTGGACGAATAGGCTGTTCGTGGGACGTGAGGAAGACTACGATGAAGAGTAGTCACTTAGGTGGCACTTTAGGCATTCTGTGGACTATTTAATGAAGAATAGGCGCCTAGGTGGACCAATAGGCCGTTCGTGGGACGTGAGGAAGACCACGATGAAGAGTAGGCACTTAGGTGGCACTTTAGGCACTCTGTGGACTATTTAATGAAGAATAGGCGCCTAGGTGGACCAATAGGCCGTTCGTGGGACGTGAGGAAGACCACGATGAAGAGTAGGCACTTAGGTGGCACTTTAGGCACTCTGTGGACTGTTTAATGAAGAATAGGCGCCTAGGTGGACGAATAGGCCGTTCGTGGGACGTGAGGAAGACCACGATGAAGAGTAGGCACTTAGGTGGCACTTTAGGCGGTTCGTGGACGAGGTCCTAGTCATTTAGGCTGTTAGTTGGACAAATAGGCAGTTTGTGGCATCCATCCCACAACCTATTCGACGCCCGTCGAATAGGTGAGCCGTTGGACGGCGTGCTGCCGCCTTGTGGCGAAACCCCGAACTGCAGCATTTTGCATATTCACCAGTGCAATCTTTGGGGGCTCCTGGCGGGGCCCCCAGGGGGGCTGGGAGCGGGGGAAAAGTCACAGGGCCTCAGGGGGTGAGGGCCGAGGGAACCATGGGGGCCCCGGGCCCCTAAAAAATCACCTAGGGGGCGCCGCGCAGCGTCCACGAACTGCCGTCAACGAAACGCCTATTAAGTTGCAGGACGGACGCAGGTGCCCTAAGGCGGGGAACGGAGACGTTACATTGGGATCTTGCTTGAGAGACCAATCATCTCTGAGCCTTATTCAAAAGGCCAATGAAAATTGGCGAGTGGAACGTGCATGCCGGCCACGCCCCCGTACATACGGGTATATAAGATGGCGGCGCGCACCACTCAGTCAGGTTTTTGCTGAAGAGCCGGTTAGAGCTCGGCGTCAGCGCGACGTCAGATCGTGGCAGGGGAATGTAACGTCTCCGTTCCCTCCTTCAGGGAACGAGGGTTACCTACGTAACCTAGACGTTCCCCTTCAGTCGAATCACTTCGACGTTACATTGGGAACTTAGACCCATGGAACAGGCCACGAGTCTGACGCCACGTTACGCCCTACGCCACGTGCAGACAGGCGGACGTGTCCGCAGGCGGGTAGGAACGTAACCTTCCCAACGCCCTGGGGCCCAATAAGGGGGCCCACAGGGGTGCCAGTTGTACTGAAGCAGGGGTTGGGGGGGGCGCGGAGCACATGAGATATTTTACATGTGGAAAGGGAATAATTCTATGTATCTATAGGACGCTAGGGATACACGAGGGAAACCACGGCCTTCTGGCTGACCGAGGGAATACTGAGACATATTGCCACAACCTTGCGGGGCGAAGGAGACCCGGCAGGAGCACAGTCAGTACCTACTCCACACTAGGCTGACTGCGGGGCATGGAGGACCCAGGTTCGCTATGGAGGGAACAGCTGGGGAATGGCGCACGGATCCCAAAGGAATGGCGCAGCAAGCCGGCACCAGCCGGTCTCCCGTTACCTGACTATGTTAAAACACGGGAGGACGCGGCCTCTACGCGGAGGTTGTAAAACCTGGCGAAGGTATTAGGTGTCGCCCAACCCGCAGCTCTGCAGATGTCTGTTAGAGAGGCGCCATGAGCCAACGCGTAGGACGAGGCAACACTCCTTGTGGAGTGGGCTCGAAGTCCTAAGGGGCATGGCTCTCCCTGATACAAATAAGATAGGGAGATGGCCTCGACCACCCAATGGGCCAACCTCTGTTTAGAGACAGCATTCCCTTTCTGCTGACCTCCAAAACAGACAAAGAGCTGCTGGCTGCGTCTAAAGGGCCGAGTGCGGTCCACGTATAAACGCAGAGCGTGAACCGGGCACAGTAGTGCAGCGGTTGGGTCTGCCTCCTCCAGGGGCAGAGCTTGCAGGTTCACCACCTGATCGCGGAAAGGCGTGGTGGGAACCTTGGGCACATAACCGGGCCGGGGTCTCAGGATGACGTGAGAATCGTCGGGCCCGAACTCTAGGCACGCTTAGTCGACAGAGAAGGCTTGTAGGTCCCCTACCCTCTTGATGGAGGCCAATGCCGTCAGGAGCGCTCTCTTAAGTGACAGATATTTCAGCTCGACTGAGGCGAGAGGTTCAAATGGGGCGTCCCGTAGGCCACGGAGGGCGACGGAGAGGTCCCAAGAGGGTATGAGGTGCGGTCTGGGAGGATTGAGCCTCCTGGCACCTCTGAGGAACCTCACGACCAGTGGGTGCTTACCTAGGGATGTTCCATCCACTGCATCGTGATACGCCGCGATGGCTGCGACGTACACTTTGAGAGTCAAAGGGGACAGCCTGTGCTCCAACTTATCTTGCAGGAAGGAAAGCACAACTGCAATCGTGCATCTCTGGGAGTCCTCTGCTCAAGAGGAACACCAGGCGACGAACAGACCCCACCTCAGTGCATAGGCCTGCCTTGTAGAGGGAGCCCTGGACTGAGTGATCGTGTTAATCACGGCCTGTGGGAGGCTGGCGAGGTCTGTGGCGTCCCGTCCAGAAGCCAGTCATGCAGGTTCCAAAGATCGGGATGCGGGTGCCAAATTGTGCCCATCCGCTGAGACAGAAGGTCTTTCCTCAAGGGGATTTTCCAGGGAGGGGCTGCCGCGAGGGAAATAAGTTCTGGGAACCAGGTCCGGGTGGGCCAGTGTGGCGCAACCAGCAGGACCTGCTCCTCGTCCTCCCTGATCTTGCACAGGTTCTGTGCAAGGAGGCTCACTGGGGGAAAGGCGTACTTGAGCCCCGGAGGCCAGCTGTGTGCCAGTGCATCCCTGCCGAGGGGGGCCTCGGAGAGGGAATAGAACAGCTGGCAGTGGGAGGATTCGGGGGAAGCAAACAGATCTATCTGGGCCTCCCCGAAATGGCTCCAAATCAGCTGGACTGTCTCGGGGTGGAGTCGCCATTCTCCGGGGTGGGTAAACTGCCGTGAGAGCTGATCGGCTGCACGGTTGAGTTCCCCCGGAATATGAACGGCACGTAGCGATTTCAGCCACGTTTGACTCCAAAGGAGCAGATGGCGGGGAGTTGAGACATGCGACAGGAGCGAAGACCACCCTGGCGGTTGATGTAAGCTACGGTCGCAGTGCTGTCGGTACGAACAAGCACGTGTTTCTGACGCAACACCGGTCGGAAGCGACGAAGGGCCAGAAACACTGCCAGCAACTCGAGGCAATTGATGTGCCACTGCAGTCGAGGTCCTGTCCAGGAGCCCGATGCTGCCTGCCCGTTGCATACAGCACCCCGACCCGTGGTGGAGGTATCCGTGTAGACCACGGTATGCCTGGAGACCTGTCCCAGGGGTACTCCTGCCCGTAGGAAAGCAGGGTCGGACCACGGGCTGAATAGGCGGCGACACTGCAGGGAAACGCCAATCCGGAGTGTGCCACGGTGCCATGCCCATCTCGGGATTCAATCGTGTAACCAGCGCTGAAGCGGTCTCATATGAAGCAAGCCCAGCGGCGTAACCACGGCTGCAGCTGCCATATGCCCCAGGAGCCTCTGAAATGTTTTGAGAGGAACCGCTGTTTTGCGTCTGATTATTTCCAGACATTTCAGCACCGATGACGCGCGCTCGTTGGTGAGGCGGGCTGTCATTTCGACCGAGTCCAGCTCCACACCGAGAAAAGAGATCCTCTGCACTGGGGAGAGTTTGCTCTTCTCTCGGTTGACCTGAAGGCCCAGACGGCTGAGGTGCTGGAGCACCAGGTCCCTCTGTTCGCACAACAGATCTCGCGAGTGAGCTATGAGGAGCCAGTCGTCGAGATAGTTGAGGATGCGAAAGCCTGCCTGCCAAAGAGGGCACAGGGCTGCCTCCACGACCTTCGTGAAGACGCGGGGAGAGAGGGACAGGCCGAACGGGAGAACCTTGTACTGATATGCCCGACCCTCGAAAGCAAACTGTAGGAAGGGTCTGTGTCGAGGAAGAATCGAGACATGAAAGTACGTGTCCTTCAGGTCGATGGCTGCAAACCAATCCTGGGGGCGGATGCATGTGAGCATGCGCCTCGTAGTGAGCATCTTGAACGGCAGCCTGAGAAGGGACCGATTCAGTGCTCTGAGATCCAGGATGGGTCTTAACCCACCGCTCTTTTTGGGCACGATGAAGTAGGGACTGTAGAACCCTGACTTCATCTCGGCTGGAGGGACAGGCTCGATTGCATCCTTCGCCAGTAGGACTGCAACCTCCGCACGCAGGACAGCGGCATGTGTGTCTGATTGAACAGTAGTGTGAAGCACGCCTCTGTACCTGGGGGGACGCCTGGCGAATTGAATCGCATAGCCGAGACGTACCGTCCGTATCAACCACTGCGAAGGGCTGGGAAGCTGAAGCCAGGCTCTCAGCCGAGTCGACAGGGGTATCAAGGGAACGTTGACCGATGTGACCACGGTGGGGCAGCCTAGGGGGGGAAGGGGAAGGGGACTGATCCCAGAAGGAAGAACATCCTGGAGAAGAGTCTGGCTGCATTGAGCAGCGCTTACCTTCTTCCCTGGTTCCCGCGCTGGCGATGTCCAGCTCCGAGTCTGGTTCCGAGGAGTGGAAACACTGCTCAGGAAGGAAACCCGGGGCCGGAGCCCCGGAGGTGAGAAATTCGGCTCTTTTTGTGAGTTTG
This sequence comes from Garra rufa, assembly GCF_049309525.1. NCBI lineage: Eukaryota > Metazoa > Chordata > Actinopteri > Cypriniformes > Cyprinidae > Garra > Garra rufa. The sequence goes on from NC_133370.1 coordinate 29,324,871, forward strand.
TGGGTACCGCTGGCCCATAGGCCGACGGCGATGTTATATGAGTGCACAGCAACTCCCGGCCCTCCACCGGGAGTGGGGACGCAGATGTCCTCGTCCCCGAAAGAGCATATTTCTTCACCTCCGGGGTGCCCGTCTCAGGGACGCTTCGTAGCTCGCCTGCGGGTGTTCTTCGCAGGACCCTGAGAAGCGGGCGGCGCCCCTCTCCCAGGGAAGCTCGACGTCAGGCTGCGAGTCTCGCTTCGTAGATCTCAGCAGGGGATGGAGCTGGAGTTGGTTGAGGAGCCGTGGGGGGACGCCCTCGGCGACGAGCAGGCGCAGGCGGAGGCGGGGGCCCCGGCGGCGGAAGGGTTGTTCTTACTTCGCGGCGGGGCAAGATGTGTTTTATTGCCTCCGTCTGCTTCTGGACCGTGGAGAACTGCTGGGCGAAATCCTCCACGGTGTCGCCGAATAGGCCGCCCTGGGAGACAGGAGAGTCGAGAAAGCGAGCTTTGTCGGCCTCTGCCATCTGAGCCAGGGTCAGCCATAGGTGCCGTTCCTGGACCACGCAGGTGGACATCACCTGACCAAGGGAACGCGCCGTGACCTTCGTGGCCCGGAGGGCGAAGTCGGTGGCGGCGCGGAGTTCCTCAAATGTCCCTTGATCAGGACCACTCTCGTGCAGGTGTTTGAGAGCCTGCGCCTGGTACACCTGGAGTGTAGCCAGCGGTGGCAGCGTGCCTGGCAGCGTGAAAAGCCCGCTCCGTAAGGCCGGAGGAGAGCTTACACGCTCGGGAAGGGAGAGGCGGACGACCCCGCCAGGTGGCAGCGCCGCGTGGGCAAAGGTGCACCGCCACAACGCGCTCAACCTGGGGGTTCGCCACGTACCCCTTGCTCGTGAACGAGCGGCGGGACTTCAGCGTGGCCATGGACATGCTCTCACAGTGCGGGCATGATCCATCCGTGAACGCTGCCTGAGCGTGCTCAAAGCCCAAGAATGTGAGGCAGCGTTCATGTCCATCCGCAGGAGTGAGGAAACTACCACATCCAGAAACGCACGGCCGAAGAGCCATTCCGAAAAGAACGTCTGATCGGCCGCGAGAAATTGCTCTTTTGTGACCCCCGGATTGCCCAGGGAGGAACCGCGGGGTAGTGTGCACTCGCTGGGGCTGCTCGCTGGATGCAAAGGCTTTTTTGAAGCCGTGAAAACGGCTGCCCGCAGGGACCATGCCGGCGGCCGCCAAAAAGCTCTTTTAGAAATCACTCTCTTAGGTTTTGGCAGCACACCGGCGGGAGAGAGCACAAAGTCAGGAACTCTTTTTTTTTTCTTTCTCTTTCCTTCTTAGTAGAGGCTCGACACATCGGCTCTGAAGCAAAAGTCTGACTGAGTGGTGCGCGCCACCATCTTATATACACGTATGTACGGGGGCATGGCCGGCACGTACGTTCCACTCGCCAATTTTCATTGGCCTTTTGAATAAGGCTCAGAGATGATTGGTCTCCCAAGCAAGATCCCAATGTAACGTCGAAGTGATTCGACTGAAGGGGAACACTAGTTCACTCTATATATCTGTTCATGTTTTATTAAGGGATAAATCTGGAGTGCACTATAAAATTCAATCAGTTCATACAGGGTTAGTAGTGTCTACAGCTGTATACAAATACACACCCAGGAATCGGATCAGTACTCGGTATCGGCCGATACCTTGAGCCCAGGTATCGGAATTGGTATCGGGAAGGGAAAAAGGGTATCAGAACATCTCTAAAATACCAGTCAAATGTTTTTCAACAGTAAGATTTTTTATGTTTTTAAAGAAGTCTCTTCTGCTTACAAAGCCTGCATTCATTTGATCCAAAATACAACAGAAACAGTAAAATTTTGAAATATTTTTATAATTTAAAATAACTGTTTTCTATTTTTAATATATTTTAAACTGTAATTTATTCCTGTGATCAAAGATAATTTTTCAGCATCATTACACCAGACATCAGTGTCACATGATGCTCCAGAAATCATTCTAATATGCTGATTTGCTGTTCAAGAAACATTTATTATTATTATTATTATTATTATTATTATTATTATCATCAATATTTAAAACAGCTGAGTACATTTTTTTTCAGGATTCTTTGAAGAATACAAAGATCCAAAGATTAGCATTTATCTGAATAAAAAAAAAAAAAAAAAAAAACACTTTTTTACCATTTAAAACCTTGGAGTCTGTATTCTTTTTTCCCCAATTTTTTCTCAGAAATAAATTATAGAAATTAATATTTTTATTTTGCCAAGATGCTTTAAATTAATCAAAAGTGATGATACATACATTTATAATGTTACAAGAAGAAGGTATCAGATATCAGAATTAAATATTTGCAGCACATTCATAAATTTAGTTTCTTTTTATAGCTCTTTCTGCATTCTCAAAGCATTAAAGCCCTTTCAGTTTCAAACATTTGGAGGCCACCTGTGAAACTATTTTTTTCCTGACAGGTTGATTGTTGAGAACACGTTCAATCTCAAAAGAAAGCTCAGAAAAAAAAGATAAATGAGCTTCATCATATCACACTGGCTAAACTTTGTTTTCTTACAAAATATGTCCACTATGCCATTAAACAATCAGGTTTATGTCTGATGCTTTGACAGCACCATTTCAGTAGGACAGGTACAGAAAGTGATGCAGTCCTGATTTATTTATGCATCTGGGTTACTGGGTTTTTGGAAGGACTCAATATTACATTCCTAGACCCCAAATCCCCATCCCCCCAGCATGGCATAAATAAGTTTAGACCAGGAGAGCTGCCAGGCACCCCCTTGGCTGTTGTTTTTTAATTAACCTGCGCTAGTTCTGTTCATAGTGTAAATGTGTTTCAATTGATAAGGTGCTCTGAATTATTGATTCAGGCATAAACACCCTGATGTCCACAGCAATAGTTAGCATTAGCATTACAGTTTAGTTATAATGGTTTATTTTTACTACTTTCTTTTTGAGTAATAGATTATGAAAAGGTGTTTTTTTACAGTGCACCTTAAAGGGAGTAAAAGAAATAGTACCATGTGAAAGTACAATCAAAAATAAAGAGATAAAACAAGCTACAATTATCTAGTATAAAGTGATTTTTTTTTTTATGGACCTGACCAATGGACTGAATTCTTCAAAATAAGTCTGCATGTGAGCAAATCTGAAGCATCTTCCTTCTATGGTCCATTTCTGCCCACTGTAGATGAGGTCTGGCGGCCTCCCAGCAGCCCACTCAATGTCTCCATCAGCCAGCACTGTGGAAACGGTGTGATTAAAATGAGCGCCACTGGCCCACCCAGATGGGCCATTGTTCCATATGCATTCCACCTGCGCCACCGAAACCCACGCCAAATGCATGGGCACAACAGTTTCTGATTGGGAGTTTCTATAGCAACGCTGGAAGCTGGGTGGGGGGTGGGACTTAAAAAACTCAACATGGGAGTATTTTTCGCTCTTCTCTCTCTCCTTTTCTAATAACCAGGCTTGGCACAGGATGCCAAGTAAATAAATCACCATTAATAATAATTTGCATATGGGGCCTGGTGGAAGTGTGCAGTGTCATTGGCTGCAGGTGAGAAAAGCTCAGCGTATCAAAACTAATGCATTAAAGCTGGCACGCTAGGTACATTAGTCTAAATAGAGACAATCTTTGAGGTCTATTTTAAGTTTTAACTCAAATTATTTATCTCAATAAAGGCTAAGTGTTAGAAAAAGGACAAATTATACTTTCTTCACAAAAGGAAACAATAAATACAGCACTAAACAATACATTGTAAAACACTGGGGTATGTATACAAATTTCCCAGTATGCACATGTCATGGGATGGGGAGAGGGATCTGTACTGATGCTGTGGGGCTGAAGTTGTATAAAACATATAAAAGTTTGTGAGAATGTTTTGTTGCATTATTATTACCAAATCAAAAACTACCCAACATGCACTTTAAAACATTTAGCTCCATTCATCACTGCTTTTTAGCTTCAGGCTGAATCACACACTACCAGACTCTAAAGTCATTCCGATCACAACAAACTCACACAGAAACATCCACCTTATTGCAAGAAAATGCGTGACAAATAAAAAAACAGTATGTGTTCCAAAATTGTCTGAAAATATGCAACATGTTTTATATCCTCCGACCGGATGGAATCATAGTCTGAAGCTAAAAAATCTGTGTCTGTGACCATCATACACTACATGATTTTTTATGAAGTCTGTCAACTCTGTCATGAATGTTCTGACTTTTGTAACTAGAGGGTAGTGTATTGAGGCTGTGCTCAGCCTGTCTGCAAAATTTAATAAAAACATGTCGACCATCCAGTGACAGCGAGCAAAGGGATTGGCTGAACACCTGGACGAAGGGAGGCAAGGGGAGGTTCTTACGTGATTCAGCTGGAATAAGACCCCCCTCATCTGCATCCAAGTGGAGAAAAGCCATTAAACCCGCCCCAGGGTGAGAGAAACTGGGAAAATTTCCCAGTCATTTTATTCCTTTCATTTTTTTTCAAGGCATAAAATTAGATTTAGGAAATTAAGTATCTAGTTTCCTATGCTTCCATGTTCAGGTTTCACTTGCTGTACTGACAGCATAGGATATCATATTAAATAAATATGAATATGTGAAGATGTATGTGTGTGTGTTATAAGTGAATTGCCTTCATAAACTGGAGTGGAAAGGTGTACTGCATTTTCATGTATAAGGGCTGTGTCTTACATGGGCAAAAGACTAATTTTAGGCCAGAGGCAATATTTACACCAAACAGATTCCTTAGAGAATCAGCACTGTTTATTGTTCACAGCACAGTCAGAGTCACAATGCTTGTTTGATTTGTCAATGCCCTACTTCATATTTACACCACATCCTTTGCACAAGCCTCCTTAAGGCGATATGTGGGCAGTCCTCATGCGACATAGTATGATGTCTTTATGGAACGATGTATGTAAGGTAGTGCTTGCCAAATCACCTCAATTACTCTGTGGGCTGCCATTGCACACTCGATTGGTTGGGCATGGAGTCAAGCTATTATTGCACATGTGGTTTAATTAATTAATCTCTTTCGTTGCAGAGGAGAACAGCTATTTCTGATGAGACCTGATAAGAGTGGGTGTCTGTTATTGAAATCTGTGTGATTTTGTCATTATTTTGTTAAGAGGGTTTTGTGTTGTAGTCATTTTGATGTTGCAGTGCTTCATTTTCCATTCAAGAGTTGTAATAATAAAATGGAATGCATTCACATGAGGAGAGTTGTTAACTTTTTTCTCTTTTTTTACTAAGGTGATGTGTGTCATTATTTGATTTTAAAATATTTTTTTCATAAAACATTTTATCATATAGCATTAAAAAAATAAACACGCATACATAAAATGCATACATTGTAAGTTACTGTCACAGTCTGGCTGGGTTGAGGAGTGGAAATGGAGGAGGAGAACCGGAGTAAATGAATGAATGAAGTTTATTAAAATAAAAACTGCAAAATGAACAAATAAACAAAACCGGGAGCAGGAAATGAGCACATGAAACAAAACAAACAGAAGTAACATCAACATTGACCGACAAACGGGGTGTGCAAACACAGACTCTTAAATACACTAAAACGGGGGCGTGATCACAAACAAGATAACAGGATAACGAGGGGGAAATACAAATATGGGCATGAACAAACAAAATGGAAACAAAACTAGAGGGGAAGACAAGGACTAAACCATTAGAACTGGAAACATAGGGGGAAAAACACTAGGAGAACAGAACAAGACATAATCCTGACATTACCCCCCCCCCCTCGAAGGCGCGTCTCGCGCCTAATAACATCTATAGGGGAGGGAGGGTGGGCGCCCTGGAGACCGCTACAGATCTGGCCATTAAAAATGCGTCTATTTTCACGCGGCAGCCTGCAATTTGGCACGCGCGGCCACGTGTCCTACCGCAGCGGCTTTTTTAGATTTTTTTACAACGTTGTTGCACTTCATATAATATCCACCAGGTGGCGCAAGGAACAACATTCTGTAGCCAAACACCATGGCCAGCTCTAGGGGGCGTTGGTCACAAATACCAGTACAATAGTTCAATGATTCCTCTTTCCTGAAATTATGGTTCAAACCAATAGCAAAAAGATAGCCTATTCATAAGCAGGTGCAGTTGTATTGTTATTTTGTTTTCTTTCTTTGTTTTCCTGACGAACATTTATTAGACTGCATCGGAAATAGAAATGTTAATTTCGGTTATTTTATTTTTCTGAATGATTAAACAGAGCCACGGGTACCACTTAACCCCTGGGAAGGATAAATATAAACTACAGTACTTTTGCGATTTTGGTGCTTAGAAATTTATTCTAAGCAGGCAGCGGGCGAATAATATAGTTAATATAGTGCGGAGCGGGTGGATGCGGAATAAAACCTCGTGGAAGCGGGACTGGAAAAGCACTTTGTTATATCCTATAGACTATTTAGATACTTCATCATCAAGCAAAAATTTATTCATAAGCAGGAGCAGTTTTATTATTATTTTCTTTTCTTTTTTTCCTGATGAACTTTTATTAGACTGCATTGAAAATAGAAATGTTAATTTCTGTTTTTTTTTTTTCCAAACGACAACCGACGCGTTTAGTTATTATTAACGACCAGGTTGTGTTAAATTACATTTAAATTTAAATTGAAACGTGGCTGTGACACATTAATAACAGCTAAATTCGTTTTGAGGGGTTAATTGTACATAAGCAAAAAGCAGCAGAAACATCAGAACGTCACGCGCAGAGCTTATGCACAGAGAAAACCCCAAAAAAGCTGTATGTAAAATAAATAAAAATGCCCATATGCGAAATATAAATTTCTTAATGAATAATAATTTAACAAAACAAAATAAAATAAAATTAATAAGTAGCAAGAATGCAGAATAAGTATGCAGAATTGTAGGCAATTTCTGTGATGCGCCCTTAAACCAGCATCTTGTTTCCATTTTTTTTTTTTTACAAATAGCATACACATCTGTTTTTTCATTGTGATTGTACACAAATAACAGAAATATGTAAAATAGCATAGTTTTGAGCAATCCCGTACTCTTGAAGGAGTATTGTAAGCTGTATCCACTTAATTAAAGGGGGAAAAAAGTGATCCTGACGGTGCCGCGGGCAGTTAAATAACTCGACAACTTTCACCTTCAGAATAAAATACATTAGCCTATATATTTCAGCGTTTTAAAGCAACATCAAATTAAGATATGCATGTTTAAGAGGTAGTTCGTCTTTTTCTTTTTCTAAGATACACAATTTTAGATACACTGACAATTAATTTGAGTAGAGAGAAATAGAAATGGAGAGGATAAATATAAACTACAGTTTTTATAGAGTTAAAAATTAATTAATTAATTAATTATTATTATTATTATTATTATTATTATTATTATTATTATTATTATTTTGATTTGTTTTTGCGATTTTGGTGCTTAGAAATGTATTCTAAGCGGGCAGCGGGCGAATATAGTTAATATAGCGGGAGCGGGTGGCAGTGGCGCCTCCAGGATTTTTTTCATAGGGTGGCCGAAAGGGGCCAGTAAAAATGTTAGGGTGGCACAAAACAATTTTTTTTTTTTTTGCATGCCTAAGGCTTTACCGTTATTTCTGGTATAAGTTATAGGCTTCAAAACTTCAGTATTATTCTCTGTATAGAGCAAAATAGTAAAAAAGTCGCTTTGCAATTCAACTGCAAGAAGGATCATGTTTATTTGGAGTGCAAATTCATTTCAAGTGAGATAAAAAGAAAAAAAAAAGAAAGAAAGCATAGATGTTTAACCTGCATATTCATCAAAATAGACACAAGCTTAATACAAGTGCAGCCCGAGCCCGATGTAGCATCAAGCGTGCCTGCAGCGCAGTTTGAAGAGTTGCGCGATCACGCGCGCGCAGTAGCCAAAAGCACCGGCAAAAGTAATTACCATGAATGTGTTGGGGGAAATAGTAAGAAAAAAAAATCTGACTATCCTGACACGCCATTTCCTCATTAGACTCGCCTTAAAGAATTACGTCTTTAATGATTTCATAGCCTAATTAAAGATTTTGCTTTCGGTTTCGGTTCATCATTGTGAAACGCTCCTGTTAAAGACCAAGACGGCAGAAGCGCATCCTGTGTGTTTTCTTTTTTTATATTATAAACTCACAAAGTTTTGTTGATATTGTGAGTGTACACAAATAAACGTAGACCCCTCACAGCTCCGAATCATATATTACTCTTACCTTTATTAGCAAAAATTATGCCATATTTTAAGTTGTTTCCAGTGCAACAAGTGATCGCTGGTGCCTTGATTGGATAAGGGTCAACACAGCGCACATTTATATAGGTTAAACATTTAAACTAACATATATAATATGCTTGAACTGTTTAATATCTAAAGATTTTATTTCAGGCAAGTCGTGGTCATTTGAGAAGCTAAATTGATCAAACATAGGCTATGAACTACTCGCTGGTCGTTTTAAAAGTCAAAAACTTACATTAAAAGAACAAAAACTGCTCCAAACCCTCTTCTAAATTAACTTAATATAATAACGAAACGAAATATAATCACTTTGCCATTACATACAAAACTGAACTATTTATGTATGCTTCGCGGTTGCGGCTGCGCTTGTGAGTGCGTGAAGTCGCCGCAACTCATGTGAAGAGGGGGAGGGGTTGAGAGCGTATTCTACAGTAGCCTATACATTATACAAGTTTATTAAACTTACTTTTAATATTGTTGTTGTCAACGTCCGTGTTAATTTATAAAATAAAATAATAATTCTTAAAAACTCCACTCTTTCTGGTTGGGGTGGCCAATAGGGTGGCCAGTGTAATTTTAAGGGTGGCCGTGGCCACCCCTTGGAGGCGCCACTGGCGGGTGGATGCGGAATAAAACCTCGTGGAATCGGGACTGGAAAAGCACTTTGTTATATCCTATAGACTATACTTCATCATCAATCATGGGCGTCGGAAGCAAAATAAATGTGGGTGGGTCCTCCCCCAGAAAAAAAATACTTTAGTATATGCCATTTTCTGTAGTCTGGTGCCTTTTATTTAATGTTTTTACACAATGCAAATAGGCCATATTTACAAATATTACAAAAGACGTCTATTGTGCAACATTTTCAGTGGCGCAAGTGATAATACGAGTAACATATCGTTTTTGACGCGGGAGACCCGAGTTCGCGTCCGCCTTTTGGTGAAATCATTTTCGAAATCGTCTCCCTTTTCACTTATATCACATCGGAAAGGCATTTGTTTATTTGTAAATTAATGAAATAATTGAAAAGTTGAAATAAAGTATCTACTAGGGTTAGGTCACCTAACTTAAGTGTATCTCAGCACTATACTGTACTTTTAGGAGTGTTAATAATTAATTTTATTATTATTTTTATTATTATTATTATTATTATTATTATTATTATTATTATTATTATTATTATTATTATTATTATTGTCTTTAGATTTGTTCTTACATTTTTGATGCTGTACATTATGATGGCGCACTGCCCATGCAGTTTTTTTTTTTTTCTTAAAAACTAATTGAAGTGAAAGGGAAGAAACCCATGTAGATTTGGCCTAATGTCCATGTAAATACTATAGCCTAGTATTATATCCTAATATAGAAAATAATTTAGACAAATAAACAGAAGGCTCACTTTTCAAAACAATAAAGCTTATATGACTGACAACGAATACAATTGTTAAGTATCAAAAGTGCTCCAGTGAGTTATGCAATTTTTTTCCACCTTTTTTCTTTTTCTTTTTTTTAAAGTGGAAAAGTAGTTCTTCTATTTCGGAGAAGTTTGTTAAGTCTGTCTCTTAACAGCTTCCAGTCACGAACTGCGGGTTGAATCTCCGACCAACCATCAGTACAAGTTTTTTTTTTTATTCCTCTTTAAACAGCTCCGATTTACATCATTTTAGCCTGGAACTAGGCTTAAGTCTGTTCTGGGAAACCAAAGGGAAGTGTTTTTTTTTTTTTTTTTTTTCTCAGTTTTCTGAAAAGTAGCCGTTAATGAGGCATCAGCGTTAAGCGGCATGCAGTATAAAGAGCGAAATGTTTATGAATGGCAGAGTGGGGGTGGGGTGGGGTGTTGAATGCTGTCTGTTGCCTTGTTGTAATCAACATTTGGAGACTATTTTGGGGGTGCTGGGGGCGGATTCCGACTGCATTCAGTTGCATTTCGAATTCAGCATTCAAATGCATGCCAGGGAGAAGGGGAAAGCTTTCCTCACTCGCTCAACTTTTTTCAAAACATTAGTGTCCACGGCCCTGACACCAGTGATGCGCGGGTCAGTGGATAAACAACCCGAACCCGACCGACGTTTTCAACTAACCCGCCCGCAACTCGGACCGCCGAATAAAAAAATAAAATATTGTACCCGACCCGCCTCCTGACCCGTATGTTTAATATTAGAGTGATTATGCTGTGGAGATGCGGTCTGAAATATCCTGACATCTGAAATCCATTGGTGTACAAGCTACTTTAAAATAAAATAATGTGTCCTGTTGTAAAGTCGCTGCCGTATTGTTGTGTACGAAGTTCAGATGTTATTATTTTAAGAAATGTATATTTATATGTTTTAGGATTCTCCTTATTTTTGTTTTAGACATCCATCAATTACGGTGAATAAAAAAATGCCGCGCTGGTGGAAACAAGACTTTCGCCTCTACTTTTGAGACCGGTGTTCGGACGTTTTTCTAAAAAACAAAAAACAAACAAAAAAAAAAACTCTGTCATTTATGGTCATAAAAACAGAAGCTGAACATAATTCAAAACTGTAAAGTATTTGCTGAATAAAGAAAACATGAAGGATGCCGCTTAATATTTGGCTTTTACGTGAACTTTAAAGCTTATCCCTCATTCCATTTGTTTTCTTTGTTTTGTAATCTTTATATTATTTTCGTGAAATGTATTTTTGCTCAACATGCATTTCTCGTGGCCACGAGTTTAATGAATAAACAAACCTGCGTGACATTAGTAACCCAGAATTATTTGAGATATTTTATTTTGAGTTAAGAAATTATTATATTAATTGTTATAGAAATTAATACAATATTAAATAATTATATAGGCGATGCTGTATATGCTAATGCTGTCTGTGCGCAATGTAGACAGCTTTCACAAGTGTTTACATGTATTACATGTAGGCATACTTCAAATTAAATAGCCCTGCAAGAAACATTTCATGCATCCCACAATCTTGTCCATTGACTGACCTTCTTTTTTTCCGTAATATTTGTATTATTCGTTTATATTCGTTATTTTTTCCTTCATTTTGATCTCGTTACATAACATTCTGAATGTAAATGATACTGTAAAGGTTCTATGACTGGGGTTTTTACTGGAATGCAGTTTAAAGGTTAAATTTAACATATATTGTATTTTATTTAGTCTAATTAATAGACAAATAATTGAAGAGTGAATCATTCACGTAGTTTCATTTGGAAATAATTTATCGTCACACAGTAAAATAGGCCTACATTCCTTCTATTAACTAATAGTCTTTTTTTCGTATTTTTCTTAATATTATTATCATTATCATTATTATTACTATTACTAATATTATTTTTTATTAGCCTGTTATTTTTGTATATATTTTTATTTTCGTGCGTTTCCACCCCTTAATTTGGCTCTCTTTAACGTTCATGTAAATGATTCTGTAAATGCTTGACATATGCTATATGACTGACTTTTACTGGAATGTAGTTTAAAGGTTGAATTGAACATATTTTATTTTGTTTCGTCTAATTAATAGACTAGACTATATAAATACTACACTGTTTTACTGAGAAATGAATCATTCACGTAGTTTCATTTGTAAATGAAAACATGCTCATTTATCGTCACACACGGGGATAAATACAATCAAAAAGTCAAAACGTTATTGGCATAATTGTCAGGCGTTAAAAATAAATAGCCCTAACCAGGTATTGAAATAATAATAACCTATAATAATAATAAATAATAAGTGATTTAGAGCTATCTACTTTTTTCTTTATTGTGAATTGCTTAACCTAAATAACTTTCTGTATATGCTATTTGGCATATATTTAGCAAATATTGTGAACGACAATTATGCCAATAAAGTTTTGACTTTATGATTGTATTAATGCCCGTGTGTGACCATACGATTTACAAATGGAACGTGAATGATTCACTCGACAATGAAACACTATAAAGGTTATAATTAGACTAAAAATGAATATATATATATATTTAAAATCCCAGCCATATAGCATAATCAAAGCTTTAATGGCATGTCAGCATTTATCATTTAGATTCGGAATGTTAAGAGATCGAAATTAAAGGGGACATAATGAATATAAACGAATAATAAATTTATTACAGAAAAAAAGAGGATCAATTAATGGATAAGACTTTAGGATGCATAAAATGTTTCTTGCAGGGCTATTTAATTTGAAGTACTTATATGTAATATTTATTCTTGATAAACTTTTGAATGCTGTCTACATCGCGCACAGACATTCGCATATACAGCATTGCCTATTGTTAATATATAACTTAATATTGCATTAATTTCTATAACAATTAATATAATCATTTCTTAACTCAAAATAAAAAATATTAATAAACCTATCTCTGATAATCCTGGGTTATGGTCACGCAGGTTTGTTTATGCATTAAACATAAGGATGTCGTTACCTCGACAAAATGATCTTGTGGCCACGACATAATATGACGTTCCCAGGAATTAATATCTCGTGGCAATGACAAAAAGTAATATGACGTTCCCACGAATTCATATGTGTGGCCACGACAAACATAAGTGAACCGAAGGTGTCCCCTCCAGGTTACCGTACCTTTTAGTTTGCAGCAATGTTTTCAGCCTGCTCCAGTCCAGTGCGTTACATGACTGCCCCCTACTGATCATGTCTTTCCTGTGTCAGAGCATTTTCTAGGATCTCTCGCAATACACCGGCGTCACGCGAGACCACTTTACTTCCCGCGCGCATTTTAAATGGCCAGATCTGTAGGTAGGGACACAGGATACAGAGGTGGTCTCCAGGGCGGATCAGGGAGCTCAGGTGGCCATGGCCGGGTAACCAGTCCAGGAGGCCATGGTGGGTCTGGGAGCTCAGGGGGCCATGGCCGGGTACACAGTCCAGGTGGCCATGGCGGATCTGGGGGCTCAGGAAGCCATGGCTGAGTAAACAGTCCAGGTGGCCATGGCGGACCTGGGGGCTCAGGAAGCCATGGCCGAGTAAACAGTCCAGGTGGCCATGGCGGATCTGGGGGCTCAGGAAGCCATGGCCGAGTAAACAGTCCAGGTGGCCATGGCGGATCTGGGGGCTCAGGAAACCATGGCCGAGTAAACAGTCCAGGTGGCCATGGCGGATCTGGGGGCTCAGGAGACCATGGCCGAGTAAACAGTCCAGGTGGCCATGGCGGATCTGGGGGCTCAGGAAGCCATGGCCGAGTAAACAGTCCAGGTGGCCATGGTGGATCTGGGGGCTCAGGAAGCCATGGCCGAGTAAACAGTCCAGGTGTCCATGGCTGATCAGAGGAGTAGCCCCCCCCCCCAAAAAATTTTCTCGGGGAAACTTAAGGCATAGGCCACCCAGGAGAGCACGGAAGGGCGTGCTGGAGAAAGCGCCGGCTCTGGAGGGCGCGCAGGAGAGAGCTCCGGCTCTGGAGGGCGCGCTGGCTCTTGAGGAGCGGGCTCTGGACGGCGCTCTTGAGGAGCAGGCTCTGGGCGGCGCTCTTGAGGAGCGGGCTCTGGACGGCGCAGTCACTGGAGGGCGCTCTGGCGGCGCGGTCACTGGAGGGCTGGGCGGAACCAGCGAAGACTCTGGGAGACTGGGCGGAACCAGCGGAGATTCTGACTTGACGGTAGCCATCTTGGGTACAGATTCAGGCTTGGCAGCCATCTTGGCTGGGGACTCAGGCTTGGTGGCCATCTTGGCCAGGGACTCAGGAACAACGGCCATCTTGGCCGGGAACTCAGGCTTGGCGGCCATCTTGGCCGGGAACTCAGGAACGGCGGCCATCTTGGCTGGGAACTCAGGAACAACGGCCATCTTGGCCAGGGATTCAGGCTTGGCGGCCATCTTGGCCGGGAACTCAGGAACGGCGGCCATCTTGGCCAGGGATTCAGGCTTGGCGGCCATCTTGGCCGGGAACTCAGGCTTGACGGCCATCTTGCGTGCAGACTCTGGCGTGACAGCCATCTTACGTGCAGACTCAAGCGTGGCAGACATCTTGCTTGCAGACTCTGGCGTGGCAGCCATCTTGCTTGCAGACTCTGGCGTGGCAGCCATCTTGCCTGCAGGCTCTGGCGTGGCAGCCATCTTGCTTGCAGACTCTGGCGTGGCAGCCATCTTACGTGCAGACTCTGGCGTGGCAGCCATCTTGCGTGCAGACTCAAGCGTGGCAGCCATCTTGCTTGCAGACTCTGGCGTGGCAGCCATCTTACGTGCAGACTTAAGCGTGGCAGCCATCTTGCCTGCAGACTCTGGCGTGGCAGCCATCTTGCTTGCAGACTCTGGCGTGGCAGCCATCTTGCTTGCAGACTTTAGCGTGGCAGCCATTTTGCTTACAGATTCTGGCGTGGCAGCCATCTTGTGAACTGGCGTGGCGGCCATTTTGCGAGCTGACGCTGGCTTAGCAGCTGACGGGCTTGAGCGCGGAAAGGAAGCCGGCGGGCTTGAGCGCTGGGCAGCGGCCGGCAGACTAGAGCGCGGGGAGGAGGCCGGCCGCATCGGGCTGAGGACAGCAGCGGAGCTTTGGAGGATGACTGGAGATTGGAGACTGGGCTGGCGGTCCGATCCGTTGGCACGGTATGTGGGGATTCTCGGCTTAGGACAGGCTGACCCGACGTGACGTGTTTCAGAGGGGACTGAACGATGAGACCTGACACTCTTTACTTCGAGTTCAAAATCAGAGCAATTTAAATAAAGAATGAGATTGATCAGTTCGATCAAGGAGAAATTACAGGCAGGAGAATCGCAACGAATCGTCTCATCATTCAGTCCCATCAAAAACACGGCACCGAGAGAGGCATCGGGCCAGCCCACCTGATCGGAGAGCTCGACAAAATCCGCCACATACCGCTCCAAACTCCGACCGCCCTGCCGCAGTCTCACCAGGTCTGCCTCAGCCCGATTCATCTTCTGTTTTGGTCGGTCAATCTGTCACAGTCTGGCTGGGTTGAGGAGTGGAGATGGAGGAGGAGAACCGGAGTAAATGAATGAATGAAGTTTATTAAAATAAAAACTGCAAAATGAACAAATAAACAAAACCGGGAGCAGGAAATGAGCACATGAAACAAAACAAACAGAAGTAACATCAACATTGACCGACAAACGGGGTGTGCAAACACAGACTCTTAAATACACTAAAACGGGGGCATGATCACAAACAAGATATGGGCATGAACAAACCAAATGTAAACAAAACTAGAGGGGAAGACAAGGACTAAACCATTAGAACTGGAAACATAGGGAGGAAAACACTAGGAGAACAGAATAGAACAAGATATAATCCTGACAGTTACTTTGGTTGATGTACAAATTTAATATCAATAACATACTACCATACTTCAGATTACACAATAGTTCATTCTGGTGCTTGAATCTGATTGGCTGATCAAATAACTGTCATTGAACAATTAATTAAACACAATCACCTCACATGACTCACTCATAATGACAATTAATCAAACAATTTGTTCTAAAACACTGATTCATTCTAAAATTGCTCTTATGTCTGATAGTCAGAAATGTTCAACAGATTCTTCTGTTTTTGACTTACCACTGTTTACTTTGGCAGATCAAAAAATAAACAAAGCAACCAACATTTTTATGTCTAAAATGTAAGTAACCTAAAGCTACCCTTACCTTATTTTTTGCTTTTGAATATAGATGGCACCAAATCTCATCTCAGCACTTGTGATGATTGGCTAAGCTATTTTTAATTATGTGATTTTATCCCCCCCCCCAAATGAGGAAGTCTTCAAAGGGAGTTTTTTGGTGATTTTGTCAGGTTTCGCTCACTTCTGGGTACCAATTTGTCTCCAGAATATAGTTAAGTACACACACACACACACACACACACAGGTATCCCTATCAGGACAATCATTAGAAGCAATAGGTTTTATACTGTACAAACCCATACTGTAAATAGAAAAAAAAGTCTCCCACAAGGACAAGGATTTTAGATACTGCAATATTATGTTACAAAATGCTTTTAGTTATATACAGAGATACAAATGAAATAAACTTGTTTTTCAAATACAGTAGATTTAATAACCATTTATATGCCATGTAATAACCATTTATGTAGCATCTTTTGTTGTTCTATTAACATTAATGACAGACAGGTAGTTAATTAGGCTGCTGTCCCTTTAAAACCGAATGCATGGACGTACACTGACACATATCTGGTTTTCACCCACCTGTTTACGTTCACTTAAGCCATAACCAATTGTTTTTAAGTGAGAAACTTCACATGATAGACATTTTGACAACTGTATGCAAGCGCAAGGACAACTGTGTCATTGTAACAGCCGGTGCTGGATTGACGAGGCGAAAGTCAAAGTCAAATAACGAATACTTTTAATCTTGATTTCCAAGGAAGAGACAGGGGGTTTCCACACACACTGAACACATGCGATGACCGACAAAGACAGAACTCAAAGACAGACTTATAAAGGCAAACTAATCAGGAAAACACAGGTGAAACAGATAATGGGCAAACAAGGACTAATCACAGGACTAAACCAAGTAATCACAAACAGACGGGGGAGGACAGAGGGAGAAACCAAATGACAAGCAGTGCAAAACAAAGGCAAATGACAAGAGACATAAGGAGACATGTGACATTATCTCCCCCTCCCGGTAGGCGCGTCTCGCGCCGTGATGGAAACACCGGGGAGGGGGGGCGGGCACCCTGGAGGCCGTTACGGGGCAGGACCTTGCTGGGTTGGGAAGGCCTCCAGGGCGGAACAGGAAGCCATGGCGGGTCAGGCGGCCACGGCCGGACAGGCAGTTCGAGTGGCCATGGCGGGTCAGGCGGCCACGGCCGGACAGGCAGTTCGGGTGGCCATGGCGGGTCAGGCGGCCACGGCCGGACAGGCAGTTCGGGTGGCCATGGTGGGTCAGGAGGCCATGGCCGGACAGGCAGTTCAGGTGGCCATGGTTGGGCAGCCCCCGTGGCCTTGGCCTCAGTCCTCGGCCCGGCCACGTTGGCTTGGGGTATATAGCGCCCCCCCAAAATTTTCTTTGGGGAATTCAGGGGTTTGGCAGGACCGTTTGACAGAGTGGGCTCTGTAAGGCTGGACAGGACCAGCGGAGGCTCTGGAAGGCTGGACAGGACCCGCTGAGGCTCTGGATGGCTGGACGGGACCAGCTGAGACTCTGGGTAGCAGGATGGGACCAGCGAAGGCTCTGGACGGCTGGACGGGACCAGCGAAGGCTCTGGAAGGCTGAATTGCACCAGCGGAGGCTCTGGAGGACTGGACGTAACCAGTGAAGGTTCTGGACGGCTGGACGGGACCAGCGAAGGCTCTGGAAGGCTGGATTGCACCAGCGGAGGCTCTGGAGGACTGGACGTAACCAGTGAAGGTTCTGGACAGCTGGACGGGACCAGCGAAGGCTCTGGAAGGCTGGATTGCACCAGCGGAGACTCTGGACGGCGCTCTTGAGGAGCGGGCTCTGGGCGGCGCTCTTGAGGAGCGGGCTCTGGACGGCGCTCTTGAGGAGCGGGCTCTGGACGGCGCTCTTGAGGAGCGGGCTCTGGACGGCTGGACGACCCCAACGGAGATTCAGGAGGGCTGGGCGTCTCCAGCGGAGGCACTGAAGGAGCTAGCTCTGGGCGAGCGGTCACTGGAGGGCGCTCTGGCGGCGCGGTCACTGGAGGGCGCTCTGGCAGCGCGGTCACTGGAGGGCGCTCTGGCGGCGTGGTCACTGGAGGGCGCTCTGGCGGCGCAGTCACTGGAGGGCTGGGCGGAACCAGCGGAGATTCAGAAGAGGGGATTGGGGCCGTGAACTCCATAGGGAGAGCCATATCCATAATATCAATTTCACCCCTCTTGGCCGGAGACTCAGGAACATCGGCCATCTTGGCCGGGAAAACAGGAACATCGGCCATCTTGACAGGGAACTCAGGAACATCGGCCATCTTGGCCGGGAAAACAGGAACATCGGTCATCTTGGCCGGGAAAACAGGAACATCGGCCATCTTGACAGGGAACTCAGGAACAACGGCCATTTTGGCCAGGGATTCAGGCTTGACGGCCTTCTTGGCCGGGAACTCAGGAATTGTGGCCACCTTGACAGGAATAACCGGAACATCGGCCATCCTGGCCGGGAAAACAGGAACATCGGCCATCTTGGCCGGAATAACAGGAACATCGGCCATCTTGGCCGGAATATCAGGAACATCGGCCATCCTGGCCGGGAAATCAGGAACTGCGGCCACCTTGGCCGGGGAATCAGGAACTGTGGCCATCTTGACAGGAATAACAGGAACATCGGCCATCCTGGCCGTAATATCAGGGACATCGGCCATCCTGGCCGGGAAATCAGGAACTGCGGCCATCTTGGCCGGGGAATCAGGAACTGTGGCCATCTTGATAGGAATAACAGGAACTTCGGCCATCCTGGCCGGGAAAACAGGAACATCGGCCATCTTGGCCGGGACATCAGGAACATCGGCCATCCTGGCCGAGAAATCAGGAACTGCGGCCATCTCGGCCGGGAAATCAGGAACTGCGGCCATCCTGGCCGGGGAATCAGGAACTGTGGCCATCTTGTGAGCTGGCGTGGCAGCCATCTTGTGAACGGGTGTGGTGGCCATCTTGTGAGCTGGCATGGCCGCCCGTACTGACCTCAATGGTGGGTCTAGCAGGCTGGCCATCAGGCGTGCCGACTCCTGCGTGGCAGCCATCTTGTGAGCTGGCGTGGCAGCAGTCAGCGGAACAGTGCTGAGGAAGGCCACGGAGCTTTGGATTGTGACAGGGCGCTCGGGGCGCGGCAGGTGGTCTGAGCCGTTGATGAGGCATGTGGTGAGCACCGGCTTAGGATGAGCTGGCGCGATGCGGCGTGCATCTGAGGGGACTGGACAAGGATCCATTTCTGAAAGCTCAAAGTTAGAGCCATTCAAATAAAGAATGACGTTGACAAAATCTACAAACGAAAGATCGTGAACGGACAGATCGCTACGGATTACATCCTTGTCCAGCCCCAACAGAAATACAACGCTGACTGACGCATCGGGCCAGCTCAACAGATGGTACAGCTCAGTAAATTCAGCCACATACCTCACCAACTCCCGACCACCCTGCCGCAAACCCCACAGCCGTTCCTCAGCACTTACTTTTGGGTCGGTCATCCTGTAACAGCCGGTGCTGGATTGACGAGGCGAAAGTCAAAGTCAAATAACGAATACTTTTAATCTTGATTTCCAAGGAAGAGACAGGGGGTTTCCACACACACTGAACACATGCGATGACCGACAAAGACAGAACTCAAAGACAGACTTATAAAGGCAAACTAATCAGGAAAACACAGGTGAAACAGATAATGGGCAAACAAGGACTAATCACAGGACTAAACCAAATAATCACAAACAGACGGGGGAGGACAGAGGGAGAAACCAAATGACAAGCAGTGCAAAACAAAGGCAAATGACAAGAGACATAAGGAGACATGTGACAGTCATGATCATGCCCTGACAGCCTTGTTTGTCTTGTACGGTGACGCATTGCTGCCACACACTTATTTTTTTCCCCACTCAGCTATGTCGTTATAACGAGATCTTTTCTCGTTAAAACGACATCTTTTCTCGTAAAAACAAGATCTTTTCTCGTTAAAACGACATCTTTTCTCGTAATAACGAGATCTTTTCTCGTAAAAACGACATAATTTTCTCGTTAAAACGACATCTTTTTCTCGTAATAACGACATATTATGTCATACGATCTGATGTTCCTGTTATAGACATGTGAGGGAGCTAAGCGTTTGTCCGCGCTGCCTTCGCCACAGTCCTGACATAAAGGAGGATGCACGCTGCTGGAGTTAGAATACACTAGCTATAGAAATATACTGTTTTAATAATTTTAATGTAATTGTTTCAATTGTAGCGGCATGTTTATTAGGATTAATCTCCAATCTGCCCTCAGACCCAGAGGATTGATCAAAACTGTTATTTCAGACTCTGAGCTTGGAATGTTATTTGGATGAAAGTTTGATTTTACAGAAAATTTAAATAGTATCAAAAATAAATAAAAGAAAAATGATGATTTTTATTTAAAAAATGAAAATAAATAAATAAAGCCAGATTATTTTTATTTTTTTCATGAAAAGAGTGCTTATGCATTAATATTTGAGCGTGAGCGGCCGGAAAAGCCACTTTTCAACTCAGCCTGTCTTTACAGTCTGTCCCATCATGCAGAATAAATGTTTGTCTGATGTACCGCTCTGAAAATTAGTCACAATAACGTTTCTTTGCAAGCAACACTGCACTTCTCGGGTCGGCGACAGCGCGATCCCTTACTTTGTGATTACAGAGGAAAGAAATATAAATGTCTGCTTTATTTTATGTACTTCCACAATAACAACAAAACGTTACAAATTGCCTTTGTAAAAATACAGGGTGCGCTCTCGCAATTTATGTCTCTCTATCTATGCAGCTTGAAAGGTCTACTTCAATAAAAGAATCGAAAACAAAATTGTGTTTACTTAATTCGTATAAATCCAACAAGAGGTAGTGTACAGTCTTTCCCGTGTGAGTTCATTATCTGTAACCTACCATTGTGCTTACACTCACAGACAGCGCAGCATATTTCCACAGTATAATCCAGATGAAAAACCGGATTCGTGGCTTGATTCAGCTAAAGATAAAATTTAATAATAAATCATAAATAATGTATAATTTGTATATAATCATACTAAGTATCAAGGCCGCCCAGGCATGTTAAATTAATATTCAAGCAATAAGCTCATGTGTTTTACCCACGAACAAAAATACGAAGAATCAAGCTTTTGGTTTTTCCGCTTATCAAACAAAATGAAATAATGATAACAATAGGCAACTCAAACTGTTATTATGCTTATTATTATTATTATTATTATTATTATTATTATTAGGCGTATTATTATTTTTATTTTTTTATAAAATCTTATTTAAGATAATCAAAACTATTAATTCTGAATAATCAACTTTTTGATTGTTTAACAGCAAATCGAAATACGAGCAGAAATAAATAAATATAATTCATAAGAAAAATATAATAATAGGCCTAATAATAATAATAATAATAATAATAATAGCTTATTGTTATTATTATTATTAATACTATTATTATTATTTCGTTTTGTTTGAGAAACAGAAAAACGAAATTAAGCTAGATTTGTTTGTATTTATTCTGCATGATGCGATAGACAGTAAAGACAGGTTGAGTTGAAAAGTGGCTTTTCATTGCCGCCAACATAATTATTAAAGCATAAGCTCTCTTTTTACCCACGGACAAAAATACTAAAACTGATTTTTTTTTTTCCCCCATTGATTTTGTCCATTTTTTAAACAGAACGAAATTATTATTATCATAATACAATCAAACCGTTTGTCATTTCTATTTCATTTCAAAATCAAACTTTCATCCAAATAATATTCCAAGCTCAGAGTCGATTATTCAGAAATAACAGTTTTGATCTGATCATCTTAAATCCTCTGGGTCTGAGGGCAGATTGGAGATTAATCCTTATAAACATGCCGCTACAATTGAAACCATTACATTAAAATTATTAAAACAGTGTATTTCTATACCTAGTGTATTCTAACTCCAGCAGCGTTCATCCTCCTTTATGTCAGGACTGTGGCAAAGGCAGCGCGGACAAACGCTTAGCTCCCTCACATAACATAATCATATCATCTATAACAGGAACATCAGATCGTTTTTATGACATATTATGTCGTTATTACGAGAAAAATATGTCGTTTTAACAAGAAAATGATGTCGTTTTTTCGAGAAAAGATGTCATTTTAACGAGAAAAGATGTCGTTTTTACGAGAAAAGATGTCGTTTTTACGAGAAAATATCTCGTTATAACGACATAGCTGAGTGGGGAAAATATTAAGTGTGTGGCAGCAATGCGTCACCGTAGTCTTGTGTGTCAGCACATGGCTATGTCTTTGTTTATATTTGCCATGTGCTCCCCTCCTCCTGCCTTCTTGTTATCTGTTTCCACGCCCCCCTTGTTTAGTCCTAGTTGGTCTGAGTGTTGTCACCTGTTTTTCTCGTCTGGTCCTCGTTTGTCTAATTGTACTCACCTGATCCTCATGTCCTTTCCTCCCTTATATTGTGCTCTTTCCCTCTTTTCTTTGCTGGTTCGTTTTGGTGTTCATGCTATCTCCTAGCTGGTATCCTTACTCTAGTTAGAGGTTTTGTTTTGTGTATACCTAGAGTACATTTCTCCTAGCTGGTTTCTTTAAGTATATTTTGAGCTTGTCTTTCGTGTTTTTGCCTTTAGTCTAGTTTTGTTTTCCCCTCTTCTTAGATTCTAGTAGTGATGGGAAAATGAAGCTTTTCGAAGCACCGAGGCTTTCCCATCAACTGTATCATAAAAAGGTTCGTTACTCGAAGCTTTTCAACTTGTTGCACACTAATGACATCTTGTGGACAAAGGTGGAAAAAGTTGCTTTCGCGTCCCAGATCTTAAAGCGATTTTGGACAGTTTCATCAAACACATCAATTTGTGCTATGTCAGGAAAACAGTAATTTTACTCGAATTGATCTGTAAATAAACGTTTTAAAAAAATTATGCAAGTACAAGCATGGTTCATGTAGGCATATATGTTCAAAGTAAATGAAGAATAATTTTGACTAATATTAGTATTAATTAGAAGTGCTTGTGAAGCAAGGATAACTACAAAATGAATATGCACAAAACTACACATGCACATATTTATCCGTATTATGATTTATTCTTAACAAAAAGTGAATGACACTTGATACTTGCACAAGGGGTTCACGTTATTTGAATCAGAATATGAAGCAGTCACGTGGTTGTGTGCGAAAACGAAGCTTCGGACGTCACAGGTCACGTGGTTATGGACAAAACGAATCAAGCTCCGATACAGTGCTTCACTGTGAGATGTTTCGTTTTTTTGAAACAAGCTTCGATGCTTCGGTGTCAAATGTCACATCACTAGATTCTAGTTTTTCCCCTTTTTCCCTAGTCTAATTCCTGTTTTTTAGTTATTTAATTTGATTTCCGTCCTTTTTTGTCCTCTCAGATTGCATGCGGTCTGAGAGAGAACAGAAATGTAAATTTTCTGTCATACTTGCAGGATCAAGGATTCAGCGTTTTAGGTAGTTTTTAATTATTTTTAAAATTATATATTTAAAATTTGCAGTTACATTAATGGGCAGGACACTTAATAATATATAATAAAACATATTTTATAGTTATTTTTTATGCATGTTTGTACCTATAATGAACTGGGGACAGAAATGGCACCTTTTCGGTGGAATGGCCCCAAAAATAGAGCTGAAATACGGGACTGTCCTGGGAAAAACGGGATGTCTTGTCACCCTATGTGTAGTCTCGCGTAGCCAGTTCTTCAGACCGACGGCTGAAGGTCTGGAATCTATGGCAGCTTTCATTGGCCAAGGCCCGCCCATAAGGCCCTTTGACCGACATGTCAAACAACCAATCGCAGTTTGTTTCGTTCAGTGTCACGTTTCAGTGCGTGGAAATGCCCCCACAACAACAGACTGGCGTGCAACAAGTCAGTCATTGAAATAACCAGCATTGAAAGTTAACGAAGAAAAGACCGAAAATAAACGCGACACTCGTGTCTCCCGGAAATCCGATCAAATTCAACTAATCAGATGACGACTTTGACATTCATGAAGTGTTTCCAGTTAAGTATACCATATGCATCATACGTTTAGCCAACGTTCCGTGGGCGTGACGTCTGAGGCTGAGACTACCCTATGTGTACTACAAGTGTTAACTAAATATATATATTTTTTTAAATACAGAGCTAGTATGTTAAAAGTAGATTTTAGTTCATATTCATGGTGTCAAAAAATAGCACAATTGAGTACATTTAGAAGATAATCTTAAGAAATACTAAAAAACTGTTACTGTAGCTCTACTGTAATGCACTGCTTGGCTGTGGTGGCTGTCCTGCATCCTCAAGCTACAAACAAGCTACATTTAGTCCAAAAGACAGCTGCTGGAATATTTAATAAATCAAGAAAATCATATACCCAATTAATATAACCCCAATTTTATCATCTATACCTATTAGGTTCTATATTGATTACAAAGTATTGCATCTTAGTTTACTTACCAGATTAAAGACACATCTCTTTAGCATTAAGCATTAACATAATGCATCTCATAACTTTTTACTGTAGTTAGATTGAATCAATGTATTTGATTATCATTTGTTTAAAATGTTATGAACAGCAGCTATGCTAAGTATTCTCTTTTAGTTTTCTGTTTTTGCCTCAGGATGCAGAGCTCCGGCCAACTCTGAAGCAACATAGAATCAACTTTCCACATTTTCTTATTTCATTTATATTGTAATCTTTATGATCACATCACACACAGTCACCTCTTATAATTGTAATGTTAAAATTTTCTGGGAATCTGCTTTGAAATGCTAAATAAAATGAAATCATTATCGTAGGTTTACCAAATTGTACTTGGATAGTCCTGGTTCGGATTTATTTTATTTTTTTCACCCTTTTTAATTAAGAACATTTTTTTTTTTTATCAAACAACAATGGCGGGAAAAACATATTATAGCATGCTATATAATAGTTATATAAAAGAAAAGAACTACACACTCACAGTCCTGCCATGGTCTGAATATTTACATGATGGTGTTATTCAAAATAACTGCACTCTTGCTCATGTGATGCTTAATTAGGGGTTCGAGTGCGTAGCACTGAAACCCTATTGTAATTGTTAGGATTTTTATTATTATTATTATTATTTATTATTTTTTTCTGCCGTAAAACTGAATGGGCAGCCCAAACCGTAAGGCCTAGAGACTTGAAACTTGGTCAGATGATAGAGCAAAAATCGAGGAGAACCTCACAAAGAATCAGCCCATTCGGACCATAGGTGGCGCTATAGCGAACCAAAACGCGAAACCTCTCATAACTCCTAAACCGTTTGTCGTAGACTCAAGTGTCTTATATCATTGGAATCCTTGGCTCAATCAAATCATTTCCGGTATGCAAATTTTTCCGCCATTTTGAAATTTGTCTGAAACCTACTTTTGCGAACTAGTTCTAGGTTTTTCGCCCGATCGGAACCAAACCAGTGCATCGAAAGTGACGGGGCCACTTTTACTAAAATGGCTATAACTTTTGAAAGGAACGAGATATCTTCACCAAACTTGGTACACATCTGTATAAGCTTAATCTTTGGTCAAATCAAAAAAAAAAAATGCGGAGCTTGACCACTTGGTGGCGCTATAAGACGGAAAAAACATATAAACGGCTATAAATACGCAACAGTTTGTCCGACCGACTTGAAAATTGGTATGCAGTGTCTTGGACCAAAGGGGCACAAGTGTCTATGAGGACATTGGCGTATCTCAAAAAACATGGCCGCCATTAGCCAATGAAGTTTGAGGACCTATTTGACAAGGTTAACGGAGATCGATCAGAACGAAACTCGGTGGGCATGTTCGACTCATGGCCCTAAAGGTCTGTAAGAATTTTGAAAGAAATCGGCCACTAGTTGGCGCTAACTAGTTTTTTGGCTTTGTTATCACGTGACATTTCACACATCCACACATTATTCATATCATTTGATAGCTCTCCTCATGCCAAGAAAATTTGCCTCAAGAACCATTGCTGTCAATCAAACCGTTCATTAATTATTCACAAATATGTTAAAAACCTACTTTTGCGAACTAGTCCTAGGTTTTTCACCCAATCTCGATCAAACCACTGCAGTAATATTCTATGGACTCTCTAGATCAATAATTATTAAAAAAAAATGTGGAATTTTGTCCTTTGGTTGGCTATAACAGGGTCATTTACAAAAGGGGCGTCGCCACATTTACTCAAAAGGCTATAGAATCTAAACGAAAACTCAAAACGTGACAACGTGTACCCGATGACTTTTAACAAGCATGCAAAGTTTCATGAAGATCAGACAATAGGTGGCGCTATAACAGTTAAAAAGGTGTCAAAAACATGATATTTCTATTGTATAAAGAACTAAAAACTAAATTAAACGACCATATCTCCAAATATACACTATATCTTCATATCATATGATAGATCTCCTCATTCTGAACAACTTTGCCTCTAGGATCACTGTTGTCAATCAAACTGTTATTTTAATATGTGAGATTATTTAAAAAAACATACTTTGGTGAACTAGTCGTGGGTTTCCAACCCATACTCAATAATACCAGTGCAGTACAATTCTCCAGACTCTCTTGGTCAATAATTATCAAAAAAATGTTGAACATTTGCATTTGGACAGCTATAACAGGGACATTCAATATGTTCTTTACACACTTTACTCAAAAGCCTAAAAAAATGTTCAAAGAAACCACTCCACTTCCTAAAACTATGCATAACTTCATTCTAAACAAGAATGCAAAACGTAAAAGAGATTGGGCAAAAAATAACACTATAACAGCTATATAAAAGTTAAAAAACACAATGTGTGCATTAAACTGAATGAAATTGCAATTTTAACCACTAGATGGCAGCGCGAGACCAATAATGGGCTCATTCATCAACGGAAACAGTAGTTTATGAGTTTTCTCATGGTTTCATGCTAATAAAATCACTGTAATACCTTTAAAGTCATGTTTAGGCAAAGTTTACTATATAGTTCATACAGATATATCAGTTTTTACAATTATGCCAGATTATGGTTACATTGCAACCTGAAAATTACGTATAAAATCTTAAAAGGACCTTCAGTAAATGTTATATATGACCTATCATTTATTACAGAAATTTTTTATGTGCAACAAAATGTGTGTGCATGTGTCTGTGTGTGTAATCATGCTTAAAGAACATAATAGTTTAACCATTTCATTTCAGTGTATGTTTCTGTTTGTGAGTGTATTCTTCATAATGGATATGTTCTGGTGTCAGCCATGTATTTCATGTTGGCCTACTCCCTAACAGTATAGAAGGCATAAAGGCCTTAAATGCTTGAACCCCGGTAATTGCTGCTTGCAGCTATATTTATACTTATGATTAGCCTGGAGCACCTTAGCATTTGGCTTCAGTAAGCTCTCTTGGAAAGAGTATAAACATTACAAAGCCAAGCAAACTTTCAGTCTACATTTATTACATGCAGAACTTTAGCATCTACAAGGTCTGGAAATAGTCCAGGCATTTATTAAAAATAAATATGTTCTGCTGTTCATACTTTACCGTATTTGTTCAATCCCTACCATTACGAAAATTACCATTTGTAAAACCACAGTATTACTACAAATACCATAGTTAAACTGTGATTAGAATACCAAAACAAGTGTTAATTTGTAGTTACTATGCTTTAAGTTAATTTCCGTAAGAGTAATACTCAAAAACACACTAAAACAACCCATCCACAACACATTATAACCCACTATGGCATAATGCAGTCAAAACATACTGGCAAAACACAACCATCAGCTCAGAAGAAATATAGCACAAATAAAAGATAAAACCTTTACCCATCCCTGTTCATATAATCAGAGCCTTTGATTCAATCTGTGAGCCAACTTTGTTAGGGGACACAAAACACCTAGTCTTCTGGCTCCGCCTCAGTGGAAGTGACCTTTTACGAGCTGCTTGAAAATGCAGAGCCGCTGACCTGCGGCAGAATTAGTGCATCCCTGCGGCCTCGGACAGCTTGGCCTCGCCTGGGTGCTGCTACACAAAAGACCTACAGTGGGGAACAGTGCTGCTAATCTACCCAAAGCTCCAGTGCAAGTGCTTTCACCCACAGACTCAAGGGTACAGCCACACTCCAGGGGTCACTTTTGGCCCCTGATCAGACAGGCAAGGGGTCGGCAGGGGCCACGCTGTCCTGTGTACCTTTGCCCTTGCACCAGATGTTGTTTTACTCTTCGGGGAATGGGATAGCTCTGGAAAGGAGCACCAAATCACCAGATCCAGCGCAAGAGAGGAGGTGGAGGATTGAAATGTTACACTGGGAGGCCGATGACATTTTAGAAAGTGCTTGATAGAGACTTACTGAAGGACAGTCCCTACTTCCCCTGTAACTGCAACAGGATAACAAAAGGAAGCACAGGCAGAGATTAAAAGCCCAGTTGGAACACCCAGGGGAAAGGGTGAGGGATTAAATCACAACAGACTTTTTGCAACCACTTTCCTGCTGTTTTAGTCTGTAAATTAAAATGTAGATACTCTAGTATTTTATTAATCTATTAATATTACTTTTCTAGCACCCAAAGTTCTACAAACTGTTGCAAATAAGACAAATAATAATCAATACAATACAAATCATCTAAATATACATAGGCAATTTTAAAAACACACCTGTCTGTAATTATCAAGTGCTCCTTCAGATCCTAATTAGTTGGTTCAGTTGTGTTTGATCATGGTTGGAGCTGAACTCTGCAGGAAGGTAGATCTCCAGGAACAGGGTTGGGCACCCCTGAACTATACTAAAAAACTTTTTAAATGTGGGAGCATTTCTAACAGCAAGAGGAAGTGCATTCCATAACCTAGGTGCAGCAACAGAGAAAGCTCTCTCACCCATGGATTTGAATCTACAAGAAGGCTGCTGAAGAGTAAAAGAATCAGCAGAATGAAGTGAACGAGAAGCCAGGTAAAGAGTAAATAAGTCAGATATAAGAACCCCTTCTCCCCTTCCTGCACAGCTTTGTAAGTTAAAGTTTAATGTAGAGTTTTAAAATCAATACACGACTGAACAGGAAGCCAGTGCAGACAATAAAGAACACCTGTGAAATGCTGATGAGATAGTGTATAAGTGAAAACACGCATTGCTGAATTCTAGTTATATTGCAGCCATTCGATAGAACATCAATCTTGGAAGTACCAAATGCCTGAAAAAGGAGGAATCACACTGCTTAAAATCACACCAAGGTTACGAGCTGGAAGGAAACTACAACCTGATAAGTTGATAACCTTATAAGTTCCTTCCTGCTCGTCACTCGACTTATTGTGACTAAATTCAAGATGGCGGCGACCAGTAATTTTACTAAGGGGAATGTCTGTATAAATCTTCTTGTAAATAAACTACCAGTGCTTTTTCAAAGTTCTCAGTGTCTCGTTTTAAATGTCAGGGCCCTTGGAAGTCTACCAATGAAGTGTGGCACTACTTTGTGCCTCGTAAATGGTGTAAAACAGTGATTTATTTACATGGCTAGTCCGATGCCCTATTCACCCTCATTGACAACCTGTTGTTAGCATCGACTAACTAACGCCAGATTTCGGACTGCAGTGGACAAGCCGAGATGAGCTATGAAGGGTAAGTTCACACTCGGTATCATGATTCAACACACTTTAGGTCAATATCACACCGGACTTCTCCTTTAATAAACAAAACTGCATGCGTCTTGCGAAAGAACATTGTAGCCGGAGTTACTTCTTTCTGTTTATATCTATGACGAATCATGCAGGTACTGGGCTACTCCACAGCGGTTCCTGCCAATACCAGTCTGAAATGGTGTACTCATATATTATATACATTTTGTACATTTTGAACACAAAAAAAGGTTAAGGACCGCAGCTTTAAAAGAGACACGACAGATGTGCTCAGCTGTGTTTGAATGTTCAGGTTTCTCAGTATCTCTCTAAACACATCCAGACCTGGAAATATGATTTCTTCTCCTTTAGGCTTGATAGATGCCAAGTGTTAATTTTCTTTCACAAGTGTCAGACCTACGTCACTCTATAGTTTGCTAAAAAAAAAAAAAAAAAAAAAAAAAGATTTATAGGTCCTTTACATTACAAAAAAACAGGCACTTGATAACTTGACCGTTGTGGGAGTTTGGGAATATCAAGTATGTTTTATGCACTGCATTAGAATGACAAGTGAAAAGTTAGGTCAGTGCCTCATACTTGATGATTTTCTCCTGCCAGTACTTTAATAAAATCCCATGTTAAACATCTGGTAATGAGCAGTTGGGGCTAATACACTCAGAGGACACCTGGCTCTTGTCTATGCTGATTGGCAATCACTCCATGCATTGTCCTTAGTAGCACAAACACTTAGCAAGAAGAGGACAAACCATTAGCAACATGTTAATGGAGAGTGCCATTTACACTAATAAGACTGTGACTATGAGCACTAGTCTACTATACATTTGTGACTCATTTGTGACTCAACTTTGGAAATATATTTTCCTGCAACTCATGTCAATGCATTACAGTTCCTCTCAAACATTTGCTTTAGGCTGCTCATGATGTAAGCAAGGCTGATAAATGCAAAGGGCTGTGGTGGATGGATTTCAATGGCTTAGTTCTACCCAGGCAAGAACCTTAAATCAAAGCTCTTCTTATAAACAGGAGGTGCCCAGCCAGTGGCCTTGGCCACTGGAGGGTCACATACCGTATACTGTACACATGCAGGGGGGTCATGGGATGAAAGAATGCCACTGGCTGTGAAATTGGCTGATTTATGTTAGGGTGCAAAGGGGAAGCAGCTGTGTATAATTCTGGGTATTAACAACAGGGACAGGGACTAGAGTGCATTTTTACACGCAGTTGTGTTTCAGTGGACTTGAGTGCTTCTGTTATGCAAAGAACTGCAGGAGCTGGGATTTTACGTTGACTCTAAGAAGATGCTTTTTACTGGAGACATCTAGATAGTTTAGTTAATCACATCAAATCAAATCACAAAACATGATAGGAAATGGATGACAAATGGAAAGAGGTAAGGTCTGGGTTTCTCATCGGCTTTGCCATTGAGTGTGAGCCTCAGCTGGGTTTGATCTCTATCAGTTTGTGGTATTATGAGAGCATTGTTGGTGCATTTGAATCCTAATCCTGCCCTTCACTCCCCCTGATAAAGCGCTATACTTTAGGGAAGACTTAATCCTTTGTGTAGGGTTTATCATCCCTCTTCCAGCTTGAGCTTGAGAGAGCTCATGATGTGAATTTCCATAAAAAGGCCAAGGATTAGCAGTATCAATAATCAAATTTTTTAGCAACTCACAGTGGTGATTAGATGCTTCTCACTGATATTTCTCTTGTAAGTGATCTAACATCATATAGGATGAAGGGCCTGTGTGCATCTCTATCCTATTTAGGGTGGTAGGGCTTCTTTTACCCTGTATGGAATGCTTTTAGAGTTGAAGAGGGAATGTTGAAGCCTGATCCAGCACTGGATCAGAAAGCCCATCTCTTTTCCAGAGCAGCAGGTGACAGGCAAACACACAACACAAATGCCACCAGGGCTGCAGGAGCCGAATCATCTCTGGAGGCATGACTGGCTCATCTAAGCACCGTGGAGCGGCAAAGCTTTAATACATATTATTCACAAAGAGCATGATTGATAATGCAAATGTGTCCAGCTGCTAGGGTTGGCAGGCAGAGCGGGTTAGTAGCGCTGCTCCCGGGGTTTTGCCTCAAATCGCAGAGCCACATTAGAGCCGCGTTCCCTGACACCGAAGTGGCATGTGGGAAGACCTCACTCTTCTGTAGATGCTTTTTCCCAGATGCTTGTTTGTGTCCTTACTTACAATCAGCGATCCGTATGGTACTGAGAGGTCCACTGGGAC
This sequence comes from Garra rufa, assembly GCF_049309525.1. Classification (NCBI taxonomy): domain Eukaryota; kingdom Metazoa; phylum Chordata; class Actinopteri; order Cypriniformes; family Cyprinidae; genus Garra; species Garra rufa. The sequence goes on from NC_133370.1 coordinate 29,356,575, forward strand.
AATGGGTTGTGCGATGGCTTTGTTTTTGTCTATCAAAATGCACCTCAATACAAGATGAGAGATCTGAGCCAGAAAACTGATTTCCATGCTTTGTAGCACAGCACCCCCTTGTGAACGTTAAAAAAAACATTAGAAAGGCATTCTCATCAAATTAAAGTAAAATCTCAAGTTGAATTTTCTTTATTGAACTCATAATAAATTATAAATTTGACAAAATTTTAAAGAAATGATCAATATATTGTCTAAATGAAATGTAATATATAGTGGCAGTAAAGGCTACAAAAATATATCAGTATTTAAAAAAAAATTACAACTACCGAGCAGTCAGTCAGTTAAAAAGAAGAAACAGAGGGACAAAAAATGAATAAGGGGTAATACTTTAGATTAGGAAACACATATTTAATATTAGCTAATAGTTTTCTTTCAATAAACACCTAATTTGCTGCTTATTGATTGTAGGCATGGTAGTTGTTTGTAGCAGTGTTGTTTAGGTATGGGGTAGGGTTAAGGGATCTAGAACATGGTCATGCTGAATAATGCATCAATATGTTCTTTGTAAGTACTAATAAACAGCCAATGTGTTAGTAATATCCATGCTAAAAAGTAACTAGTTAATAATGAATAGTGTTCCCTATTCTAAAGTGTTACAATAGTGGGATATGAATGAAAAGTAAAATATTATTTATTATTGCTCTGACACTGTTTGGATAACCAACCTGATCTAATGAGAAAATGTCACCATTTTAGGCACTTTCATATGAATTAATACAATATAGTTTGTATGAAAACGTATAATTACAGAAAAGCATATAGGTCCACCACTAACCCCACACCTAAACAGTCAGTAAAGCAGATCATATTAAAGCATATAAATGTGATCATACAAATTGTAATTAGCCACAATTGAGCAAAATGTAAAGTTATAAACTGCTATAAAATTGTTGATATTAATGTACACTATATTGTACCAGTAACTGTTTAGTGAATTTCTTTGACAGTGCTGTTAGCTTTGATAAGTTAGAAGTTTCATCTGGTCTTGTTGAAATAGTTACATAGTTATATAGTTGAGTATCATCAGCATAACAATGGAAACTAATCCCAATCAGGATGACTGAAAAAATACAGAAATATAATCAGTAAAGGTCAACTGCACACAATGAAACTTTTCTCGCAATTTGTATAAAACTGTATTACAGATATATAATGTTTTAAATTAATGTATTTTTATTTATAAATTAATTAATCATTGATCTAATGATTCACACTTTTTATGTATTTTTAATTTAAAAGGAAATATTAAATGGTTTGTTTATACTTACTCTTATTGTTTGTCTGGCTTTCTGAAGCATTTTAACTATTAAAAAGAGCAGATGACAACCTAATAGGTAAAACTATCTGCTAGAATCAAAGTATTATTGTATTCGTGAGAAACATCAAATGTATGTACAAAATGAAAACTCACATTCTGTCCTTTTAGAGGTTTACTGTAGAACTCTGTGTCCACTTGCTGACTCCCTCTTCGACACTCATTTGCAGATGCAGCTACAACAGAAGATAAAAACAGAGATAAAAACTTACTAAACTATTTGACATTTTTATTATGAGTAGACAGGGCTTAGTAATGGGTGGCTGGCTCTAGATCTCATAAATCACCAGTTTAGGGAGTAACTAGTTGCATGTAACGGAATTATGCAATTTAATAAATGTACAAAATGAATGTAACTGTAATCTCATACAGTTACTGAGAAAAAATGTGCAATTAAATTACAGTTACCTATAACCTCAGAATGATCCCACAGTAAAAAGAGGTGATAAAGTCTTATTTTTGTGGTGGCTGTGCTTTAAAATTAAATTGTTATAATCTTAATTCAAGTGAGGAAGGATTTTGAAAGTCTGACAGTAATCAGTGCTGAGTACTACTGTAAGGTTAACCCTGCCTGCTTTAAATGTTTCAAAATCATTAACAGTTGAAAACATTTATTATTTAGAAATTATTTCAAAATTAAAAAAAAAAAAAAAACATTTATTCACTCATAAACATTCAAAATTTAGAAAAATAATCAAAAAGTAGTCAAATTAAATCAGCTACATTACTTTAATAAAGTAACTTAAATAGTTGCACTACTTATCACATTTTTAAAAGAGTAACTTAACTAGGGTAATATGTAACCTATTGCATTTCCAAAGTAAACTTCCCAACATTGTAAACCGCAAAAACACTTTTACAGTAGTCTAGAAGGTACTGTTCTCAAAATCTTCCATGTTACACAGTTTCCAGACATAAAGACCAAACCACTTGTGTGTAAGCCAACAGGTCTAAGGCTTACGATACACAGGGCAACTTTTTGAGTAATGTTGCTGGGCAATGTTGCCGGCAACAGACAACCAGTTGAGACAAAGGGCCCATGACCTATCTAAAGTATCCAGATTTGTTGCCTATTCTTAATGTGAAAGTGTCCAAGCAACATTGTTCACAAAAGTTGCCCCATGAATCATCACCCTAACAGTTTCTCGAAAGCTATTGCCACAGATGCAGAGAAGACAGCTACAGAGGAAAAAGTAACTGTGACAAGTAAAAAACTCTACTTTCATGGCAGGGCATTACTTACTTACTTGGTGTGTGATGGACAATGCTAATTTTATCTGATGGAGAGAAAAGATGCCTGTTAGTTCACACACACTTGCAGGTCCCTTTTTTTCTCTTTCTCATATTCTCACTGTGATCATTAGATTGAGGAATCTTGCTGATCTATGAGATGTTTTTTCAACTGAAAATGACTGATTATTCATTGTGCAAAATGAACAACAAAAGCAGCTTTTCTTTAGAGAAAAAATATTTTTATGCATGTGCAACTTAAAAAAAAAACATATTTCTGGAATTGCTTGTAAATTGTAAATTTTAATTCTTTTTATGCACATATGAATTATTTATCTCAGATATATTTACTGAGCAGATGATGTAAACCTACCATAGACACTTTCATCATCCTCTCTGTTGCTGATGATACTTGTCCTCAGCTGCTGTATTTTCTCCTTGGGAAAACAATTTGACAGGTGTAAATAATCAGGCTTTAATATGCATTTTATTTTACCGTCGTGCTAACTCAGAACTCAGAAATCTGTTTAGTAACCATATTAATTTCACAAAATAGAACTCTTTCAAATCTTATTGGGTGTTTCAACATACATGTTTTACCAATTAAAAAGGACAGCACTTTCAGAGAGCAGAACTCCTGTCAGACAACATCTCCAGGACGCTACGCTCCATTTGACTAGTAAGCAAATTCTCAAATAATTGCGATGATGGCTTTTGTTCTGAACACTTAAACAATAGTACTGGCGCTGTCCAATCTACAAAGACTGTGTCTGTTCCTCGAATAGTGAGGTCAAAACTAAAATTTAATACAGGATCTAGAAATAATCTGATCGTGATTAAACCAGAAAAATGCTAAATAAATGACCAAAAACTATTTTTAAAGCTTGGGCTCCTAAACATTAGATCACTCGCACCCAAAGCAGTTATTGTAAATTAAATGATCACAGATAATAGTTTTGATGTACTCTGCTTGACTGAAACCTGGCTCAAACCAAACGATTATATTGGTCTGAATGAGTCTACTCCACCAAATTATTGTTATAAGCATGAGCCCTGTCAGATTGGTCATGGTGGTGGTGTTGCAACAATATATCGTGATATTCTCAAGGAGAGCAGGCTATTCTCACTGTTACTCAGAAAACAGGATACTGTGTATAGACCGCCAGGGTCATATACAGATTTCCTAAAAGAATTAGCAAATTTCCTTTCAGACCTATTGGTTAATTTTAATAAAGCACTAATTGTTGGAGATTTTAACATTCATGTTGATAATACAAATGATGTGTTAGGACTTGCGTTTACTGACCTAATAAACTTTTGGAGTCAAGCAAAATGTCACCGGGCCCACTCATCGTTTTAATCATACACTAGATTTAATTATACCGCATGGAATTGATCTTACTGATATAGATATCGAACCTCAAAGCGATGATGTTACCGATCATTTCCTTGTATCGTGCATGCTGCGTATTACTGATATTAACTATATAGCTCCGTGCTATCGTCTGGGCAGAACTATTATTCCTGCCACCAAAGATAGATTCACAAATAACCTGCCTGATATATCTCAACTGCTCTGTGTACCCATAAATACACATGAACTAGACAAAATGACTAGTAACATGGGCACTATCTTCTCTAATACATTAGAAGCTGTTGCCCCCATCAAGCTAAAAAAAGTTAGAGCAGGGGCGGACTGGGACAAAATTTCAGGCCGGGAAATCTCACACTCATCCAGGCCATCCCAAAAACCCACAACAAATTCTGAAACCATGGACAATATATATATATATTTTTTGTAAAGCCATTATTATTATCACATAAAAAGTATAATCCATTGGCTGGTGCCACGCAAAATAATTAAAGATTATCTCTTGGAACTTCCATTTACCTTTTTATAAAAATGTAAGTATTACATTAGGACCATGTGCTATTGTTTTATCTTGCCCAAATGTCAAAACTGTTGGCCTACAATAATAGCTACATCTTGAATATATCTTTAGTAAAATCCTAATACTGAATTTTTTTTGCATTATCATGGGTCATGTTTTGTCCTTAGGAAAATTAACCATGGTTTAATTAGGCCTATGTTGAAAGTATAGTAGTAACTGTGTTTTTTTTTTTTTTTTTTTTTTGGCATTTTGATTACAATTTGTATAACCAGAGCTTTACTACAAATACCATAAAGTGTAGCAAAACCTTTTTTAATTTGTGGTTACCATAGTTTAACTATAGTAACAATGATTTTTGGTTTTTAGTGAAAACATGGTTAATTTTTGTAAGGGTTGTATTGTTGTTAGCCTTAGCTCCTTCTAAACGTGTTATAAAACAATGTGAATATTTGTCTGCTAAATTCCTACTCTTTACAAAATTATGCCATTTCGTTAATTTTGCAGCAAACTGGCTGCTATTGATAATATTTTCAAGCAGTTTAATTCTTAACTAAGAAAACAAAAAAACAATAGTCTATTTACAGATGTATCTGACCTGTAAATGAAGTACTGAACAGGACAGTTTCGACCCTCTGCTCCACCTGGGCGCTCCATTCTCGAGTCTTGCATTCTTTTGGCGGACGCGCGGAGCGTGCGCGTGGCGAATTGCGTTGTCAGTCAAGACAAACCGGATTACGATTTATTAGAGTATTATTATTGAATGGCGAATTTGGAAATAATCACTTTAGTACATTCGGCAGGCAACAGAAATAACAACAACAATATATATATGAAAATAAAATATAAATAAAAAAAATGGCAGCGGGCCAAATTGGCTGCCAGGCCACCGGGAATTGTCCCGGTTCTTCCGATGGCCAGTCCGCCCCTGGGTTAGAGAAAAACATACTGCGTCATGGTACAACAGTAATACCCATTCTCTCAAAAAAGAAACTCATAATCTTGAGCATAAATGGAGAAAAACTAACTTGGAAGTTTTTAGAACTGCGTGGAAAAACAGTATGTCCAGCTAAGAAAGGCTTTAAAAGCTGCTAAAGCCGAGCACATCCACCAACTCATAAAAAAAAAAAAAACAATCCAAGGTTTTTATTTAGCACAGTGGCTAGATTAACAAATAACCAGACACATCCAAACTAAATATTTCTGTACAGTTTAATTGTAATGACTTTATGAATTTCTTTACTGATAAAATGGACAACATTAGAAATACAATAACAAATGTAGATTCTATGGCATCTGATACTTCAGCGTCAATCATTGCACCCGAAGAAAAACTGCAGTGTTTACAACTATAGAACAGGAAGAATTAAATAAACTTATCACCGCATCTAAACCAACAACATGCCTATTAGATCCTGTACCCACTAAATTACTTGTTACCTGTAGCAGAAGAACCGCTTTTCAATATTATTAACTCATCTTTATCTTTAGGTCATGTTCCAAAACCATTCAAACTGGCGGTTATTAAGCCTCTTATTAAAGCAACACTAAGTAACTTTTCCCTCAACGCTCCCTCTACAGGTTGGAAGCGGAATTGTAAATTACCGCTGTCGTAAATAATTTAGCCTACCGTCGCGTCACATGCACGTTATTTGTTTGGAGGCTATCCAGGACCGGCTTTGGAAATAACTATGTCCAGTGACAAGGTAGAGTGTGTTGTATGACTTTATAAAAGTATGAAAACCTTTTGTGAAGCCTGCCGTAAAGCAAGTCGCATTTGTAGTCTCATTTGAACTACAAAACCGCTACCCGACGACTCAAACTTACATAGTGCTGTTATGGCCGATAGAGGGTCGCAAAGCGAATACGGAAGTGCCGTTTCACCCTGTTATGAGTTGATGAACCACTGACACGAGTTCAGAAACATTATTTTAAGGTAAAAACAACTCTTTAGTGTGGAAAATTCCGCTTCCAACCTGTAGAGGGAGCGTTGAGGGAAAAGTTACTTAGTGTTGCTTTAAGAAACCACAGCTAGACCCTAGTGAACTGGCAAATTACAGACCCGTTTCTAATCTTCTGTTTATGTCTAAAATTTTAGAAATTTGTGTCTGCTCAATTGTGCTCCTTCTTGCAAAAAAAAAATCTATTTGAAGAATTTCAGGTTTCAGGCCCCACCATAGCACAGAAGCTGCACTTGTAAAAATCACAAATAACTTGCTTCTTGCGTCAGATCAAGACTGTGTCTCATTGCTAGTTTTACTTGATCTTAGTGCTGCGTTCGACACTGTAGATCATGACATACTCGATATTGTATTGTATTGTGTCGATCGATTACAATTTTATACAGGTATTCAAGGGCAGGCTTTAAGATGGTTCAGATCATACCTGTCCGATCTCTACCACTTTGTTTATTTAAATGGGGAGTCATCGCAATTATTACCAGTAAAGTATGGAGTGCTACAAGGATCTGTCCTAGGTCCTCTGCTATTTTCAATATACATGTTACCCCTTGGTAATATTATTAGGAAATATGGGATTAGTTTCCATTGTTATGCTGATGATACTCAACTATATAACTATATAACTATTTCAACAAGACCAGATGAAACTTCTAACTTATCAAAGCTAACAGAGTGTGTTAAAAATGTAAAAGACTGGATGACCAATAATTTTCTACTAATAAATTCAGAAAAGACCGGAATATTACTTATTGGACCAAAAAACAGTACACAGAATCTCTTGAATTGCAATTTGCAACTAGATGGATGTACTATTATTTCCTCTACAGTACAATTTGGGTGTTATATTAGACAGCAACCTGTCTTTTGAAAATCATATTTTTCATGTTACAAAAACAACATTTTCCATCTTAAAAACATTGCCAAGCTACGGAACATGTTACCTGTTTCTGATGCAGAAAAGTTAGTTCATGCATTCATGACGTCTAGACTGGACTATTGTAATGCACTACTAGGTGGTTGTCCAGCATCTTCAGTTAACAAGCTACAGGCAGTCCAAAATGCAGCTGCTAGAGTCTTTACCAGGTCAAGAAAATATGATCGTATTACCCCAATTTTACAGTTTCTGCACTGGCTACCTATTAGGTTCAGTTGATCAGTTACAAAATATTACTTCTTACCTATAAGGCCCTAAATGGTTTAGCTCCTGCATACCTAACTAGTCTCCTACCACGCTACAATCCATCACGCTTCCTAAGGTCGCAAAACTTTTGGTAGTACCTAGGATAGCAAATTCCACTAAAGGAGGGAGAGCATTTTCACATTTGGCTCCCAAACTCTGGAATAGCCTCTCGATAACGTTCGGGTTTCAGACATTTTTGCTACAAGTTTGATTGCAACACATAATCATTACTATTAATAGTGTTCATTGTCCGTTTGATTACACCATTACTGATTTTAACATACATCTATACCATATGTACATCATATTGACATACAGTAGTCACCACTAGTAAGCTACTAGTAGAAACCTAAATTTTCTGTACAGCTGCTTTGCAACGATTTGTATTGCGAAAAGCGCTATACAAATAAACTTGAATTGAATTGAATTGAATTGAATCATTATTTCATGATTTACAATTTACAAAAATTTTCATTAATAAATCACTAACCAACATTATATGCGTAATGGAGTATTAGTTAATGCTTAAAATTGTTTTTAGACTTTCAGTTCATACGATCATACAAACTGATTTTAACAGAAATTATACAATGACATTTGTTAATGTACTTTTGAATGCTAACAAATGTCATTAAGTTTCAGTTCACATATGACCTAATGTTCGTTTTTACATTGACTTCTTTTTTTTTCATAATAATTTTAAGCTCTTAAATTTAAGGCATTTGTAGCTCAAATTAAAGAACACAGATGCAGCTGAGATCTACTGACAATCTGCAAATTAAAGAACACAGATGCAGCTGGATCATTTCCATAATGACCAACACAGTCTACTAAAAACAGCACAAATTAGCGTAGGGTCACTGCTTCCCCTCCTCAAGCAGAGCTTCAGCTTCTCCAGGTTTCCCACAACATCCCAACCTCCAGAATTCCCCCTAGCTCCTTCCTCATTCCTGTGCTCACCGTCAGTTTCGACTCAGACATTAACCACCATGTCCAGCCTGCTCTCCTTGGCATTCCCTGATATAGACTCCAACACCCTTCTGGACCACCCAGCTTGCTCCTTCCCAGATTGAGGTCTACTTGCGAGAGAGTCCCACCAGTGGGGCTTCCCTAGGCCTCCGAAGTCTATCCCAAACCTTTCTCTCAGACCACAAGGATGGCAGCTGCAGTTTACCCAGCAGTATCAGCCAGCTTTTGGCGCCCAATGACAGTGTCTACAATGAAGGCTTCTTCCTGTAGACTCTTGCTCCTCACAAGGACTGAACTGTATACTGTGGTACTGTATTATATGGCCAATACTTGTCATTTTAGTTGAGCTCAGAGTGAAAAATTGTTTGAAGGAGACATTAATTAGCATGCCCAGGTGTGTTTGATTAGGGTTAGAGCTAAACTCTGCAGGAAAGTGGATCTTGTAGTCCAGATTTGAGGATCCCTGATCTAAACCAACAACATGTATATTAGCTCCTATACCATCTAAACCAGCGGTTCTCAATTCCAGTTCCTCCTCCTCCAAACACGGCGAGTTGAGTTGATGCCAAAGAGCTTGATTTTGGTCTCATCTGACCACAACATTTTCACCCAGTTCTCCTCTGAATCATTCAGATGTTTATTTGTTCTTTGGCAAACTTTAGACAGGCCTGTACATTTGCTTTCTTTAGCAGAATTCCACCATATTGCTCATTGCAGTGTCTTTCATTCATAAGTATAAGAGTAAACTTTGCATTTCAATGACTAGTCTATGTGCAAATGTCCACAAAACTGGACTTTCTGCGAAATTCTTACGAATAATCGCACCAACTGTTGTCACCTTCTCACCAAGCTGCTTGACAATGGTCTTGTAGCCCATTCCAGCCTTCTGTAGGTCTACAATCTTGTCCCTGACATCCTTGGACAGCTCTTTGGTCTTGGCCATGGTGGAGAGTTTGAATCTGATCTGATTGATTAATTGATTGCTTGCTTCTGTGGACAGTTGTCTTTTATACAGGTAACAAAATGAGATTAGGAGCATTCCCTTTAAGAAAGTGCACCTAATCTCAGCTCGTTACCTGTATAAAAGACACCTGGGAGCCAAAAATCTTGCTGACTGATAGGGGATCAAATACTTATTTCACTCATTAAAAGACAAATCAATTTATATATTTTTTTAAATGTGCTTTTCTGGATTTTATGTATTTATTTATTTTAATTCTGTCTCTCACAGTTAAATTAAACTGACCATTAAAATTATAGACTGGTAATTTCTTTGTCAGTGGGTAAACGTACAAAATTAGCAGGGGACCAAATAATTTTTTTTCCCCTTACTGTAGACGTATACATTTTAGACTAGAAAATTATGTTGGCATTAGTGGAAGTGCATTGGCAGGGTTCAAATCATACTTATCTGACCGCCATCAATGCATACCAATGAATGAAGAGGAAGTGTAGTGGAGTGCCACAAGGCTCAGTACTAGGACCATTGCTTTTCACACTTTACATGTTACCCTTGGAAGACATCATCAAGGAACATGGGGTTACCTTTCACTGTTATGCTGATGATACTTAGCTCTATATTTCTTTCCAACAAAGCATACCAATTGGCAAAACTAATGGAAGGCAAATTGATACAAAAAACACTTGATGGCTACTCTGTCAATTCTTTGTCATCATTTAGGAACCTAGGTGTGCTATTTGATATCAATCTTTTCTTTAAAAGCCTAACACATAACACACTAACACATATATTATTCAAATCCATTAAAGTATTGTTAAGTTGCATTAATTAGGTCAGCAGGAACCAAGAACACTTCCCATAACACCCAACATACTTGTTACATCGTAAGAAGAATGGCATCTATGCTAATGTTAGTCTGTTTCATTCTTATTCCAGGGCCACCGTAGCCACCCAAATCCAGTCTGTATCCAGATCAGATTTTCACTGCAGTCACCTGCAGCACCTAGAGACGACCTCGACAGCCCTGAATGTCAGCGGAGACAATGACAACTAAATGAGCCCCAGAGATAGATCCCCAGCTAAGACTTTGTCACCTAGATGACCATCGGCACAAGACCAGAGGAACCAGATGAGTCTTCTGCACAGTCTGACTTTGTAGCAGCCTGGAATTAAACTGCTGGTTTCATCTGGCCAGAGGAGAACTGGCCCCCCGACTAAGCCTGGTATCTCCCAAGTTTATTTTTTCCTCCATTTATGTCACCAATGGAGTTTTGGTTCCTTTGACACACAATTTTTCAGTTTAATACTGTAAAGATGCTTTGACACAATCTGTACTGTAAAAAGCGCTATATAAATAACAATGACTTGACTTGTAAATTGCATGATTCAATACTCTCCTCCCATACATTTTGCGTATGAAAATACTACAAATGAATATACAATGTGGCCAGCTGCAAAAATAACTGTGCACAATTGTTTGCCATTAAAATAATGTGTAATTATTTTAATGTCAAAAAAAGTTATCAATTTGTATTAAAAATATGTTTATAATGTAATTTCCATCACAGAAACACAATACAAGGTTTGATATGATTGAAATTAAATTTGTTAAAATATTGTTATAATATACATACTACTAGTGAGAATGTAAAAAGTGTCATATTAGTATTCTATTAACATTCTAAAGGACCACAGGGTCATTCATGTCCACTACCTGTTGGATGCTATCCATTCCCTTCTGAAGCATCTGCCAGTCGTTGAATCGATCCAGAGCATCATCTATACTCAGAGAGCCCATCTTCACCTCCTCCTGAAGTTTTATCAGCTCGTCCAATCCTGGTGGCTGACTGGGCATAAAGATGTCATAAGTAGATGAGATGCTGTCTCTCTGCCTCGCTGTTGCCATGAAGACCACAAAACAGGTAAAATGTTAGCTGTATGATTTAACATGTTTTGTTATTCTTTAAAGAAGAGATCAAAAATATAACTTCATAGTGCAAAAAAATAGATTCAATTTTCAAACAGACAAATCTCACCCTGTCTTGTGGTAAGAGAGTATAGTGTTTCAGCATCTCCTTGGGACTTTTTCTTCTGGAAAACTATTTAAAAATCCACATAAATACAGCACATCATGATTAGAGTTACAGTTATTGCTTCCACGATGCAGTAGTACATCCATCACCACACACATCTGAGAAAGAGTCTTTATTATCCTAGATAGTCCACTAGGTGGAGGCATGTATTCAAAATCAATGAACATGAACAGTGCATTTCAAGATATGAGGCATGACAATACAGGATAATAAGCAGCTGCTTCCAGACAATCATGAAGCAGTCTTCCAACCCAGTGAGGATTAGTCAAATGAAAGAAATGCAAGGCCCATTAAATGCACTCAGTGATGAAATTGATTGTGCTTTAAATTATATACTGCAGAGCACTGTGTCAACATGCCCCACTGTCGTGGGTTAGGGTTAACTTTAGATCTTTAGATGTCTTCATTTAAGACATTCCATAATGTCCCAGCATTTGATTTGAAAAAGATTTTAAAACTAGACGCAATCATGTGGAATTTTATGCAGCAATCTTGCATTCTTGGGAATCCTCTTTTATTTAATTCCTGTCGTTATCCCCTGAGAAGATCGATTGTGCTGTCACTTTCTGTTATCATGTGTTTCGTTACACTTGTGAAGTCCAAGTTGCTGTAGTTTGAGTCCAAAGGCACAACATACACCAGCCCCTCCCCTAGAGGCTTTCAGCCTCCTTGAGTAGGCGAACAAATCTGATCAGTGCGTAGGCGAGAGTCCATCTATAGGAATGAATGGAAAAACCTTGCTTTCTTTCCTCTCGTATTTTCATGTTGTGAAATAAGAGAGATTGAAAACATGTGTAATGCACAATGCTGGCCCTTCTTGGCCCCTTAAACTGCTCTGATTGGTTGCAGATGCTGTCATAGTAATATAACTGATCGCTGTTCCCCTTGCACTGCACTTCCCTGATTGTTCACTCCTGTCTTGTCATTACCACTGATTACACTCACACCTGCTCACTATTATCTGGTCTATAAGAACTCTCATGTCTCACTGCTCTTTCTGGCTGCATTGTCTTCCGTATGGTTTGTTTCTTGTCTCTGTTTGCTGTCTTCAGTGTTCCCGGACCTTGTTGCCTAGACCTTGTTTTCAGTTCTGTTTATTTAGTTTGTATTCAAGTTGTGTGTGCTGTGTTGGCCTTTTGTTTGTGTTTTGTTTGTTTTGTTTTATTAAATTCTACTTACCTGCATTTGGACCCAGATCTCCTCCTTCTTACTCGTGACAGAATGCAGCCAGCACAGATGGGTCCAGCGGGGAGGAATTTTTTTTTTCAAGGAGGCGGCGTCCCCCCGTTCTGTTCCCGAGACGGGGGGGATGTCTTTTGAGGCGGCGTCGGCCGCTCGATTTGAATTTATCTACGCCTGCCTGGCTGAGATGGACGCTTGTAGGGCCGAGACTGCGCGGATGCGTCCCTGCTTTGCTTTGGGGGCGGAGAGGCTCTTCCGTGGGGAGACGGCGGTGTCCGTTAACTCCGTTCCTGACGCGCAGGTGACCACGCCCTCTTTTCCTGACGCGGCGGTGTCCGCTATCTCTGTGCCTGACGCGGCGGTGTCCGCTGTCTCCGTGCCTGACGCGGCGGTGTCCGCTGTCTCCGTGCCTGACGCGGCGGTGTCCGCTGTCTCCGTTCCTGACGCGGCGGTGTCCGCTGTCTCTGTGCCTGACGCGGCGGTGTCCGCTGTCTCTGTGCCTGATGCGGCGGTGTCCGCTATCTCCGTTCCTGACGCGGCGGTGGCCGCTATCTCCGTGCCTGACGCGGCGGTGACCGCTATCTCTGTGCCTGACGTGCCGGAGACCACGATCTCTGTTCCTGATGCGGCGGCGACCGCTGTCTCTGTTCCTGACGCGGAGGCGACAGCTGTTTCTGTTCCTGAAGCGGAGGCGACCGCTGTCTCTGTTCCTGACACGGAGGCGACCGCTGTTTCTGTTCCTGACGCGGAGGCGACCGCTGTTTCTGTTCCTGACGCGGAGGCGACCGCTGTTTCTGTTCCTGACGCGGCCCTGACCGCGCTTTCTGTTCCGGACGCAGAGGCGACCGTGCTCTCTGTTCTGGACGCGGCGGTGACCGCGCTCTCTGTTCCTGACGCGGCCCTGACCGCGCTCTCTGTTCCGGACGCGGCGGTGACCGCGCTCTCTGTTCCTGACGCGGCGGTGACCGCGCTCTCTGTTCCTGACGCGGCGGTGACCGCGCCCTCTGTTCCTGACGTGGCGGTGACCGCGCCCTCTGTTCCTGACGTGGCGGTGACCGCGCCCTCTGTTCCTGACGCGGCGGTGACCGCGCCCTCTGTTCCTGATGTGGCGGTGACAGCGCTCTCTGTTCCGGACGGGACGGTGACCGCGCTCTCTGTTCCTGACGCGGCGGTGACTGCGCTCTCTGTTCCGGACGCGGCGGTGACCGCGGATGTTCCTCTGGTGGCGGGGTCCACTCACGGTTCTCCGCTGCACGGACCTGGCCTGCCATCCCTCCCCCCGATTCGCCTTCCCCCGTTCCTCCTCCCTCCAGACTTGTGGAACGTCTGGAAGCCGTTCCGTGGGGAGGGGGTACTGTCATGATCTGGGCTGTGGGGTTTCCCTCAGCCACCTGAGGTCGCTGTTCCCCTTGCACTGCACTTCCCTGATTGTTCACTCCTGTCTTGTCATTAGCACTGATTACACTCACACCTGCTCACTATTATCTGGTCTATAAGAACTCTCATGTCTCACTGCTCTTTCTGGCTGCATTGTCTTCCGTATGGTTTGTTTCTTGTCTCTGTTTGCTGTCTTCAGTGTTCCCGGACCTTGTTGCCTAGACCTTGTTTTCAGTTCTGTTTATTTAGTTTGTATTCAAGTTGTGTGTGCCGTGTTGGCCTTTTGTTTGTGTTTTGTTTGTTTTGTTTTATTAAATTCTACTTACCTGCATTTGGACCCAGATCTCCTCCTTCTTACTCGTGACACTTATGAAATGAGTTTACAGTTTTTCTCAATCACTTTTAGCTCGAATGAGTGATTTATTCTTTACACTTTACAACAGTTTCTTTTTGAGACCAGATTTGAATTTCTTGTTGATTTAAGCAAATTGCACATGTTTGGCACATGTGGAAACAAGTAAGTACAGTCTACAATATGCACAATAACTAAATGAACATTGCCTGTAAATCACAACTAATGAGTCGATTCTCAGTAAACTCTTTACAACTTCGGAACATTCTTTCACTGTGTGAGCTATCACTCACTTCTCAAAATCTGTCAGACATCCATGTATAGTCCATAAATTTTGAACATGGAGGGAAGTCACAACACACGGCCAACAGCTACATCTATGTGTAAAATAATTAAAGAAAATATGACAATATATTCACAAATTTCAATTCTGTCAGCATTTTCTCTATTGACAAAGTCTTAAAAAACATTTAGATGACTATGAAACAACTCTACAAGGTGCCATTAGAGAGGAATAGTAGAGCTATGGTAATAGTATGTCCGGATAAACCATTGATGTGCACTAAGAATATTGTACAGAGAGCTTTACTTTACTTCAGAGATGCCTGTGTGTCATGTTCCTGCCCTGACAGCCCTCTCTGTCTTGTCTTTGTTTAATGTTTCCTTGTTTGTCTTGTGTGTCAGCACATGGCTGTGTCTTTGTTTATGTCTGCCATGTGCTCCTGTTGCCCCACCTCCTTGTTTCCCATTTCCACGCCCCCTTGTTTAGCCCTCGTTTGTCTTAATGTCATCACCTGTTCTTCTCGTCTGGTCCTCGTTTATCTGAGTGTCCACACCTGCTCCTCATGTCCTTTCCTCCCTTTATATTGTGCTCTTTCCCTCTTGCCTTTGCTGGTTCGTTTTGTGTGTGCATAGAGTATATTGGTCCTAGGTGGTTAAATCTTCTTAGAGCTTTTCATTCTGTGTTTTTCCCTTTAGTCTAGTCTAGTTTTGTTTTTTTCCTCTCCCAAGATACTAGTTTTTTTCCATTCCCCCCCCCCCTAGTCTAGTTCCTGTCTTTTAGTTATTTTATTTAAATTTTTCTTCCTTTTTATTTTTAGTTTTCAGCAATGTTGCTGTCTTTTTGTTGATAGTTCTTGTCTTTTATTTATAGCTTTCTATTGTTATTCTTTTGGTTTCATTTGTTTCTTTTTGTTTATTTGAAGTCTTCCTGTTTGTTTGCCCCCTTTTGCAGCCTATTGCCCAGTCTTTGTTTTTGCTAGTTTTAGTGTGTGGGGTGTTTTTTTTTTTTTTCTTCTCCCTTCCTCGTCTCTTGTTGTCTTGTCTTTAGTGTGTGTTTGTAGGTTCCTGCCCTGCTTCCTGAGTTCCTCCACCCGCTTGGCTTCCTCTGCCGTGTGTTCCCTGGCCAACTGTTTTGGACTGTCTTCCTGCCCCTTCCTCCTGTTTGCCCTGTCCAGTCAATAAACTGTCTAACTGTTCATACTGCGTTTGGGTCCTCACTTACCAAATCGTGACACCTGTGCATACTTCTTGAAATTGTAGATTTCCATAAGAAAAGAAAAAACAGTCGTGGCCAAAAATTGAGAATGACAAATACTAGTTTTCACAAAGTTTGCTGCTCAACTGCTTTTAGATCTTTGTTTCTGTAATGTACTGAAATATAATTACAAGCACTTCATACGTTTCAAAGGCTTTTATCGACAATTACATGACATTTATGCAAAGAGTCAGTATTTGCAGTGGCCCTTCTTGTTCAGGACCTCTGCAATTCGACTGGGCATGCTCTCAATCAACTTCTGGGCCAAATCCTGACTGATAGCAACCCATTCTTTCATAATCACTTCTTGGAGTTTGTCAGAATTAGTGGGTTTTTGTTTGTCCACCCGCCTCTTGAGGATTGACCACAAGTTTTAAGATCTGGGGAGTTTCCAGGCCATCGACCCAAAATGTCAACGTTTTGGTCCCCCGAGCCACTTAGTTATCACTTTTGCCTTATGGCACGGTGCTCCATCGTGCTGGAAAATGCATTGTTTTTCACCAAACTGTTGTTGGATTGTTGGAAGAAGTTGCTGTTGGAGGGTGTTTTGGTACCATTCTTTATTCATGGCTGTGTTTTTGGGCAAAATTGTGAGTGAGCCCACTCCCTTGGATGAGAAGCAACCCCACACATGAATGGTCTAAGGATGCTTTACTGTTGACATGACACAGGACTGATGGTAGCGCTCACCTTTTCTTCTCCGGACAAGCCTTTTTCCAGATGCCCCAAACAATCAGAAAGAGGCTTCATCGGAGAATATGACTTTGCCCCAGTCCTCAGTCCATTCGCCATACTTTTTGCAGAAGATAAATTTGTCCCTGATGTTTTTTTTTTTTTTTTTGGAGAGAAGTGGCTTCTTTGCTGCCCTTCTTGACACCAGGCCATCTTCCAAAAGTCTTGGCCTCACTGTGCATGCAGATGCGCTCACACCTGCCTGCTGCCATTCCTGAGCAAGCTCTGCACTGGTGGCACTCCGATCTCGCAGCTGAATCCTCTTTAGGAGACGATCCTGACGCTTGCTGGACTTTCTTGGACGCCCTGAAGCCTTCTTAACAATGCAGTGGAAAGTTTTTTTTCGGGATTACGTTAATTTTCATGGCAAAGAAGGACTATGCAATTAATCTGATCACTCTTCATAACATTCTCGAGTATATGCAAATTGCTATTATAAAAACTTAAGCAGCAACTTTTCCAATTTCCAATATTTATGTAATTCTCAAAACTTTTGGCCACGACTGTAGAATAAGCTATGTAAAACTAACGTTACATTTATGTTAAATAATATAGATGGAAGACATGAAATAACCCAAATTTTTGTTTTTGTACAGGCCAACATGGGGACAATATTACAATGTGTGCTGCCATTCCTTAGAATGGTACGAGCATCCATATTCCACATATTTCTAACGCAAAGAGCTAATACCAGAACACGAAAGAGGTTTAATTTACATGAACATTTCAGTAACAATAAATGTACTGAATAAATACAAACGTTCATATTATTTTTCTGTGTACTACAGTATTGACTTTTCCCAGTATTTTGTTGAAATTATTGTTGAAATCTGTACTTGAAAATTTTAATGTCACACACAAGCATTCATCTAGTCAAAATTACATTTTTGTATAGTACAATCACATACAGTCATTGTCAACTAATTTGCATGTGCAAAAAAACAACAACATTTTGACCAGTACAGCTCACACAATGACAAAATATTTATGTTTTTCTGGCATTGGCCACAATAACTGACACAATAACTAGGTTTTACAGTTCACTTAATTTGTGCCTGGCGAAGACTTGATGGTCGAAACGTTGCAATAAATAGTTTTATGGAGCAGTTATATCAGTGTGCGGACATCACGTTTTTTCTTTCTAAATATGTCACAAATTCAGTTTAAATCAGTAGTTAATAAAGCAATGATGACTCCCTCCATGACATAAATATAAATACCCAGTGTGATGTCCTTATGAGTACTAAGGGAGTTTGTACATCAGAGAGAGGAATTTTAGAGAGAAACAGCTAATTACTGTATTGCAAAAATAGAAACACATCTTTGACCTCATTTTTGTCCATCATTCCTTTTTGATGAAGAGGCTTGTCAAACCTACTTTTTATTCTCTTCATCATTTAGTCAAACATAAAAGCTTAGGTAGGATTTTGATTGTTAATAAAAAAAAAGACATAGTGACTTCTACAACAGAGATTTTAAAAAGTGAAGACAATTCATTGTGTATCTTTCAATCCACTCTGCATTAAAATATGAAATATGATGCTATTACAAGGCGGCCATAGTAACACTAGCTAGATACTAGTGTTGTTTTTGGCGGCCGATTTTAATTTTAGTTTTAGTCTAGTCTTTGTGTGACGCTGTCATTTTAGTTTTTATTAGTTTTACAGTAGTCAACATTCGAAGTGGATCAAAAAAGTTAATCAAAAGTTGTCCTAAGATAAGAACGGGTATTCTTTTTGGTTTTAGGACAAATTTGATGAAAGGTTTTGATCCACTTCGAATGTTGACTACTGTAGTCACGTTCATACTCTTTTTAGTCTAGTCACGTTTTAGTCAACTAAAAGTCTGAGCATTTTAGTCTTATTTTAGTCAGAATTACCCATGACTATTTCCGTCTAGTTTTAGTCGACGAAAACTGATGACATTTTAGTCTTGTTTTAGTCAATGAAAATTGTATTTTCAGTCTATTTTTAGTAATGCAATTTTATTTAACCCAGTCAATATAGTATAACTACCTACTAGTATAGAAGAAACCAAAGTTTTCTTTTAGCCAAACCCATTTCAAACAAGGTTATCTTATTATATTATTGTTACCTTATAAGCTCAAGAATACATCCATTCCAGAAATTTAAGATGCTCTAATTTGAAATTACAACATTTATTTTACCTACCAAACATGTTAGAATTACACACACATAAATTGAAATAAAATAAATAAAAACAATAAATAAAATAAAATAAAATAGCATCACATGACAATGCCAGAAAAAAAAATTATACATTCAAATTTAACAAACGTGACTGCTTCGTATTCTGATTCACGAACCCCTTGCGCAGGTTTCAAGTGCCATTCACTTCTTTATTAAGAAAAAATCAAAATACGAATAAATATGTAGGTGTAGTTTTGTGCATGTTCATTTAGTAGTAATTCCCACTTCAAAAGCACTTCTAATTAATAATAATATTAGTCAATTGAACAATATTCTTAATTTACTTTGATCATCTATGGCTACACAAATCATGCTTGTACTTTTATAAGTTTATTTACAGATTAATTATTTGTGTAAGTAAAATATTTCTTATGGTTTTCGTAGCACAAATTGATTCATTTTGTGAAACTGTCCAAAAATCGCTTTGACATCTGGGACGCAAAAGAAACGTTTTCCACCTTTGACCACAAGATGTCATTAGTGGACAACGTGTTGAAAAGCTTCGCGTAATGAAGCTTTTTAGATACAGTTGAGGGGAACGCTTTGGTGCTTTGAAAAGCTTCATTTTCCCATCACTACTAAAAAGTAGGAAAAAAATGTATGTGTCGTTTCTTCTTTTTCTCCCAAAGACTAACCAGAGCTGACCGACCATCGGTCCCTTTCTCTGTGTCAGACTTAACTTTGTTTGTAGTCGTCTTCTAATAATGCCGCGAGTGGGGCTTAAGAAAGTGACGTCGCCTGCGGTTTAGGCTAATCCCTTCTAGCTCTGGCTACTGGGCATGCGCACATCAATCTAATGTTATAACATTTCGTTTCGTCTCGTTTTCGTCACCGAAAATGAAGAGACATTTTAGCGTAGTTTTTATTTTTGTTAACCACATTTAGTCTCGTTTTTATTCGTCAACGATATTGCATTATACATTTTATTATAGTCATCATCACATGACCAGCATTTTCGTTTCGTCTCGTCTCGTTTTCGTTGTTACAAAGCGGGTCTGTAGCCTTTCTGTCTGTTCACCACCAGGTGTCACACTCCCACTTCATGGACTACTACATTCCCCACAATCCTTCATACCCGGGACTGACACACCCACACACACCTGCAGCTCATTCACTCACACACACACCTGCAGCTCATTCACACATAGCATATAAGCCACACTCACACTTCACTCCCCGCGAAGTCTTGTATTGCCCCGGCTACATTCTGAGCGTTTCTTTCCCGTGTTTTTGATTCCTGGACTCCCTCTTGTGTTTGATTCTCGCTGCCAGCCCCGACTTTCTGCCTGTGTTTGACGACGATTTCTGCCTGCCCCTGTGTGTTTGTCTGTTCCAATAAAATGCTGCGAATGGATCCGCTCGTCTCAGACCGTCCCTGTAACAGAAGACTTCGCCACTACAAGGATCCAGCAGCTAGTATGGTGTCATCCGGTTCCAGCACAAATTCAACTGTGCAGATCATGCGTCTCAAACAAGGTGAGCGGTCTGTTGAGGAGTATGCAATGGACTTTATCGAATTGGCTAATCAGTCGACTATGGATGAGGCATGCCTGATGATTTTCTTCCGTGGAGGACTCTTAGAGCCATTGGCTTCACTCATGCCCATGTTTGAACCTGACTGGACTTTGCAATATTATATGGATCTTGCTCTTTTGTTGTGTGGCTCTCCTTTTACTGTGGGAATTGTGGAGGAGGACCATCTTCCCACAGTAAGTTCCAACTCAGAGCCACAGCATAAGATGTCTGCCAACCCAGGGCCACAGCACAAGATGTCTGCTAGCCTAGAGCCAGTTCACAAGATGGCCGCCCCTCCTGAGCCTGTTCACAAGATGGCCGCCCTTCCTGAGCCTGTTGCCAGGATGGCTTCTGTTCCTGAGTTTCCGGCCAAGATGGCAACTACGCCTGAGCCTGCACCCAAGATGGCCGCCACGCCCAAGTCTGTCGTTGAAATGGCGGCTGCAGCATCAGACCCTCATGTTTCTGTGGCTTACCAGAGACTGATTTCCAGCTTGGAGGACCCACCACTGCTGTCAGCAAGAACAGTCGGTCTCTTACTGTCAACATCAGCCAAGCCAGCGCCTGCTAACGCTACACCAGCCAAGCCACCGCCTGCTAATGCCACATCAGTTGAGTCAGTGCCTGCTCATGTCAGGTCAGCCCAGCCACAGACTATTCACATAACGTCAGCCAAGCCACAACCAGTTCACGTCATGTCATCTGCTCCTGAGTCTGCATCTATCAAGGCTGTCCTTCCAGCAGCCGTTCCTTCAGAGCCAAGTCAAGCAGCACTTCCTGAGCCAAGTCAAGCAGCACTTCCTGAGCCAAGTCAAGCAGCACTTCCTGAGCCAAGCCAAGCAGCACTTCCTGAAACAGATCAAGCTGCTCTTCCTGAACCAAGTCAAGACACAACTTCACTTCCTGAGCCAAGTCAAGACACAACTTCACTTCCTGAGCCAAGTCAAGACACTACTTCACTTCCTGAGCCAAGTCAAGACACTACTTCACTTCCTGAGCCAAGTCAAGACACAACTTCGCTTCCTGGACCAAGTCAAGCAACTTCGCTTCCTGGACCAAGTCAAGCAACTTCGCTTCCTGGACCAAGTCAAGCAACTTCGCTTCCTGGACCAAGTCAAGCAACTTCGCTTCCTGGACCAAGTCAAGCAACTTTGCTTCCTAAGTCAGGTCAAGCAGCGCTTTCTGAGTCAGGTCAAGCAGCGCTTTCTGAGTCAAGTCAAGCAGCGCTTTCTGAGTCGAGTCAAGCAGCGCTTTCTGAGTCGAGTCAAGCAGCGCTTTCTGAGTCGAGTCAAGCAGCGCTTTCTGAGTCAAGTCAAGCAGCGCTTTCTGAGTCAAGTCAAGCAGCGCTTTCTGAGTCAAGTCAAGCAGCGCTTTCTGAGTCAAGTCTAGCAGCGCTTTCTGAGTCAAGTCAAGCAGCGCTTTCTGAGTCAAGCCAGGACACGACCTCACATCCTGAGTCAAGCCAGGACATGACCTCACATCCTGAATCAAGCCAGGACACGACCTCACATCCTGAGTCAAGCCAGGACATGGCTTTACTTTCCGAGGCAGGTCAAGACACCCCAACACTTACGGAATATAAGCAAGTTACAGTAGGCCTTCCAGAGTCACCGCTGGTTCCGCCCAGTCTTTCAGAGTCTCCGCTGGTTCCGCCCAGCCTTCCAGAATCTCTGCTGGTTCCGCCCAGCCTTCCAGAGATCTCACCGCTTCGAGAAGTTGCGCCATTGCCTCCAGAGGTGTCAGCACCCGCTGTAGAACCTCCTATGGAGGCGGCGTTCCCCTCTGAACTCTCTGCTTCTCTCCTTGTTCTGTCTGCTTCCTCTATCCCTGCTCTACCCAGGTCCCAGTCCATGACGCGGCTCCCTGTTCAGTCCTGGAGGGCTCCTGCGCCTCATGTTCCGCCCTGGAGGGCTCCTGCGCCTCCTGTTCCGCCCTGGAGGGCTCCTGCGCCTCCTGTTCCGCCCTGGCAGGTTCCTGTGCCTCCTGTTCCACCCTGGAGGGCTGTTGCGCCCCCTGCTCCGCCTCCTGCTCCACCCAGGAGGGCTGTTGTGAACCCCTGCTTCGCCTCTTGCTCCACCCTGGTGGGCTCCTGGTTCGTCTACGACACCCTGGTGGGCTCCTGATCCATCTACGCCGCCCTGGTGGGCTCCTGGTCCATCTACGCCGCCCTGGCGGGCTTCTGCTCCATCTGCTCTGCCCTGGTGGGCTCCTGGTCCGTCTACTCCACCCTGGCAGGCTTCTACTCCATCTGTTCCGCCCTGGTGGGTCCCTGATCTGTCTGCATCACCTTGGAGGGCTTCTGTCTGGCTCTCAGATTTTCCGGTCCCGCCTCAGTTCATAGCTGCTTCACCCCCACATGGACCTGGCCCTCCATCCCTCCCCCTGTTCCGCCTCCGCTCCACCACCCTCCGGTATCATTATGTGGTTGGAGCGTCTGGAAGCCGCTCTTTGGGGGGAGGCTCTGTTACAAAGCGGGTCTGTAGCCTTTCTGTCCGTTCACCACCAGGGGCCTCATTTATAAAACTTTCTTACGCACTGATTTGATCTTAGAGTGTTCGTACGATCAAATCCACGTCAAAGTACAGATTTATAAAAACCGTCTTTGACGTGGAAAAGTACTTATCTTCACGTCAGATTCCAGCTTGGCGTACGACCGTTTCCTTGTGGTAATGCCTGGTATTGCAGATAGTTCAGCCTCACTATAATTTGATTTCTTGCGCTCCTTTTTACTTGCCATTGTCACAGAGTTTTTGCTTTAGGAATGAGCTCATTTTATATGTTAATTAATTAAGCAGGGGCGTTTCGACGGCGGAGCATTCAGCTGCACACAATTCCATGATCATTTGTGATTTATAACCGAATGACTGGCGTACGCATGGATTTCGTGGTACGTTCGTTTTCTCTGAATCGCTCTTACGATCAAATCAGAAAAGTTCTTAGATAAAATCAAGGATGGTTTCTACGCAAGTCTTTATAAATGAGGCCCCAGGTGTCACACTCCCACTTCATGGACTACTACATTCCCCACAATCCTTCATACCCGGGACTGACACACCCACACACACCTGCAGCTCATTCACTCACACACACACCTGCAGCTCATTCACACATAGCATATAAGCCACACTCACACTTCACTCCCCGCGAAGTCTTGTATTGCCCCGGCTACATTCTGAGCGTTTCTTTCCCGTGTTTTTGATTCCTGGACTCCCTCTTGTGTTTGATTCTCGCTGCCAGCCCCGACCTTTCTGCCTGTGTTTGACGACGATTTCTGCCTGCCCCTGTGTGTTTGTCTGTTCCAATAAAATGCTGCGAATGGATCCACTCGTCTCAGACCGTCCCTGTGACATTCGTCATGTGATAAAGGTTTGTTGACGACGATATTTGGTCATAATTTTCGTTGACGAAAGCAACACTACTAGATACCATCTGTTTCATGCAAAATAGCCTCTGATAATGCAGTGCTGTAAATACATCTTATCACTTTGCCTGACAGTGTTGTGCAAATGACATATACAGTAAGCTGGCTCATACTCACAGACACATTAGACTAGTGCTCAAACACTAGTGTCAAACACAAAACTTTAGCTATTAAAAATGTGATATTGCACAAAACAAGCAGTGGCAATTAGCTTGAGACATGGCTGTGGACACCTGTTATGAATCTGATGTGCCGACTTTTAGTTGCTAAGCAATTGTACCTCTATAAGTGCCAGTCATAGGTGATGAAGGAATTGATGTTGAAAACATAAATAGCAATCAAAATAGGTGGTGAGAATAGCATTGCAAGCATCATTTCTCTTCACTTCTCATATTTTCTCAAATTTTTTTTTTTTTTTTTTTTGATACTTGAAATGTCTACCAAGGGTCTGTTACAGATCATGAGATCTGTCTGTCATATTAAGCAAAACTGACTGTGATCCAGCAAGAACACTGTTTCTTTGATGCTTTGTGAATACAGTTCCAGGACTGTTTAAATGATTTATAAAGCTCTAACAATACAAGTCACTTGGCACCTTCCTCTTGTTGAATTATTAATAAAACTGAAATTGAACATTTAAGATTGCTGCCTGTAATGAATGGTCCATATTTGGGTCTATTTTTCTCCTAAGTCTATTAAAGGATTAGATGGCAAATAACAGTCTGAAATGTTATTAAGTATTTATAAACAATGAGGACTGACTAAATTAGGGAAACATAGCAACATTGACCATTGTAATGAGTAAAATGGAAGCTATGTGAATCATTTAGACCCACATCAGGGGAATTATTTTTCTGTTTTAATGACATAGAAGACAATGGTGTTTGTTAAACAGCTCTCAAGGGAATTAAATAAGTGCATTTGCTGTAGGTGGTAACAGTTGATTAAAGGTCCTCAACTGGCCAAAGAAAAACACAAACTGCCCAATAATTCAGGGAATTGAAAACTCAAACCTTGTGCGATGAAGGGAGTCTTGTCTTCTGGGGTAGGAAGGGAGTCAGGCCGAGGGGTTGGTGCGGGGGGCCGGTTGACTATTACTGCAGAGCTGCTGGATGTGAGGATGGTGTCATACTCTTTTTCATCTCTACCCAGAGGAGTATAAACATTTTCATCTTCATTATTTTGGTGTTCCTCATTAGAATCAACCACCTGAAGATTATCTGTGTAAAGATCAAATAAGTGTCAATTTCTGTAACATCAGCATTTATTAGATTGAATTAACGAGGAACTAAATTACACAACAGGCCCCATTTGACTTGTCTGTGTTTGCAACGTTATCAGTCTTTATGAATGAGTCATTGATTCATTCACTAAATCGATTCATTCAAAACACTGATTCATTTTAAGATAAAATAAATGGGTACTTCTCAATCAGAAGGCTGAATCCAAGTAAGGGTTCATCCTTCCTGGTTCAGTCCTTCTGAGTCTTCTAGGCTAGACTACTTCTCAGTATTAAATACTGATTCTGGATTCAGAGATGAGGCCAGTAATACTAATGTTGCAATCTTAGGATAACAGATCATTTTAAATGTCATAGTTTACATAATAGCTGTCACAGAGAGCGCCTCCGTAGCTTCCCCTTTGGGCCATCAGAGGGTTCCATTACCAGAGTTTTGATCTCTTTCGCTCACTACATTTCCCATAAACCCCGTACCTGGTACTGATCACCCCTGACACCTGAACTCTGTTCTCCCTTGCCTAAGCATGTTGCAAAGTCTTGTTTTGCCCCAGTGAACATTACTGAGCATTTATTCTTCTATACTTAGACTGCCTTTTTGTTATTACCCTGCCTGCCCCCGTTTACGAACTTTTGCTGCCTGCCTTTGGACCCTTTTGCTCTGCCTGTACGACGTTGCTACAAATAAAGCTGCAAATGGTTCCCGGTTGTGGTGATAAATCATTACAATAGTATTCAGTTAGACAAAATGTCTCAGGTTACGTATGTAACCCTGGTTCCCTGAGGGAACGAGACGCTGCGTCAGAAACGCTTTGGGGAATGCCATTGGCGAACCACGCTCTGAACGTAGTCTGTAACCAATCAGACGACGGGAGTGACGTCACCAGCGTGGTGACGTAAGTGACCAAGAAGTATAAAAGCACGTGCGTTGAAGCCGGCGTCAGCCTCTGGAATGAAGCGAGCGCCGCAGGGATGCGGGAATTATGGCCCTTGACGCAGCGTCTCGTTCCCTTCCGGGAACTTCGAGCTGCATCAGAAACGCTTTGGGGAACGAGATGTCACGCCCCCAGAATTCCAAATCCCTCCCTAGGGTATGCTAGGACAAGGGTGGAAAGAGATGTGCCTGGGGAACGTGCCAGGACACGAAAAAGGCTCCGCCTGGGGAACCGCCAGGACAAGGAGGGATAAGGTCTCTGCCTAGGGAGATTGCTAGGACAAGAGTGGTATTACACCTCTGTCTGGGGAAACTGCCAGAGCAAGAGGGATAAAATTCTTTGCTTAGTAAGAGAATGACAATATACCTCTGCCTGGGAAACAGCCAGGACAAGAGCAATAAATACTGTGCGTAGGGAATTGCTAGGACGTCAGTGGAAAATAAGTGCCTGGGGAACATGCCAGGACACGAACAAGTCTCCACCTGGGGAACTGCCAGGACAAGGAGGGATAAAGTCTCTGCCTAGGGAAATTGCTAGGACAAGAGTGGTATTACACCTCTGTCTGGGGAAACTGCCAGAGCCAGAGGGATAGCAATTCTTGTTTAGTAAGAAAAATGATAATACACCTCTGTCTGGGGCAACTGGCAGCACGAGAGGGATAGAAATCTCTGCCTAGAGAGAGCTAGGGCGAGAGGATAGAAGGGCCAGTAGCGGCTCTGAGGTCAAGTTCATAGAACCTCACGAATGTAAGTGATGAGGACCAACCCACAGCACTGCAGATGTCCTGGATAGGGATACCTGCCAGCAGAGCT
This sequence comes from Garra rufa, assembly GCF_049309525.1. Taxonomy (NCBI): domain Eukaryota; kingdom Metazoa; phylum Chordata; class Actinopteri; order Cypriniformes; family Cyprinidae; genus Garra; species Garra rufa. The sequence goes on from NC_133370.1 coordinate 29,383,534, forward strand.
TTAGAGGCAGCCATGCCTCGAGTTGAGTGAGCCTTGACCCACAAGGGTGATGGGAGGCCAGAGCACTCGTAAGCAGTAGAGATGGCATCTATGATCCATCTACTAATAGTAGGTTTCGATGCAGGGTGCCCCCTCTTAGGGGGGGCAAAACAAACAAACAAACAGTTGCTCTGCTTTACGCCACAAGGCAGCTCTGTGGACATAAGTATCCAGTGCTCGCACTGGACACATGCAATTATACTTCCGATGGTCGGGCTCCACGAATGGAGGAGGGTAGAAGGCCTGGAGTGTAACCGGCTGTGGTACTGAGGAAGGGACCTTAGGGACGTACCCAGCTCTGGGGTAGAGAAAGGCTTTGACCAAACCTGGCACAAAGTCAAGATAAGAGGGGGCCACTGAAAGGGCCTGCAGGTCCCCGACTCTCTTGAGAGAGGTAAAAGCAAGAAGCAAGGCTGTCTTGATAGTGAGCATGCAATTCGAGATCTCCTCTATAGGCTTGAATGGAGGCCTACAAATGGAGGCTTCGAACACCACAGCGAGATCCCATGGAGGGACCCTAGGTTTAACTCGAGGTCTCAACCTGAGTGCACTGCAAAGGAAACGTATGACCAAGGGGTTCCTACCCACTGAAAGGCCACCAAGAGGGACGTGGTAGGCCGATAAAGCCGCCACATAAACCGTCAAGGTGGAGTGGGCTAACCCTGCGGAAAAGCAAGACTGCAGAAACTCCAGTACTGTACCAATCTGGCAGTGAACTGGGTCTAATTGGCGTTCTCTATACCATGAGGTGAACAAATTCCACTTAAGGTCATAAAGTTTCCTTGTAGATGGAGCTCTTGATTGAATGATGGTCTCAACAACCTCAGTTGAGAGACCAAAGTCTATGAGTTGTGCCCCCTCAGCACGGGGGTGAAGAATTGAGCCCCCGGCTTGGGAGAGGAGGTCCCTCCTGACGGGAGAGCCGTCGAGGAGGGCAATTATGTCCGAGAACCATACTCGAGCCGGCCAGTATGGGGTTACTACTAGCAGACGGACCCCGTACCGGCGTACTCTTTCTAGAAGTCCTGGGAGCAGAGCGATTGGGGGAAAAGTGTACAAACGTAGCCTCGGCCACGTTTGTACCATAGCGTCCAGTCCCAAAGGAGCTGGATGAACTAGAGAGAACCAGAGGGGACATTGCGATGTCTCTCGAGTCGCAAAGAGGTCCACCTGAGCTTGGCCAAACACTCTCCAAATCTGCTTCACCACGTCCGGGTGGAGCATCCATTCCCCAGGCCTCGGCCCCTGCCTCGACAGGACGTCTGCTCCCACATTGAGACGTCCAGGGATATGTACTGCTCTAAGTGAGAGGAGTTTTCCCTGTGACCACAGGAGGATCTGGTACGCCAGCTTGTACAAGGGGCGTGAGCGCAGACCCCCCTGATGATTGATATAATAAACTACCGCCGTGTTGTCGGTGCGGACCAACACGTGACGGTCTTCTAGGTCCGGGAGGAAGTGCTTCAGGACCTGAAATACAGCCAGCATCTCTAGACAGTTTATGTGCCAAGAGAGATGGTGACCTCTCCACAGACCACTCATGACCGCTCCCCATCCAGTAAGGGACGCATCTGTTGCTAGCGTGATGCGGCGACAAGGAGCTCCCAAAACCGGGCCCTGAGACAGAAACCAAGGTTTCTTCCACATGTCCAAGGCACGTAGGCATCGCCGCGTGAACTTGATTGTACAGAATGGGTTCCCCCTCGGGGAAAACCCTTTGATTTTGAGCCATTTTGACGCCTCTTCCTGGAGGGAAGGAACCGCAATGCGGGCTTCCTCATCCAGCAAGAGGTCTACCGATCTGCTAGGTGAGGAGGGAGATAGGGGTTCACCCGTCTTCATTCCCTCTAGCAGATCGAGCTGCGAACCCCACGAGTGCAGCTGCCGCTCCGCCTCAGCGGAAGCGGGGCCAGACCCGCAAGGAACGCTGGTGAAGGCTCCCTCAGAGCTTGGGCCGGGGATGAAATACTGTCCCCTAAGCCTGAGATAGGAGATCTCTCCTGACCGGAATCGTCCATGGCGAGCCATCGAGGAGGGATATTAGATCTGAGAACCACACTCTGGTCGGCCAACGGGGCGCTATCAGTAAGAGGCGACACCTTTGTTGACGGACCTTGGCCAGGACTCCCGGAAGCAGAGCGATCGGGGGAAATGCGAAAAGACGCAATCTGGGCCACGGATGGGCCATCGCGTCCAGACCCAGGGGAGCTGGAGGAGTCAGAGAGAAGTAGAGGGGACATTGTCTCCTGTGAAGCAAAGAGGTCCACCTCTGCTTCGTAAAATCTTTCCCAGATTTGACTGACTACTTCGGGGTGGAGTTTCCATTCCCCGTTTGTCACAGCTTGTCTGGATAGCAAGTCTGCTCCCACATTCATATGCCCAGGAATGTAAATCGCTCTTGAGGGACAGGAACTTGTCCTGTACCCAAAGCAGAAGCTGCTGCGCTAGCCTGTTCAGGCGGCGCGACCGCAGTCCGCCCTGGCGATTTATATAGGAGACCACCGCTGTGTTGTCCACCCACACTAGGACATGGTAACCTCTTAACTGCTGGAGGAAGTATTTCAGGGCCCGAAATACAGCCATCATTTTGAGGCAATTGATGTGCCAGTCGAGAAGATGACCTCTCCAGATCCCCTGGGCTGGACGGCCATCTAAGACCGCACCCCAGCCCGTGAGGGAAGCGTCTGTCGTTAGCATCTTGCGACGACAACACGGACCTAGAGTGGGACCCAAAGTCAGAAACCGGGGTCTGAACCACATAGAAAGGGTACGAAGCCCCTGGCGCGTAACCCTTATTTGCCTGTGGGGATTGGCCCTTGGATGAAATCCCCTGGCTCTGAGCCACAACTGAAACGGTCTCATGTGCAGAAGGCCCAAAGGAATCACCGTGGATGCAGCTGCCATGAGACCCAGAACTCTTTTAAAGTAATGAACAGTAACGTTCTGGCCTAGCTTGATGTTCTTTAGGGTGTTTAGAATGGATTCGACACGCGCAGGTGACAACTGTGCCTGCATTGCGATCGCATCCCATATAACCCCCAGATACATTGTCCTCTGGACAGGAGAGAGAACGCTTTTCTTGGCGTTGAGTCTCAACCCCAGAGAATCGAGATGAGCTAGGACGACATCCCGATGTCGAAGCGCTAGTTCTTGGGACTGGGCCAGAATGAGCCAGTCGTCAATGTAGTTCAAAATGTGGATGCCCTGGAGTCGCAGAGGAGCCAGTGCTGCATCCATGCATTTTGTATACGTGCGGGGTGACAAGGCTAGGCCGAAGGGAAGAACCCGATATTGGTAAGCTTCGACCCCGAAAGCGAACCTCAGGAACTTCCTGTGTTGTGGCAATATTTCTATATGAAAGTAAGCGTCCTTGAGATCGATTGTCACGAACCAATCCCCTGGCTGGATCTGGGAAACAATCACCTTGATTGTGAGCATCTTGAACTTGTAAGTTCTTAGATAGCGGTTCAGCCCGCGAAGATCCAAAATTGGACGCAACCCCCCATCTTTCTTGGGAACTAGGAAGTATCGGCTGTAATAGCCTGACTCTCTGTCTGGCAGAGGAACATGTTCTATGGCCCCTTTTTCCAGCAGAGTCTGCAACTCCTGTGTCAATAAATGCGCTCGTTCCGGTTTCACGGAAGTGGAGACCACGCCGTTGAAACGCGGAGGACGATGTGCAAACTGAATCCTGTAGCCCTTTTCTACAGTCCTTACGACCCATGGAGAGATACCTGGTAGTAGTTTCCACGCTGCCAGTTTCTCTGAAAGGGGCACAAGTTTTGACACTTCGCTTGGCTGGGGGCATGTTAGCTGTGCGGTGTCCTGAATCGAGGCAGGAGGCAACCGACCATGTAACACTTCGCTGGAGATTGCTGTTTCCTGAAACGGCAGTTGCGGCAGAGATTTTACAGCGGTCTCCTGGGGGTGCCGGGAAGAAGCCCCTATTTTGTGCTGGATTTTTGCGCGCCCCTCCCCGGGGGGACACACCCTCCCGGTTCTGGGCGCATGACCCTCAGGACTTCTTCTTAGAAGAGAGAACTGTCCTCAGGTCCGGCCTCTTACTGGCCGACAGCCCTGATGCCTGAGCACGGCAGGGGAGAAACTGCAATTACGATCCAATACTGCAGTTACCAGTTTGGAATGCCCGGAAACATTATTGAAATCGTGATGATTCCTATGTAGGCTACATATAATTTTTGTATCCATGTATTTGTGAACACTGAATTAGAATTAAAGTATCAATTTGTAATACCAGTGTACTTGGTACATGGTAACTCCTCAGGAACTATCTACTTAATATAAAGTGTAAAATGGTCACAACTTACTGAGTAATATATAAAATGTAAACCTCTGTGCAACACTTTAATATTAGTGTACTTACATGATAACTCCTCAGGAACTGTCTACTTAATATAAAGTGTAAAATGGTCACAACTTACAGAGTAATATATCAAATGTAAACCTCTGTGCAACACTTTAATATCAGTGTACTTACATGGTAACTCCTCAGGAACTGTCTACTTAACCCTTTAGGCGCCAGGTTTTTTTTTTTGAAAAATGCTGGATTTTGACATCAAGATTTCAAAAGCTTGTGGCTTGAAAGGGCTTAAAGATAGAGATCTACTGTAAATTAGAAAAATGTTGGGCATCACTAAAAGTTGATGTGGGGTGTAAATATTCTCATCTAATTTGCATATTATGACGTCATCATGGGGGTGGCATTATTGAAATTCATAATAATCAGGAAATAGTAGATATTGAATTGATGTTTTTTAGTTTTTTGTCTTTTTATCCTCATTCCAAATGATCAGAAAAGAGAAAACCAACAATAAAACAGGAAAAATTAATCAATTATTACTATATGACTATACTATATAGTAAAACGCATGTGAACAGTAGCCTAATGTTTGATTAGTTCATCAGTAATACTCAGGAAATAATAGATATTGAATGGATGTTTGAACTTATTTGCACATTTTTTGTCTTTTATCCTCATTCCAAATTATCAGAAAAGAGGATACCAACAATATAACAGGAAAAAGTACTCAATTATTACTATTCTATATAGTAAAATGCATCTGTACAGTAGCCAACTGTTTGATCAGTTCATAATAATATTCAGGAAATAATAAACATTGAATGGATGTTTGAAGTTATTTGCTCATTTTTTTTTTTGTCTTTTATCCTTATTTCAAATAATCAGAAAGAGGAAACCAACAATAAAACAGGAAAAAGTACTAAATTCTTACTATATTACTATTTGATGTAGTAATGAAACGCATGTGAACAGTAGCCAACTGTTTGATCATTTCATAAGTAATATTCAGGAAATAAAAGATAATAAATGGATGTTTGAACTTATCTGCATGTTTTTTTTTTATCCTCATTCCAAATGATCAAGAAAGAGAAGAGAGCGATCGTCACTTCCAAAAGGCAAACATTCCCCTTCAGAGTGAGAATCGGCAAATAACATTTGCAACATTTGTTTGTGCTTTATTTGTTCGTGCTTCATGAACAATCTCGTCTTACACAGCAGCACAACTGCTCCGCAAAGATGTACCGCGAGATGCACGTCTATTAGACGGCCGATCGTCATTTCCAAAAGACAAATATTCCCCTTTAGAGTCACAATTAGCAAATAACATGTGCAACACATCCTCACGGTACAACTTTTTATCAGCCGTTTGGTGCTTTTCTCCTCACAAATCTGACAATTTACTCTATTTACGCTATGAACTGTACTGCTTCCGCATCAATGAAGATCGCTCGCTTTCTCTATGATTTCCTCCAACACTTTGAATAGGAACCAGACGTAATTTTGGTCTAGAATCGAAGTACTACATGTCTGCCATCTAGTGGTAAGGAATACAAATGAGAAATTACACCGTATTAGGAACTACAGTCTATTTCATTAGGTATGACGTCTTGTCGCAATTCTGCGACTTTGGCGCTTAGAGGGTTAATATAAAGTGTAAAATGGTCACAACTTACAGAGTAATATATCAAATGTAAACCTCTGTGCAACGCTTTAATTTCAGTGTACTTGTCACCAATAGCGCCTCTGTGGCCCTTTCCGACCGAACACAGCGGGAACCTTCACCCGAATATTAGTTCCGCCCGGACTCTTTTCTCTCACGGACCCAGTACTTTTCCATCACAGCTGTGGCCCATTCTCTCATTAGTTATCGCCTTTATAAGGCGCGGACTTTCCCTTGTTCTTCGCGAAGTCTTATCATTCCATATGGTCGTAATTCTAAGCGTTTATCTCTGTGTTGGATTATCTGTGTATGACTCTGGACTGTGTACCCCGTTGACGATTCCTGCTTCCTGCCATTGTGACCATTGCCTGTCTATTGAACTGTTTCCCGGATTACCTACGTTGTTCCTGTTTTCTGGTGATTATTCCTGCCTGTTGACGATTCTAAATAAAGCCTTGCAGATGGATCCGAATGTCTCTGACTCCTTGTTACAGAAGACTTCGCCACCTCAGGATCCAGCGGCTTTAGATCAAGTGGTGACTGAAGTGACACGGCAAGCCTCTCTGTTGACTGTGCATCACCAACAATTGGATCGGCTGACCACCATGACCGAGGAGCTGGTGCGGTCTATGCGGTCACTCACTCAAGCGGCACCACAAAACCCCATTGCATCGAATCCTCCCACTTCAGCCCCCACCGTGCCACCTCCCGCAGTCTTCACCACGGGAATACACACACCACGCCTGGCACTTCCAGAGAAGTATGACGGCTCTCCAGGCAAGTGCAAGGGCTTTCTTATGCAGTGTGCCATCTATGTGAACTCGCTGCCGCCAGGCTCTGTGACGGAGGATGGCAAGGTTTCCCTCGTTTGCACCCTTCTCACCGGCAAGGCCTTGAGCTGGGCAACGGCCTTGTGGGAGGGTCAACAGATGGTTTTCCCCTCGTATCAGCACTTTCTCACCAAGTTTCGGGAGGTGTTCGATCACGCTGAGGATGGCAAGGAAGCTGAGGAGGAATTACTAAACCTTCGTCAGGGATCTTCCACCGCTGCGGATTATGCTCTCACCTTTCGCACGCTAGCAGCCCAGGCGGGCTGGGAAGGAAAACCACTGAAGGCCATGTTCCGCCGAGGGCTTCGCACGGAGCGCGAGAGAAGGAGGAAAAATCGTTTGTGCCTCTACTGTGGTCAATCTGGTCACTTCCGAGCTCAATGTTCTGCTCGTCCCCCAAGAACCACTAACACTCGGGTAAGCCACACCTCATTGTCACCCTCTCTGTTGTTGGATGTGTGCTTGATCGTCCACGGCCGCCATATCAAGACTAAAGCCTTTATTGACTCAGGGGCGGCCAGTAACTTTTTTGACCAAGACTTTGCTAATCGCCATTGCATGTCTCTTGTTCCATGTGACCCTCCTATGGCGGTGGCAGCCCTGGATGGAAGACCACTAGGTGCTGGAAAGATCTACCACATCACTGAGGCCATCACACTGATCACCAGCTCCCTGCACACCGAAACCATCCAGCTCCACGTCACCCAATCACCTCACCACGCCATTATTCTTGGCCACCCCTGGCTCACTCTCCACGATCCACAAATTTCCTGGAGGGATCGAGACATCACCCAGTGGTCCCAGTCTTGTCTCCAGCGGTGTCTCAAATCCCCACAGAGGAACCATCACGTGGTACCAGTTCCCCAACCTGAAAGTCAACCCCCGCAGGGCCTTCCCGAGGTTAACTGGGAGTTCCAATCGGCATTCAGCAAGTCCCGGGCCACCCAGCTGCCACCTCATCGGGACACGGATTGTGCCATCGAGCTCTTACCTGGAGCCACACTCCCCAAGGGCCGTGTATACCCCCTGTCTCAACCCGAGACTCTAAGCATGCAGCAATACATCGACGAGGAACTCGCCAAGGGGTTCATCCGACCATCCACCTCACCTACCTCGGCGGGCTTCTTCTTTGTAAAGAAGAAGGATGGATCCTTACGTCCCTGCATCGACTACCGAGCCCTCAACGAAGTCACAACCAAGTACCGTTATCCCCTACCCTTGGTACCCTCAGCCCTGGAACAACTCCGCACTGCCCGCATCTTTACCAAGCTCGACCTGAGGTGCGCCTACAATCTCGTTCGCATCCGGGCAGGTGACGAGTGGAAGACGGCCTTCTCCACGACGACTGGCCACTACGAATATCTGGTCATGCCCTTCGGTCTGTCCAACAGTCCCTCTGTCTTTCAGGCCCTTATCAACGACGTGTTCCGAGACATGCTCAACAAGTGCGTCATAGTCTACATTGACGACATACTGATCTACTCCGACACCCTATCTGAACACATCCAACACGTACGGGCTGTGCTCCAAAGACTAGTCCAGAATCAGCTGTACGCCAAACTCCCCAAGTGTGCCTTCCACCTCTCCACCGTCTCCTTCCTCGGATACATCATCTCTGCTGAGGGAGTCACGATGGAAGACAGCAAGGTTTCCGCCGTGCTACATTGGCCCCGTCCTCAAACCGTCAAAGACCTCCAACGTTTCCTGGGGTTTGCCAACTTCTATCGAAGATTCATCCGAGGTTTCAGTCAAGTGGCAGCTCCCCTAACTTCCCTCACTCGCAGTGGAGGTGGATCCCACAAGCTGGCATGGTCTCAGCTCTGCGAGAAAGCGTTCCAGGATCTGAAGACTCGGTTCACCTCGGCTCCCATCCTGAAACACCCAGACCCCCAACGTCAATTCACCGTGGAAGTGGACGCCTCCAGCACAGGCATCGGAGCTATCCTGTCCCAACGCCAGGGAACCCCAGAGAAACTGTACCCGTGTGCATACTACTCCCGCAAACTCAATCCCGCGGAACGTAATTATGACGTTGGGGACAGAGAACTGTTGGCCATGAAAGCGGCCCTGGAGGAGTGGAGACACTGGTTGGAGGGCTCGACCATACCCTTCCTCATCCTAACCGACCACAAGAACTTGGAGTACTTGAGAACCGCCAAACGTCTCAATGCTCGTCAGGCCAGATGGTCATTATTCTTCTCCAGGTTTCTCTTCACCATAACCTATCGGCCCGGGTCCAAGAATGGTAAGGCGGACGCCCTCTCCCGCCAATACGACTTATCCCAATCAGACACCTCTCCGGCCACCATCATTCCCATCTCTCAGATCGTCTCCCCCGTGCAATGGGACATCATGGCCGAGATCACTGAGGCCTTGGCCACGGACCCTGCTCCTCCGGAATGCCCTCCGGGACTGACCTACGTCCCTGCTCCCCTACGACATCGAGTACTGACACTCATCCACGAAAATCCCAGTGCCGGCCACCCCGGCGTCCAGGCGACCAGGGAACTCGTCCTCAATAAATTCTGGTGGCCTTCCATGACTCAACAAATTCTAACCTTCGTCAAGGAGTGTGTCACTTGCAACCAAACCAAATCCCTACGCCAGCGCCCTGCCGGTCTGCTCCAGCCTCTCCCCATCCCAGAGAGACCATGGTCCCATCTGGCCGTCGACTTCATGACCGAATTGCCACCTTCTCACCATAACACCGTGATTCTCACCATCATTGACCGGTTCTCCAAGTCATGCCGCCTCATCCCGCTTCCTAAACTTCCCACTGCATGGGAGACTGCTCAAGCCTTGCTCAATCAGGTCTTCAGATTTTATGGTTTGCCCGAAGACATAGTCTCAGATCGAGGACCCCAATTCACGTCCCGTGTGTGGAGGTCCCTCTGGTCTCAGTTGAATGTAAACGTCAGCCTCACGTCAGGATACCACCCGCAATCCAATGGACAAGTGGAGAGGCTAAACCAGGAACTCTCCCACTTCCTACGAGCTTACTGTCATCTCCACCAGGTGGACTGGAGCGAATACCTCATATGGGCAGAATACGCCCAGAATTCCCTCAGAAAACCCTCCACCCAACTTACCCCATTCCAATGTGTGTTAGGCTTCCAACCTCCACTATTCCCGTGGTCCGGGGAACCTACTAACCTCCCCGCAGTGGACACCTGGCTACGGAGGAGCGAGGCTACCTGGGATCTAGCGCACACCAACCTACGTCAGGCTGTTCAACGAGTTACCCGCCAAGCCAATCGCCTTCGGAGAGCCGCTCCCCCATACCAGGTCGGACAGTGGGTCTGGCTCTCCACCCGGGACCTGAGACTCCGACTTCCCTGCAAAAAGCTTAGTCCAAGGTACGTGGGTCCGTTCAAAATCCTCAGACAAATCACTCCTGTGTCATTCCGTTTAGCTCTCCCATCTCATTACCGTATCTCACCCACTTTTCATGTTTCCTTGCTCAAGCCCGCTGTGGAACCGGGAGGAGAGGGGGACCAGGACGAGGCCGCTCCGGCAGAGACTCCTCCCCTAATGGACGCAGACGAGAGCATTTATCAGATCAACCTGATCTTGGACTCTCGGCGCCGAGGCGGGGTGCTCCAGTATCTCGTGGACTGGGAGGGATACGGCCCCCAGGAGCGGTCTTGGGTCAACTCTAAGGACATGCTCGACCCCCAACTTACTGCTACATTCCACCGGGAACACCCAGAGAAACCCGCTCCTCGTCCCCGTGGAAGACCTCGGCGCCGAGGAGGAGCTCACGTCGGGAGCCGCTCGCAGGGGAGGGGCTCTGTCACCAATAGCGCCTCTGTGGCCCTTTCCGACCGAACACAGCGGGAACCTTCACCCGAATATTAGTTCCGCCCGGACTCTTTTTTCTCACGGACCCAGTACTTTTCCATCACAGCTGTGGCCCATTCTCTCATTAGTTATCGCCTTTATAAGGCGCGGACTTTCCCTTGTTCTTCGCGAAGTCTTATCGTTCCATATGGTCGTAATTCTAAGCGTTTATCTCTGTGTTGGATTATCTGTGTATGACTCTGGACTGTGTACCCCGTTGACGATTCCTGCTTCCTGCCATTGCGACCATTGCCTGTCTATTGAACTGTTTCCCGGATTACCTATGTTGTTCCTGTTTTCTGGTGATTATTCCTGCCTGTTGACGATTCTAAATAAAGCCTTGCAGATGGATCCGAATGTCTCTGACTCCTTGTTACAGTACTTACTTGGTAACTCCTCAGGAACTGTCTACTTAATATAAAGTGTAAAATGGTCCAGCCTGGTCTCATTGTTTATACGTTGGTATTTATACGTATTTTTAGATGCACAAAATGTACATTTTTGTAAGTTTTTATTGATGCGAAAATGTACAATTTAGACGTATTTCAACGTTTAAAACATACAAATAGCTACGTATGTTTTGCTAAAAACGTAAAATATTTACGTATCCTTCATTTCATTAAATATTCGTATCAATGCCTTTTTATCATTTTATTAATACGCGATTTACATTTTTAGCCCCCTTAACCTACCCCCAAACCTAAAGCTACCCATTTTATAGCAAATATAAAAGGATATAAATCGTAACTGACAAAAATATATGCGGGGAAATTACCATTTTTACTAACAATATAGCATAAAAATATTTTTATAGTCACTAATCACACTCCTACCTCTAAACCTAACGTTAACCATATCTCTCTCAGTACAGTAATGAAAAAAAAAAACATGACAGACATAAAATTGCAATTACAATCATTTATTTAATGCAAAAATATCAACAGCCATACCAAAAAGTAATCCAAATGGCGATGCTTTTGCAGCCGCAGTCCTCTCTGGCAGAATACAGTAGGTTTGTTTGAGGTGCAGAGCAGAATTAAAGTTATTATTCGCTGAAATATTATCCAGATTATTTTCCTGATCCTCTCCGTAAATGCGGCCAAAGAGTATGCGCCCGCGCAACATTCAAACACATCTCACCAGAAACACGGCATGTCGTAAACTGTGACGAATGCTGGCGAGAGCCAATGAGAGCTCGATTTTCCTGCCGTAAAAACTGCTGTTTCCTGATGCGGTTGTATTTGAATTCGTAAAATAAAGATAAAGATTTGAATTTGGGCATGTTCCTCGCAATGGTATGGATTCTGAAGATCTTATAGCGCACAAATAAAATTGTTTAATTTTATAATTATGATGCGTGTTCGGTGTGTTTTATGGTTTTATTGTTAGTCGCAGGGATGTCAGAAAACGCCTGCTGTGTCCCACCGCTACAAACAAAGTTAATATTACATAAATGGTTAAACGATTGTAGAAATGTTATTTATTTTAAAGGTTTAAAGTGTAGTCTTGTTAAACATTATGTTTGCATATGCTTGGAAACGAGTTGGCAACAGAAATTACACAGAACAGGATGGAAAGTTATAATTTCATATTAAGTAAACTATTTAATAATGCATTTGAAAACACAGTTTATATATTACTCTGTAGGTTGTGACCATTTTACACTTTATATTAAGTAGACAGTTCCTGAGGAGTTATCATGTAAGTACACTGATATTAAAGTGTTGCACAGAGGTTTACATTTTATATATTACTCAGTAAGTTGTGACCATTTTACACTTTATATTAAGTAGACAGTTCCTGAGGAGTTACCATGTAAGTACACTGGTATTACAAATTGATACTTTAATTCTAATTCAGTGTTCACAAATACATTGTCACGGTACATGCATCTGTTGTGTTTTTCTCTGTCTCCTGATTATGTGTTGTGTGTGTGTGTGTTACGTCATGCTCCCCAGCACGCTGCCAATCAGTCCTCCACAGGTGCATCTCATCATCTCCGGCTATATATACTCACCTCGTTCTCATCTCTCCTGTCGATAGTTCATTCTGGATTGGGTTCGTGTCGGGATTGTTGGTCGTGTCTTTGTCTCAGTTGGATTTGTATTTCGTCAGTGTTCACCTGGATTTACTCACCTTCACGGGATCATCACGCCACGTCATCACCGCCATCAAGCCCCTGTGTCACCCAGCCGAGAGATTTCACCACGTTGCAGTTTGTTCATCTTGTTTGTCTTCAATAAACATCCATTTCACTGCATTTGCTTCCTCGTCTCTGTTTGCACCGTCACAGAACTATCGACCACCCAGCCAGCAATGACTTGTGGGGCCCAGCTGGGTTAACTACGGGTTCCATGGGAACTGTGTGGGCATGGGCTTTGGCTGGGTGAAATCAGCGGGTCCCATGTAGGTTTTGTAGTATGAGTCCCACATAGGAAGCCCATATGAGCTGATTACATGGGTCACATAAGGGACAGGCATGGGCCAAGTGGGCATGGGTTTGATCTGGGAACACATATATGGGTCTTGCATGACATATTTATGGGCCAAGTGGGCATGGGTTTTATCTGGGAATGCGTATATGGGTCCTGCATGGCATATTTATGGGCCAAGTGGGCATGGGTTTGAACTGGGAATGCATATATGGGTCCTGCATGGCATAATTATGGGCCAAGTGGGCATGGGTTTGAACTGGAAATGCACATATGGGTCCTGCATAGAATTTTTATAGGCCAAGTGGGCATGGGTTTGAACTGGGAACACAAATATGGGTCCTGCATGACATATTTATGGGCCAAGTGGGCATGGGTTTGATCTGGGAATACATATATGGGTCCTGCATGGCATATTTATGGGCCAAGTGGGCATGGGTTTGAACTGGGAATGCACATATGGGTCCTGCATAGAATTTTTATAGGCCAAGCGGGCATGGGTTTGAACTGGGATCACAAATATGGGTCCTGCATGACATATTTATGGGCCAAGTGGGCATGGGTTTGATCTGGGAATACATATATGGGTCCTGCATGACATATTTATGGGTCAAGTGGGCATGGGTTTGAACTGGGAATGCACATATGGGTCCTGCATAGAATTTTTATAGGCCAAGTGGGCATGGGTTTGAACTGGGAACACAAATATGGGTCCTTCATGACATATTTATGGGCCAAGTGGGCATGGGTTTGATCTGGGAATACATATATGGGTCCTGCATGACATATTTATGGGCCAAGTGGGCATGGGTTTGAACTGGGAACACAAATATGGGTCCTTCATGACATATTTATGGGCCAAGTGGGCATGGGTTTGATCTGGGAATACATATATGGGTCCTGCATGACATATTTATGGGCCAAGTGGGCATGAGTTTGATCTGGCAATGCATATATGTGACTCTGGACCACAAAACCAGTCATAAGGTTAAATTTTACAAAACTGAGATATATACATCATATGAAAGCTCAATAAATAAGCTTTCTATTGATGTATAGTTTGCTAGGATAGGACAATATTTGGCCAAGATACAACTATTTGAAAATCTGGAATCTGAGGGTGCAAAAAAATCAAAATACTGAGAAAATCACCTTTAAAGTTGTCCAAATTAAGTTCTTAACAATGCATATTACTCATAAAAAATTACATTTTGATAGGTTTACAGTAGGAATTTTACAAAAAATCTTAATGTAACATGATCTTTACTTAATTTCCTAATGATTTTTGGCATAAAAGAAAAATCAATAATTTTGACCCATACAATGTTTTTTTGGCTATTGCTACAAATATACCCCAGCGACTTAAGACTGGTTTTGTGGTCCAGGGTCACATATGGGTCTTGAATGGCATATTTATGGGCCAAGTGGGCATGGGTTTGATCTGGGAACGCATATATGGGTCCTACAGGGCATATTTATGGGCCAAGTGGGCATGGGTTTGATCTGGGAATGCATATATGGGTCCTGCATGACATATTTATGGGCCAAGTGGGCATGGGTTTGAACTGGGAATGCATATATGGGTCCTACAGGGCATATTTATGGGCCAAGTGGGCATGGGTTTGAACTGGAAATGCACATATGGGTCCTGCATAGAATTTTTATAGGCCAAGTGGGCATGGGTTTGAACTGGGAACACAAATATGGGTCCTGCATGACATATTTATGGGCCAAGTGGGCATGGGTTTGATCTGGGAATACATATATGGGTCCTGCATGACATATTTATGGGCCAAGTGGGCATGGGTTTGATCTGGGAATGCATATATGGGTCTTGAATGGCATATTTATGGGCCAAGTGGGCATGGGTTTGATCTGGGAACGCATATATGGGTCCTGCATGACATATTTATGGGCCAAGTGGGCATGGGTTTGATATGGGAATACATATATGGGTCCTGCATGACATATTTATGGGCCAAGTGGACATGGGTTTGAACTGGGAATACATATATGGGTCTTGAATGGCATATTTATGGGCCAAGTGGGCATAGGTTTGATCTGGGAACACATATATGCGTCTTGAATGGCATATTTATAAGCTAAGTTTGGTTTGAACTGCAGTTTTACTAATTTACTAATTTTACAGAAAATAACTAACTTTTTTACAGTAGTTTTCTGTAGTTTACTTTGATAATCCCGAAATAAAGACATTAAACTATATGCAACAACTGAATTGACGCTTCTAAAAGCAACGCAGTTTAATCGAAGACTATGCACACAGATATCCATGCCCGCACGCGTCTGTGTATTTAAGGGGAACGCGCACGTCATGCAGCCTTTTGCGCAGAAGTACTTGGTTACACAAGTTTGTAAAGTTAATTATGTTGTAAATGCAATTGTCAAGCAGTTTGTGATGCATTTTGGAAACAGGAGATGAGTGCCTGGTCTAATGTGCCACCTGGCTTGAGAAACCCATTCTCAATGACTACCTTTTAGTCATTATTTGGGTAGCACACATATTCGGATAGCCTTCAGCAGAATTCAAATTAGCCATTTTAATCTAGATTAATCTAGATTAATTTCAAAATTACAGTGAGATTAATCTAGATTAAAAAAAAAAAAATCTATGCCCACCACTAATTACTAACAATATCTGTAAACTAACAACTTGACTGTTATTTTAGGTCCTATATCATTAAAGGCAAATTACATTTTTTTTCTTTTTTATAGAGGAAAATTACTTTTACAGTATTTTTGTGTTATTTTAAATTGTTAAAAACTTTGTAAAATTACAAACAATATCTGTAAATTAACAACTTAACTATTATTTTAAGTATTATTCCATTAATTTTCTTAAATTACTTACACATTGACATAAAATTACAAAAACAATCTGAAATTAAATAATGTAGCTCATTAAGGTTTATGTCTATACTAACAATTTAATGTTCTTTTTGTACACCGTGTTCCAAATTATTATGCAAATTGGATGTAAGTGTCATAAACATAAAAAAAAATGTTTTTCAATTAAACTCATGGATGGTATTGTGTCTCATGGCTCTTTGGATCACTGAAATGAATCTCAGACACCTGTGATAAATAGTTTGCCAAATGAGCCCAATTAAAGGAAAATTACTTATGAAAGGATGTTCCACATTATTAAGCAGGCCACAGGTTTCAAGCAATATGGGAAAGAAAAAAAGATCTCTCTGCTGCCGAAAAGTGTCAAATAGTACAATGCCTTGGACAAGCTATGAAAACATTAGATATTTCACAAAAACTTAAGTGTGATCATTGTACTGTGCAGATTTGTGGCTGATTCAGAGCACAGACTGGTTTGTTCAGGAAAAGGCAGAATGAGGACGGTTTCTGCCAGACAAATTCATCAGATTAAGAGAGCAGCTGCTAAAATGCCATTACAAAGTAGAAAACAGGTATTTGAAGCTGCTGGTGCCTCTGGAGTCCCGCGAACATCAAGGTGTAGGATCCTTCAGAGGCTTGCAGTTGAGCATAAACCTACTATTCGGCCACTTTAGGGTCCCTGAAGGTGTGAAAATGACCTCGGCAAAGTATGAAAATGAGAAACTCATTGTGTGGCCACCATCCTCCCCTGACCTCAACCAGATTGAGAACCTTTGGAGCATCCTCAAGCAAAAGATCTATTAGGTTGGGAAGCAGTTCACATCAAAACAGCAGCTCTGGGAGGCTATTCTGACATCCTGCAAACATATTCCATCAGAAACTCTCCAAAAACTCACAAGTTTAATGGATGCAAGAATTGTGATAGTGATATCAAAGAAGGGGTCCTATGTTAAGTTGTAACTTGTTTTTGATTGAAATTGCTTTTGATTTCAGTAAATATGACCACCTAATGCTGCAAATTCAGAAAATGCCAATTTTCAGTTCTTTACAACCTATAAAATGTTTTAACTCTGTTGTGAATAATAATTTGGAACAGTGCATTTTCAGTTTTTTTATTTTTGAAATAAATACTGTTATCATTAGGAGGTTTGTTCAATAAAATTCAAATTATACCCTATGGTTGATAACTTAAAAAATTATACTGACTGTCATTTGCATTGACTAATTATGAAAATCGGAGAAAGATATCATTTGCATAATAATTTGGAACACGGTGTAATTTGAAAGTAAATCTTATTAGTTTTTATTTAGGTGTATTTTACATTAAAACTCTGTAATTCTAAAAAAGTAGAATATGTATAAAATAGAAAATCAGTCTTAAAATCCACAAATCATGTAACCATGCAATAAAAATGTATTGCATTACATTTTTTTTTATTTTTATAAAGAAAAAATTAACCAATAAAGAGTGAGTGTATAATTTATTTGCATTAGTCGTGTCAAAAAGCAATACCACAGTAGTCCAAATGACAATACGTTTGCAGTCCTCTCTGGTGGAATATACAGTAGGATGATAATTCAGTGTGGGAAGCAGTGCATAATTCAAGTTGTTAAATGCTGAAAAAGCTAATGACGCGCTTTCTTATTTAAATCACGCATTACCGGCTGAAAGTGAAACACGGCAAATTGCAATCTATGACGGTACTGGCGACAGCCAATGAGCGTTTGATTATCGCTGCCTTTGATTATTCTGGCCAATGACTAATAGGGAGCCGTTTCCCGGTTAAATTTGAATATGCTGATCGGCTTCTGTTGCAGTCTGTTTCGGTCATTTCTCTAGCAACGGCATTCACGTGGATTATTTTACGTCTGACTGTTTAATTCATATTTTGAGCGAGTTTTGGTTGTGGGATGAAGATTGAGAACAAACAAACGCGAATATGGACTTTTACCAGCAGCTAAAGATCATGCAAACTGCAAAAGGTAAGTACCTTTTACTATTATATAAAGTTCTATAGACTGTTACGCTAGTTACATTAAGGTACTGAAGTGATATACTAATCGCGATTACATATCTTAGTATCCTACCAGTGTGTGTTACTGTGTTTTGTTAGTATTAACTAATACTGTTAGCTGCAGCTAGGCGCTAACGTTATATTTATGTCTTGCCGAATATATGTAGTGAAAGAAATCTGCAGCTCACTTGAATAGTCAAATACAGACAGTTTACTTAAGATGTAATTGACCTTAATACAGTCACTAATGTTTTGATTCAAGATTAACAAACCAGGTTAGGTGTCAGTTACTGGATCTGTGCGTTTTCTTCTTAAAGTTACAGTATAATTAAGCCTAACGTTACCAGTCGGTCTTAATTATAATCAAACAACAAAATACTAAAGAGAAAATCATTAAATGTACTTAACGTGCCTATTGTTTGTAACTACTTTGATCGTATGTTGAATGAAATGCAATATTATAAATAACTATACTGTGATATTACTATTGTGAAATAATATGGTCATATCGTGCAGCCATGCTAGTTTTAAGATCAAACTCATAAAATGTGACAGAACTTCAAAATGAGTAACCTAAGAACACTGTTATGTGAACTCCTCTGACAGAGAGAGGACGTGAAAGCATGATCATTGGACTCCATGGAGAAGAATACTATGTAAACCGGGATTTTGGATCAGCTGTGCAGATTTGGTATGGAGCCGGTGAGTACATTTTCGCAAGCCCATGTCTGTCAGTAAGTAGATAACGTCAAACAAATTAATTTTATTTTAATTGATTGCTTGTGTGTGTGTTTCCCCTTATGATCCAGAAGTTTTGGGAATGAAAATCTTCTAATCTTCAGAGGAAGTAAGTATTAATTCTACATTAAGACACACTAACATTAATTTATTTTTAAAGGAAAGTTCGTAGTATTTTTCTTCAGTTTTTGTTTTAAATTTGTTTTTGTTTTGTTTTTTACCCCCAGCTGATTCAGCTGATTCCTGGCTATTTGAGGAGGACTGCTCTTTATCTGGTGTGTCTGTCACTTCTGGTGCAGAGTCATGGACCTTTTGTTGTATGTTTTGGTTTCACTTATTCTCACACTACATTAATTATCAGAGCTACAGTGGTGCCCAAAATTATTAGAACACTAGTATTTAAACTACCTTAACTAATGGTTTAAACTTATTTCATTTGCTATAGTGTGTCAGTATGAAATATCAGTTTACATTTCCAAGCGTTCATTTTGCCATTAATTATAATAATCAGTGACACAATAAGTATGAAAACAAACAGCGCTTCACACAGAGGTCTAATCTCGTCATTTAAATCCAGAAGAACTGTGGCAACATCTCCAAGATGCTTAAAGAAACCTACCAGCAAAGCAGTACTGTTAAAAGTTTTAAGCACTTGTGTACAAATTCTGTAAAATGAGAATGTTGATAAAAATGTCATAAATGTTTTCTTTATCAATTAACTTCTTTTAACTAAATTAAATCAACATTTGGTGTGACCATCATCTTGTGTTTAAAGCAGCTTTTGCACTTGGTGCACTTGCGGATAGTTTTTCAGGTTTGCAGGTGGGTCTCTTGAAGCATCTTGGAGACGTTGCCACTGTTCTTCTAGATTTAATCTGTCTCAGTTTGTTCTGTTTCTTCATGCCATTCTGTGCAGAATGGATGATGATAAGATCAGATCTCTGGAGCACTGGCTGTTGTCAAACAAAAATCTTACTGGATTATTACATTTAATGGCAAAATTAATGTTTAGAAATATAAAATTACCCATTGAAACACTACAGCAAAAGATAGACATGACTGAATTAAAATCATTTTTAGCTGGTAAAAATACTAGTGTTCTAATAATTTTGGACACCACTGTATTTGGAGCCCATGGGAGTCAGTAGAATATTGTGGATTAAAATAAAATGATGTGGATGAAATAGAAATGCATTTTCAGTTAAATTTCACCTCGGAGCTCTGAATAACTGGTAATGAAAAATTCAATAATCTAAATTTACATCTGAAACTAATAAAATTGTTAATCTTGACAATTTTGTAGATGTATTGGTTTTGTATTTATTCAGTTTTAAAGGACTAGTTCAATTCTGACACAAATATTTCCTGCTGATAATTTACTCACCCCTGTGTCATTCAAGATGCTTGTGTCTGTCTCTTTTTCTGTCAAAAAGGTTTTTGAGGAAAACATTCCAGGATTTTTCTCCATATTTAAATGGGAGCCAAGGGGTTGAAGGTCCAAATTTAATTGTCAATGCAGCTTCAAAGGGCTCTACATCATCCCAGCCAAGGAATAAGGTTCACTGGGAACTTGTAAAGCCCTTTGAAAGCTGTATTGAAATTTTGAAACCTTTATCCTTGACCTTAATCCCACTGAAGTCCACTATATGGAGAAAAATCCTGAAATCTACTCCTCAAAAACTTTACTTTCTTTTTGACTTAAAGAAAGAAAGATATGAACATCTTGGATTACATGGGGGTGAGTGAATTATCAGGAAATATTTTCTAATGGTTTTAAGGTAAACATATATTTAATTAAATGTTTTAATGAAACTGTCACATGTTCTTTTAATTTAATTGTGCTGTATTTCTTAAAAAAATAGCTGAAATGTAAATTTTATATGGCATTTGCACAGACTTTGTATTGCAGACTGTTTTTTGTCTTTTAAATAAAAATGTTAATTGTCCACCTTGAGCATGCTTTGACACTTTATTGAAGGTTTTTTATTGTAATTATTTGGGGGGGGTGCAGCCGGGGCGTCCGGGTGTGTGGCTAGGGCGAGGGGGCGGATTCCGGCACATCCCGGGGGGGGCGTCTGGGGCGGCCTGGACCTCCTGGGCGTTGGCTGGCCCCCATGTGGATCCCGGGTGCAAACCCCTTTGGGCAGGTGGGGACCAAATGGGTCTGTCATGAATTGCCCAATTAAGACCCACATAAGACCCTTACAGATCCCACTTAAAACCTACCTGGGCATCCATGGCGTGCCCCCATGTGGATCCTGGGTGCAAGCCCACTTTAAACCCCTACAGACTGGTGGGCCCCAAATGGGTCTGACATGTATTGCCCGGTTAAGACCCACATAAGACCCTTACAGATCCCACTTAAAACCCATCTGGGCATCCACGGCTGGCCCCCATGTGGATTCCGGGTGCAAGCCCACTTTAAACCCCTACAAACTGGTGGGCCCCAAATGGGTCTGACATGTATTGCCCAGTTAAGACCCACATAAGACCCTTACAGATCCCACTTAAAACCCATCTGGGCATCCACGGCTGGCCCCCATGTGGATCCCGGGTGCAAGCCCACTTTAAACCCCTACAGACTGGTGGGCCCCAAATGGGTCTGACATGTATTGCCCAGTTAAGACCCACATAAGACCCTTACAGATCCCACTTAAAACCCATCTGGGCATCCATGGCTGGCCCCCATGTGGATCCCGGGTGCAAGCCCACTTTAAACCCCTACAGACTGGTGGGCCCCAAATGGGTCTGACATGTATTGCCCAATTAAGATCCACATAAGACCCTTACAGATCCCACTTAAAACCCATCTGGGCATCCACGGCTGGCCCCCATGTGGATCCCGGGTGCAAACCCACTCTTTGGGCAGGTGGGGCCCAAATGGGTTTGGCATGAATTGCCCAATTAAGACCCATGCAGTACCCTTACAGGTCCCACTTAGTAAGTCTGGGCTTCCACGGCTGGCCCCTATGTAAATCCCGGGTGCAAGCCCATAATGGGGCCCACATTTGCCGCCCATGAAGCCCTCATCTGGGCCCCACATGTCATTGCTGGCTGGGCCAGGAATGGAAGCAGCAGGGTCCACTCGTCTCACTTTGGAGGAATGTCTGCTGTCTTGTGTCTCTCGGCTGGAAGCCCAGGAGAAGAGCTCAACGGACACGGGAACGGCCGTTCGAGCTCTTGTGACACAGGTGTCCGACCTGACCCAGCGTATGCAGCAGATACAACTTCCCGCTGCGCCGCCCACGCTGCCCATGCCGGCCGCTCCGGTTCCCCTTCCTGGACCATCTGGGGCTGCCCACCAACCGGAGCCCCGCCTTCCCCCACCAGAGCTGTACAGTGGTGAGCCGAACTTTTGCCGAGCTTTCCTCACTAGATGTACGATGCATTTTTCTTTACAGCCCCGCACGTTTCCTAGTGAGGAGAGCAAGGTGGCGTTCGCGCTCACCCTGTTAACGGGGAAGGCAGCCCTTTGGGGCACGGCGGTGTGGGAAAACCAGGATCCGTGTTGTGCCTCGTTCTCGGCACTTGCCGCCGAGATGAAAAGGGTGTTCGACCGCGCAGCCACCGGAAGAGAGGCTGCGCGGAGATTAACGGACCTCAAGCAGGGGGAGAGGTCCGTTTCAGACTATTCTATTGAGTTTCGCACCCTGGCGGCGGAGTGCCGATGGAACGAGGAGGCGCAGTGGGACATGTTCCTGCATGGGCTGGCTGACCGCGTCCAGCAGGAGATCTACGCCCTGGACCTGCCCGCAGACCTCAACGCCTTGATCGACCTGGCACTGCGGGTGGACGCTCGACTCTCCCGAGCCGAGCGGCGGTGGTTACCCGCTCGGCTTCCCCCTGGGGAGGGACTCCCATCTCGAGCCAGCGGCAGAGACGCGGTCAGTCCCTTCGACGATCACGAGCCTATGCAGGTGGGTCGGGCTCGGCTTACTCGGGAGGAGAGGGAGAGGCGGAGATCCCATGGACTGTGTATGTACTGTGGGGCAGCTGGGCACTTTGCTGCCAGCTGTCCGGTAAAAGGGCAAGCCCGGCAGTAAATGTGAGGCTACTGTCGGGTGGGGTCTCCGCTACCAAGCCCTCGTCTAGATCTACCTCCACCCTCCTTCCGGTTAGGCTTGCATGGCATCTTCACGACATCCGTTGCACTGCACTACTGGATTCGGGGGCGGAGGGTAATTTTATGGATTTTTCGTTTGCTGTACTTCACCATGTTCCACTTCTTCCCCTCAGTAGTACCATCGCCGTCCACGCCCTCAACGGTCAGACTCTTCCCACCATCACCACCATATCCGAACCTGTTACTCTCACGGTGTCAGGCAATCACCGTGAGAGTATTTCCTTTTACATACTGGACTCCCCTCATGCACCCGTTGTTCTAGGTCACCCTTGGCTCATCAAACACAACCCCAGGATTGATTGGCAGCTTAAGTCTGAGTCTGAGTGGAGCATTAAGTGTCATGAGTCCTGTCTTGTGTCTGCTTGTTCGTCTGTTTCTGGTGTTGTGTTGCAGGAAAAGACGACAGATCTGTGTAACGTGCCCGCGGAGTACCTCGACCTGAAGGAAGTGTTCAGTAAGTCTAGGGCTGATTCTCTCCCTCCTCATCGTCCCTATGACTGTGCTATAGATTTACTGCCAGGTACGTCTCCGCCTAAGGGCAAATTATATTCACTTTCTACTCCTGAAAGAGAGGCTATGGAGAAATACATTTCTGATTCTCTAGCAGCCGGGTTCATTCGACCCTCCTCTTCTCCAGCGGGGGCGGGGTTCTTTTTTGTGGGGAAGAAAGACGGATCTCTGCGACCTTGTATTGATTACCGGGGGCTGAATAATATCACGGTAAAGAATACCTATCCTTTGCCGTTGATATCTTCAGCCTTCGAGAGGTTGCAGGGAGCGTCAGTCTTCACTAAATTGGACTTAAGAAACGCTTATCATTTGGTTCGCATCAGGAGGGGAGATGAGTGGAAGACCGCCTTTAATACCCCCAGGGGGCACTTTGAGTACTTGGTCATGCCCTTCGGCTTGTCCAACTCCCCAGGGGTCTTTCAGGCACTCGTTAATGATGTGCTGCGAGACATGGTCGATCAGTTCATTTATGTCTACCTGGACGACATATTGATTTTTTCCTCTTCTCTCCAGGAACATGTGCAGCACGTCAGACGAGTGCTCCAAAGGCTGTTAGAGAATGGGCTTTTTGTCAAGGCGGAGAAATGCGACTTTCATGCACAGTCTGTTCCTTTTCTAGGGTACATCTTGTCGGCTGAGGGAGTTCGTGTGGATCCAGCGAAGGTTCAGGCTGTGGTGGATTGGCCAACTCCAGATTCCCGTAAGGCCCTACAGAGGTTTCTGGGGTTTGCCAATTTTTACCGACGGTTCGTCCGCAATTACAGCCAACTAGCCGCGCCTCTGACAGCCTTAACCTCCCCCAGAACGACGTTCAGGTGGTCTGACGCAGCCGAGGCGGCGTTTACCAAACTGAAAAGCCGCTTCGTTTCGGCTCCCATCCTTGTGACCCCTGATCCTTCACGTCAGTTCGTGGTGGAGGTTGACGCATCAGAGGTGGGGGTGGGTGCGGTTCTCTCACAGCGTTCGACCACAGACGACAAGATGCATCCTTGCGCGTTTTATTCACATCGTCTGTCACCTGCGGAATCAAATTATGATATTGGTAACCGGGAGTTGTTGGCAGTCAAGTTGGCCTTAGAGGAATGGCGTCATTGGTTAGAAGGGTCGGGGGTACCCTTTATTGTATGGACCGATCACAAAAACCTCGAATATATTAAGACTGCTAAAAGATTGAACTCTAGGCAGGCTCGGTGGGCACTTTTTTTCGGACGTTTTGATTTTACTCTCTCGTTCCGCCCGGGTTCCAAAAACATCAAACCCGATTCTTTGTCGCGCATTTTTGACCACGCCGATCGCCCGTCCACTCCCGAGAGTATTTTTCCTGAGACGCTTATCGTTTCAACTCTCATTTGGGAGGTCGAAACGAAGGTTAAAACAGCCTTAGAAGGGGTAACGCCTCCGGACGCTTGCCCACCGAACCGTTTATTTGTGCCAGAGGAATTACGGTCTGAGGTTATTCAGTGGGGTCATTGCTCTAACGTAGCGTGTCATCCAGGAGTCAATCGTACCGTACGCTTGGTCAAACAACGGTTTTGGTGGCCTCTTATGGCTCGTGACGTTCGCAGTTTTGTTTTGGCTTGTTCAGTTTGCGCCACTGGTAAGACATCTAACAGACCTCCAGATGGGCTCCTTCAACCGCTGCCGGTCCCTTCGAGACCCTGGTCCCACATCGCTCTAGATTTTGTTACCGCCCTCCCGCCCTCCCAGGGCAACACGGTAGTTTTGACCGTGGTGGACCGGTTCTCGAAGGCGGCCCATTTTATCCCCTTGCCCAAATTACCCTCAGCCAAGGAGACAGCGGTAGCTGTCGTTGACCACGTCTTTCGGCTACATGGCCTCCCGACGGACGTGGTCTCTGACAGGGGACCCCAATTTGTATCCAAATTTTGGAAAGAGTTTTGTAAATTACTGGGGGCCACTGTTAGTCTCTCTTCGGGGTTCCATCCTCAAAGCAATGGTCAAACTGAGAGAGCCAACCAAGATTTGGAGAGAACGTTGCGATGTATGGTCACTAGAAACCCTTCCTCCTGGAGCCAACAACTCTCAATGGTGGAGTACGCCCACAATTCGTTGCCAGTATCATCTACTGGCCTATCCCCATTTGAAGGTAGTATAGGGTACCAGCCACCAGTTTTTTCCAGTCTGGAATCCGAAGTCGCGGTCCCCTCTGCCCACGCCTTTGTCCAGAGGTGTCATCGCACTTGGACTAGAGCCCGTGAGACTCTGCTCCAAGTGAGAGAGCGCACCAAGGCTAAAGCCGATCGCCACCGGTCTAAGCCTCCCGTATACGTCGTCGGTTCCAAAGTGTGGCTTTCTACCAAGAACATTCCTCTGCGTTCCGTTTCGAATAAACTTGCTCCCAAATTTATTGGCCCGTTTGCTGTCACCAAGATCATTAGTCCGGTGGCAGTCCGCCTTAAACTTCCTCCAGTGTACAGGAGAATTCATCCCGTGTTTCATGTCTCCAAAATTAAACCTGTTTTTTTTGCACGAATTAATCCGCCTGCCCCGGTTCCCCCACCGCCGCGGCTCGTAGATGGGGAACCCACGTATTCGGTTAATCGCATTCTGGACTCGAGACGGAGGGGACGCGGATTTCAGTACTTGGTGGACTGGGAAGGTTACGGTCCGGAGGAGAGAAGTTGGGTGCCTGCCAGAGACATACTGGATCACTCTCTTATTGATGAATTTAATCAACAGGTGCAGGAGGCTGGGAACGTCAGGAGACGTTCTTAGGAGAGGGGGTACTGTCACGGTACATGCATCTGTTGTGTTTTTCTCTGTCTCGTGATTATGTGTTGTGTGTGTGTGTGTTACGTCATGCTCCCCAGCACGCTGCCAATCAGTCCTCCACAGGTGCATCTCATCATCTCCGGCTATATATACTCACCTCGTTCTCATCTCTCCTGTCGATAGTTCATTCTGGATTGGGTTCGTGTCGGGATTGTTGGTCGTGTCTTCGTCTCAGTTGGATTTGTATTTCGTCAGTGTTCACCTGGATTTACTCACCTTCACGGGATCATCACGCCACGTCATCACCGCCATCAAGCCCCTGTGTCACCCAGCCGAGAGATTTCACCACGTTGCAGTTTGTTCATCTTGTTTGTCTTCAATAAACATCCATTTCACTGCATTTGCTTCCTCGTCTCTGTTTGCACCGTCACATACATGAATACAAAAATTATATGTAGCCTACATAGGAATCATCACAATTTCAATAATGTTTCCGGGCATTCCAAACTGGTAACTGCAGTATTGGAGACTGTGTGGAAGTGTAAAAACTTCTGTGAGTACATATTGTTGTTACAAAATGTAGTTACATAATTCTTGTTACACATGTGTACTTCCAGAAGTGAAAAAAGTGTTGTTACCAATGTCCTGTTACACATTTGTACTTACAAATGCTATTCAGTGAGTTGTTACATGTGTGTAATTACACCAGTATTAGAGCTGTAGATACAATGTACCAATGTGTACATACACTGTGGTTACATGCTTCGTACACATCTAGTTACCATGTAAGTTCACAGGTATTAGAAACACTTAATATAAAGTGGGACCAATTAAAAATGTACAGAAACATACCTGTTCTGCCCATCAACTCATATACACCGGTGTCAATGTTGCCATCATTGTCATCAAGTACCTATGAGAACATTATTAATAACAAATTATTAACAAATCAATTATTAATTATTATTATCAAATTAATGATAATTATAATTAATGATGACAAGACTTTTAAATAGCATATATCTGACCAAAAAGGAAAACACCAACCATGTTACATTTACATCACATCAATCATTCACATCTTAGTACAGAAAAGATTTAAATGTTTGGAAAAGTGTGCAGTGGGTCTTCTATGATGATTTAGATCTGAAATTACTTTTAATATGACACAGTTTGAGAAAAATAAACAAACAAGATAATCTGTCTAGTGTACTAATGACAGGCTGTAAAGTTGATCTGTTCAAATATATAATTTAGACCCAAATTCAAAGCCAAAGATTTAACCATGTACATTTGTTATGACTGCTCCTATAACCGCTGAAATAGCAGGAGTGACAACTGCAAGTTGCGTTCAGTAATCAAAATTGTGCCAAGGTTGCAAAATGTATTTGTGAATGCCACAAAGTTGGTCAACAGCAAGGCGGTGTTTGTTGTGGAAATCACGACGTTCATATGTGTGTTATTATACAACTAATAATAGGCTTTTTCTAAACCATTTTTACTCTGTTCAAATAATAAATACGAAATGATGAAAGTAGGCACACTACAAAGTGTTCACTTTAGTGTAATGCACACTTCATTCTGACTGCCACTCTATGTGTTCTGTTCCTTAGCAACCTTCTACAATTCACTTGTAATAATAGCCTCTACTTCTTCCCCTTCAATATTGATTACGCACATTATACATTCAGTGTTATGAATATATTCATTAGAGCAGAAAGGGAGAACTAACAGATAGACAAGACAAGCTAATTACGCATCACAAGTTGAGAGGCTGTGAAAGACAGCTGCTTTGATGTCGGACATGAGCATAGCATCATTTTATCCAAAAGTGCTCTTTTGATGTAATGAATAATTCAAATATTTTTTTTTTTTGTGCTGTCAGAGAAAGAATCTGACACATTAGTGGACTGACAAGCAATAATAATAATAAAACAAACCTGTGGGTTGGTTCAACATGCCAAATTTTACTTTGGAAATGATTTGACATACCTATTGTAGTGCATGACTAGTACACCAGTTAGGGTGTAAACTACAAAAATGTGTTGGGTGAGTCAATTAGTACCAATTAGTCAATTACAAAGTATGTATAAGACAAATAAAAACATTCCTCTTAAAATTTTATAGTAATAGATATTAATATTTCATATTTGATAGAAACTTTAATCCAAAGCAACCTATAGTGCATTTCATTGTAATCTAACTGATAACCTTCAAATCATTATCGCCATGCTATTCCTGTAGCACGGACCCTAATGATGCAAAGTTTATGGTTTTAAATACAAGGCAATGCAAGACAAGGAAAAGGAACAGCAAAAATTTCATAAGACGAGAATCACGCTGCTCCTTTCTGCATGCTGCTTCTACTCTTTTTGAGTTGTTGTACATGTGCAGGGGCCTCATTTATAAAACTTTCTTACGCACTGATTTGATCTTAGAGTGTTCGTACGATCAAATCCACGTCAAAGTACAGATTTATAAAAACCGTCTTTGACGTGGAAAAGTACTTATCTCCACGTCAGATTCCAGCTTGGCGTACGACCGTTTCCTTGTGGTAATGCCTGGTATTGCAGATAGTTCAGCCTCACTATAATTTGATTTCTTGCGCTCCTTTTTACTTGCCATTGTCACAGAGTTTTTGCTTTAGGAATGAGCTCATTTCATTTGTTAATTAATTAAGCAGGGGCGTTTCGACGGCAGAACATTCAGCTGCACACAATTCCACGATCATTTGTGATTTATAACCGAATGACTGGCGGACGCATGGATTTCGTGGTACGTTCGTTTCTCTGAATCGCTCTTACGATCAAATCAGAAAAGTTCTTAGATAAAATCAAGGATGGTTTCTACGCAAGTCTTTATAAATGAGGCCCCAGGACATTCAAAGATAAGAATGTAACATTAAAACAACAATAGAAAATGAATGTGATTTTTTTTAATCTATGTACAAAATAAATGTTTTAGCTTGACTTTTCTTTAATCAAGGGGGACATATATTGACATTATATTACTACACTACATCACATCATGTTCCATTCTGGAGCTTCTTTTGTGGGGTTAAATGATTGCATGATTTTTAAATCAATCCAAACTTTTAGCATTTCTATTTACACTGTTACACACAAATTGTTGTGTTAACAATACACACAGAAAATACTGTCACGGGTGGGAAGAAGTACTGGACAGAAAACTCAGTGTTCAGCCCTGGATGGTGGATTTTTATTAACAGGATGATCAAACAGAGTGAAAGTGGTAAGCAATACGGTGAGTGAAGTCCGTGGCGGTGCGTGCTCTCAATCCTCGTGCTCTGTGCAGATCCAGTGAACAGTCAAGGGGAATCGGTGCTCAGCTGCTGTCTGTATAGAGAGGGGAGAGAAATCATTAGCGTGTGAGCTCTTTTGGAGATCGTTCTCAAAGTGAGTCAGCGGCACGCCGCTTATAGAGACGCCGGCTGATGAGCTGCAGCTGAGACTGATTCCACTGTGATGAGCGTGAGGGCGTTGAGCTCGTTGGTTTCCAGGGCGACGCAGATGACTGTTCGAGACACTCGTCACACTTGCAATCCCCCCCCCCCCCCCCCCCCCCCAAGCGTCGACCTGGTGACCTGACAGACCTGCGAAAGCTGCCCAGGTCCGAGAGAGTACATCAGCGTTGGTGTTGGCGGCCCCGGCCCGATGTTTGACGTCAAAGTGGAAGTCCTGGAGCGCGAGGAACCATCTGGTCACCCTGGCGTTGGTGTTTTTAGCCTTGGCCATCCATTGAAGTGGGGCATGGTCGGTTACCAGGGTGAACCTCCGGCCGAGGAGGTAATAGCGCAGCTCCAGGACTGCCCACTTAATGGCCAGGGCCTCCTTTTCCACAGAGGCGTAATTTCTCTCGGCTGGGGTCAGTTTCCGGCTGATGTATAGGACTGGATGCTCCTCACCTTCCTGGACCTGGGACAGGACCACCCCGAGGCCGGTGTCAGAGGCATCCGTCTGTAGTAGGAAGGGACAGCAAAAGTCTGGGGCGCGCAGGACCGGTTCCGAGGTGAGGACCTTCTTGATTTCATGGAAGGCGTTGTCCGCTGCTGGAGACCACTGTACTTTCTCAAGCTGTCCCTTCCTGGTCAGGTCTGTCAGAGGGGCGGCTAGAGAGGAGAAGTTAGGGATGAAGCAGCGATAATAACCCGCCAACCCCAAGAAGGCTCGTACCTGGGTTTTGGTTTTCGGCCTTGGTGCGGTTCTTACAGCTTCGCTTTTTTCTTCTCTTGTGGCTTGATTATCCCCCTTCCGACTTGGTAACCCAGGTACTTTGCCTCCTGTAGTGCTAGGTGGCATTTGCGAGGGTTGGCGGTCAGCCCAGCCTTCCGTAGCTCCGTCAGCACCCTCCGGAGACGGTCGAGATGGTCCTCCCATGCCTCTGAGTGGATGACGACATCGTCCAAGTACGCTGCGGCGTAGGCTTGGTGTGGCCGGAGGATGATATCCATCAGTCTCTGGAAGGACGCTGGGGCTCCATGAAGACCGAAGGGGAGGGTCCGGTATTGCCAGTGGCCGCTGGGGGTGGAGAAGGCAGATTTTGGCTTGGCAGATTCAGAGAGAGGTACTTGCCAGTAACCTTTGGTTAGGTCCAGAGTCGAGATATACCGGGCCCGTCCCAATCGGTCTATAATTTCATCCACTCGAGGCATGGGGTAGCCATCAAACTCCAAAACCTTGTTGAGTCGCCTGAAGTTGTTGCAAAAACAGAGGGTGCCATCCGGCTTTGGGACCATGACGATCGGGCTGGACCATGGGCTGCGAGATGGTTCAATCACCCCTAACTTCAGCATCTGTTGGACTTCGTCCTCAACGAGCCTCTGGGACCCGATAAGGCCGCTGCCGAACGACAACACCACCTTCTGGGCAGCTGAAAGGTGGGGGTTCATATCCACAACCACGGGCTCGGAGGTGCTGAAGGCTGTGAGCTGGTCCATAGTCCCGACCCATCTCTTGAGGAGATTGATGTGGTAGATCTGGTCTGTACGTCTTCGCCCCGGCTGCCGGAGGTGGTAGTTGACGGGCCCAACTCGCTCAATGACGGTGTAGGGCCCCTGCCAGGTGGCGAGAAACTTGCAGGCGGCTGTGGGGACTAGGACCATCACTCGGTCTCCTGGCTGGAATTCCCGTGGTTGGGCTGCCCGGCCATAAAGTCGCTGTTGACTTTGCCAGGTGTTCCCGGACTAATGGCATCACTCGGTTGATTTTCTCTCTCATCTGCTGGATGTATTCAATTACAGAGCGGTGACGGGCAGGCTGCTGCTGCTCCCAGGCTTCCTTCGCCATGTCCAGGAGGCCACGGGGTTGTCTGCCGAAGAGGAGCTCGAACGGGGTGAAGCCAGTTGAGGCCTGGGAGACCTCGCGGATGCCCAAGAGGACGTAGGGTAGCATCAGGTCCCAGTCCCTTCTGTCCTCTGCGGTGACTCATCGAAGCATCTGTTTAAGGGTTTGGTTGAAGCGTTTGACGTGTCCATCGGTTTGCGGGTGGTAGACGGTGGTCCTCAACTGCTTCACCCGTAGCAGCCTGCAGAGATCTGCCATTAGCTGGGACATGAAGGGAGTACCTTGATCGGTCAGGATCTTGGTGGGTATGCCCATGCGGCTGAGCAGCTGGAAGAGTTCCTGTGCGATGTTTTTGGCAGTGGCTTTGCGGAGGGGGACAGCCTCAGGATACCGCGTGGCATAATCCACCACCACCAGGATGTGTTCATGGCCCCAGGCAGACTTCGGCAGTGGGCCCACCAGGTCCATCCCGATGCGCTAGAAGGGCACGTCGATGATGGGTAAAGGGATCAGCGGTTAGGGGGGAGGCTTCCTTGGGGAGGTCCGTTGACAAGTGGGGCAGGCTTGACAAAACCGTTTGACTTCGCCATCCAGACCAGGCCAGTGGAAACGGTCCCGAATCCTCCGGATGGTGTTTTCCTGTCCCAGGTGGCCAGCCATGGGGTGCGAATGGGCTAGTTTGAGGACCATCTCCATCTTCGTCCGGGGTACCACCAGCAATCGTTTTTCCTCCCCCCTTCGCTGCGCGACACAATACAGCAGGCCATTTTGGATCGCTCCTGGACCACCCTCCGGGGAAAAGGCGGCACTCGCTCCCCGGCATCCCGCTGTTGGGTAGCATCCGCCAACTCCACCGCCTCGATGAGCTCTTGCACATTGGTTGGATTCCTCATATTCTCGGCCTGGCGATGTGAGCGGGGCAGGACCTGCAACAGGCGTTCAATTACCACGCGCTCCGCTACTCGATCTGCTGAGGGGTTTCCTTCTAAAAGCCAGTGGCGTGCCAAGCGGGTGAGCTCGACGACCTGGGCACGGGCGGGTAGACGGGGCTTATACTCCCACTCATGGAAGAGCTGTGCAGCACAAATTGGGGAAAGACCCAGACGACCGAGTATTTCATTCTTCACTTCCATGTACTGTTCAGCAGCAGCGGGAGCGAGAGAGAAATAGGCACGCTGTGCCTCGCCGGTGAGAAGGGGTGCCAACGCCCATGCCCAGTCTTCCTGCGGCCGGTCTTCAGCTACCGCAGTATTCTCGAACATTTGGAGAAACGCCTCTACATCGTCATGGGGTGTTAGTTTCGGCAGTAACCGGGCCGCTTGAGCGCATTGGGCGGCGGCGGCGGCTTGAAGAGCCGCTAGTTCCTGCTCCGTTTCACCCTGCCGGGTGGCGAGATATTCGACAATTTGTTGTTGGCGGATGCTGACCTCTGTGAGCCGTTGTAGAAGCTGGTCCATTTTGGGGGAGGAGCGCACGCCTACCGTTGATGACCAGGACATGGTGAGAAACAGAAAAAAAAAATTCAGGTGAGTTAAATCTTCACCAATTTGCCCGCATTCTCCACCAGACTGTCACGGGTGGGAAGAAGTACAGGACAGAAAACTCAGTGTTCAGCCCCGGAGGGTGGATTTTTATTAACAGGATGATCAAACAAAGTGAAAGTGGTAAGCAATATGGTGAGTGAAGTCCATGGTGGTGCGTGCTCTCAATCCTCAGATGCTGTCTGTATAGAGAGAGGAGAGAAATCATTAGCGTGTGAGCTCTTTTGGAGATCGTTCTCAAAGTGAGTCAGCGGCACGCCGCTTATAAAAACGGCGGCTGATGAGCTGCAGCTGAGACCGATTCCACTGTGATGAGCGTGAGGGCGTTGAGCTCGTTGGTTTCCAAGGCGACGCTGATGACTGTTCGGGATGCTCGTCACAATACATATATTTGATATAAGTTTAATTTCTTTATGCAATTGACTATATGCATGGAGCAGTCTTTATAACTTCCGCATAATGGTAAGTAAGCTCTTAAACTTCCACTGAAGTTTATTTTATATGTGCTATATATAGGTGGACACTCTTGAGACTCCTCTACTGCCTTGTTCTTATCAGAAACTGAGAAAATAATTGCAACATCGTAAATAATGATAGCGGCATGAACATTCAGTTTCATATTATTTAACAACATATAATTTAAATGCTAAGCCTAGTAATCCCAGGAGAGTACCTAGATGCATAGTTGTACATTTACATGCTGACAGCTAAACACTATCATAACGTGTTTAGACTAACGATACTTCTCTTCAAGGACATCGTAATCATATTCTTAATAATCAGTAACTTGCCTTCATAGTCATGAACACATTTTTAAAATCTTGTAATATTTTAAAGCCTTTATTATTTTTCAACTTTACAGCTGTGCAATAAAAAAATCACTTTTCATTCATAAAGATGACATGGGAAAAAAAAAGTCTTTTCATGGAAAACAACGTCTTTTTAAGATAAAAATGACGTTTAAAGACCTTATTGTGGTATCACATCAAACCAGAGGATTATTCATTATTTAGTATTATTCATGTGTTCACTGGACTGAACTATATAAATAAAAAGTTCTGTTGCTCTGATTGTAATGAAAAATGATGAAAATGCACAGTAATAGTACTTGGTGGGAGAACTCAGGTAAAAATGCATGTTAGCATAATTCTTGGGTGCAGCGGACATGTAGAGTGAGACAAGTGCAGTCCCCAACCAGCAGACTCTATCACGCTCTCAGCGCCAGGATCGATATACGGGGCAGCAGGATGACTGGGCAGAGAACAGGCATGAAGCAGGTATGACTGGACTGGACTGGAACTGACTTAGATTGACAAAGATGTCTGAAGAGTTATTAAGCAAATAGTAGTATCCAACAATAATCTGGCAAAGAAGCAGAGAGAACAGCAGAGTAAAGTAGCAGAGAGAATCAAGTTGAGAACAGCTGAGTCTAAGTAGCAGTAATGAGAGAAGAAAGAGAAACGAGAAGAAGAATCAAACGCAGCTCATGACACACAATGCATCAAAGCCCACCACTGAATTGTGATATGGGTTTATGGGGTTATTTGTCTATTTTGTGAATATACCATTTGATTCGGAAACTATCAAAAACAGTACTTTAAAGAAAGTAAAATGTCTTGTCAGGGAAGTGCGTGAGGTTGATTTGACTATTTGACACTAACTGAAAGCACCCACTGTTAAACATTACTGTAAAAGATGCTGTGAGGCATATTCAAATATCAAACAAATATCAGTGCCACGTCAGTATCCAGCTGGTAATAACATATTCAATGACCTCAAGTTGAACTAAACCACTATGAGACTTAACGCCTGTCTGACAAAGGATCATTAGTAGAGATGAGAGACACTGAGGGTGTTCAAAAGTCAAAGGTCTCTGAGAGTGGAGATGAGGTGGGTTTGGGTGAACAAAGTATAGTTACATTAACATTTAATAGTGTCCATTAAAGAGAGAGGGGAAAACTTTTCAAGATTGACTTTAACCCCCTGGGGCCGACGGTCACGCCGGCGTGACCAACCTAATTTTTTTAAGATCAGTGCAAAAGACACTAAAAATACTTTGTCGGTTTCAGGTATACAAATTAGAGCTATACATCATTGGAAGCTGTTAAGTGTGTAGTTTTATTTGTGCACACTAACAAGAGCAAAAGAACTCTGTGCTTTTTTTTATAGAATAAAGAAAACAAACAGTGTGATTTCTGTTTTCTCTGTCTCCGCGAACTGCTTTTAGAAATGCGTCACTTAAATCATTCAAACTCGGTGAATACTCAGCACACAAACAGAAGAGTGGTATCTACAGAAAGCTTGATATGTATGCTTTTAAACGAAGTAAGTTTTAGCGAAAACAAATATTCTGTAATAAAGTAATCCATATGAAACAAAAGGTATGTCTAGTCTATCCAGTTGCAACTGATTATATCTAATGAGATCACGCCCACGTGCGAAGAACGATTGATATTTAAATTAGCCATGTGGTACAAGCGCGGCAAGGAAACTCCCACATCACTGCAAACAAAGAAACACGTCTTTTCAAGTTCATCTTGGTTACAGTTCGTTTCTGAATGAAGATATGCTGTGAGGAATAAGATTTATATTTACCTCAATCATAAGAAGGACATGATGCGACGCAAACCCAGCAGGAGGAGACATTTACATGAGTAAGTCTTACTTTCATTTTCCTACTAGCTTTCGCTGTTATTTACTTTGACGAAACGTGTACACATTTTACTAGTTAGACTTATTCCAAACTATAATTCCTGACTATATACATAATGAAACATTATGAAGTACGTTTGATTGCATTGCATCTCTAACTATGCCAGGATATTTTTTATGTTTTAGAAAACGATGCGTTTATGACTGTAAGATGCATTTATGACAATATGTTTATGTAAGATGTAAGATCATGTTAATTTATTTTATTGTATAACAGTAGGGTGTAAAAGTAATATGAGTGTTTACACTGAATGTATGTTTACATCACGTTTATTCGTAATATAGTGCTAAACAATAATTATTAGTTTCTCAGATATTACATGTCCTTTTTTACATTAGTACAAATGCTAGAATCTATGACTATATACTATATACCAGTTATTCCCCTGTAAAGGGAAGTGTGTCCAAACCTTTGCCTGGTAGTGTGTGTGTGTGTATTTATTTATTATAGATGCTCCTAATATGAATAGGCTCACAGATGTTTTGCTTTTGTTGTTTTTAGTGCTCAGAAACCTGCTCAACAGATGAATCTTGCTGTCCTTTCCTTGAGTCTCTTCAAACTGTTTTCCTCTGAGAGCGCTGTACAAACTTCAGATGATACAGATAAAAGTACAGTACAAATACAGATATTTAAAGTGCACACACTTTAATATCAGGTAAGATTTATTTGTTGAACTGAATTCAGAAAAAGTTTTCAGAAATGCCACAAAGTCTGTGCACATCTGTGTGGTTAGATGAGGGAGCTCAATATTGTGTCTTTGACCTTCATTATGTATGTTTTGATTATACTGTGTTGTAAATAAAATATAAATAATCTAAAAAAACGATTTTTTTTTAATCTTCTCACATTGTTTCTTCTTCTGCTAGTCAAGTCAGTCATTGATGGGGCCATTAGGGAGGGCCCTTTTGTCTTTCAGGTGTGAATTGCTAAATATTCATGGGCCATTGCCACACCTATGAATAATCCCTTTCGATCACAAAACATGTTTTAGAAAATTTACATCAATATATTGTTTTTTCTGAACGAGTGAACGAGATGATTTTCACATCATTTGGTTGATAAAATTCTAGCCTACGACATCCAATTATCAAAAGTCTTGTAAAGAAATGTCCTATATGTGCTTCATGGCCTTATTTCAGTGACTTCAAAACTTTAGTTTTTCACTAACCACGCATAAACGTAGTTTTCTCAAAAACACAACCATGTACATTAATGTTGCTTACATATTATTGTAGCCCAATATGTGCTGATTACAATGTAATCAGACTTTAGCCATTAAAATGTTTTTAAGATACTGAAAAAACAACAAATGTCAGGGCATGTCAAACTTCTTCAGGGCCTCAAAACACCCTCAGGCCCCAGAGGGTTAAAGTGGAATTACATTATCAAACTCAATAACCTCTTAATTTAAGAAAAACTTCTAATCAATACCACATAACTGGAAGTAAACGCTTCCATTAGTCAGGAAACTGATATGATCAGAAATGAATGCAGCACTCTGATCAATGCACCATGATCATTAAGCAATTCCCATCCTCTCCATTTGGTGTTCAAGCAGGGGCATTTCTAGCTTTTCATCAGTGCTGGGACCCAGGTCCCCCATCAATAGTATCTGTATTTTGAAATGCCGTTTGAATCCTGCTTTAAATGTAAATGGAAATAAAATGTCTTTACTTTTGGCACAGAGCAGTTTTTAAAGGAGTAGTTCACTTTTGAAGTTAGGGTTTTTTGACATACCCTAACTGTCTTGAACTTTGAACTTTTGAGGTTAAAAAATATATAATTGTATTTTTTTAAAGAAAAGAACCAATCATTAAGTTAGATAAGACCCTTCTTCCTAGGCTGAGATGGTTTAGAGCCCTTTGAAGTTGCATTTAAACTGCATTTTGGAAGTTCAAACTCGTGGGCACCATAGAAGTCTACTACATGGAGAGAAATCCTGAAATGTTTTCCCTAAAAAGAAAAAAAAAAATCTTTACGACTTAAGAAAGAATAACATGAACATCTTTGATGACAAGGGGGTGAGAAAATTATCTGTAAAGTTTT
This sequence comes from Garra rufa, assembly GCF_049309525.1. Classification (NCBI taxonomy): domain Eukaryota; kingdom Metazoa; phylum Chordata; class Actinopteri; order Cypriniformes; family Cyprinidae; genus Garra; species Garra rufa. Next base: position 29,421,243 of record NC_133370.1, read on the forward strand.
GTTCTGGAAGTGAACTTCACACACAATAAAGAGCTGCTTCGCCATTCACAAACAATACAAGACAAGTTTTGTTTCCAACAATGGATTGTACACAGGGGCGGACTGGGACAAAATTTCAGGCCGGGAAATCTCACACTCATCCAGGCCATCCCAAAAACCCACAACAAATTCTGAAACCATGGACAATATATATATATATATATTTTTTGTAAAGCCATTATTATTATCACATAAAAAGTATAATCCATTGGCTGGTGCCACGCAAAATAATTAAAGATTATCTCTTGGAACTTCCATTTACCTTTTTATAAAAATGTAAGTATTACATTAGGACCATGTGCTATTGTTTTATCTTGCCCAAATGTCAAAACTGTTGGCCTACAATAATAGCTACATCTTGAATATATCTTTATTAAAATCCTAATACTGAATTTTTTTTGCATTATCATGGGTCATGTTTTGTCCTTAGGAAAATTAACCATGGTTTAATTAGGCCTATGTTGAAAGTATAGTAGTAACTGTGTGTGTGTGTGTGTGTTTTTTTTTTTTATGACATTTTGATTACAATTTGTATAACCAGAGCTTTACTACAAATACCATAAAGTGTAGCAAAACCTTTTTTAATTTGTGGTTACCATAGTTTAACTATAGTAACAATGGTTCCCTTCCGGGAACTCGAGCCGCGTCAGGAACGCTATGGGGAACGCCATTGGCGGGCAGCACTCTGAATCATGTCTACAACCAATGAATGACGGGGGTGACGTCACAGGCGCGGTTACGTCATCAGCCAGGAAGTATAAAGCACGTGCGTTTGAAGCCGGCGGCAGCTTTTGTCATTCAGCGAGAGCGCTCTGTGTCTGTGTCTGTCTGAAAGTCATTGCTGTTTTTGTACCCAGTTTGGTACACTTTTATTTGAGTGATGACTTCAAAGCAACCTCATAAGTCTAAGAATTTGGTGGCGGTTAAGCGCCCACATAGACGGTGTGTCCCTCCCTGCCAACGTTTCATTGTTGGTGGGGATACACACGGTCTATGTGTGGTTTGCTTGGGGGCGGAGCACGCACAGTCAGCCCTCGAAAAGGCTGGCTGTCCGCACTGTGATCGTCTTCCAGTGCGGGTGCTTCGCTCCCGGAAAGCCCTCTTCGAGGAGGGGGCTTTCACCAGCGTTCCCCGCGGGTCTGGCCCCGCTTCCGCCGAGGCGGAGCGGCAGCTGCACTCGTGGGGTTCGCAGCTCGATCTGCTGGAGGGTATGGAGACGGGTGAACCCCTATCTCCGCCCTCACTCAGCGGTTCGAGCGATCTCCTCCTGGACGTGGAAGCCCGCACTGCGGTTACTTCCCCTCCGGAGGGGATCCCAGAGCTCCTGCTGTCTTCCTCCGAGGAGGTTGACATCGGGGGTCTGGAAGATGAGCCACAACCGGCACCTCGTTCGCCTCACTACGGGGAGCTATTGGAGGAGTGCGGTTATAGGACGATGCCACGGGTTGAGCAGACGGTTGCGGGCTATCTCTCACCCGGCTCGGTGTCGTCCCTGAAGGCTCCGCCCTTGCCCACCAAGCCGCTCAAAGTAACATCAGGCTTGATGGGCAAGGCGTACACGGCGGCAGGTCAGGCTGGTACATGCCTTCACACAATGGCAATCCTTCAAGCGTACCAAGCCGACCTGCTGAAGGAGTTGAGCGATGGTGAGGAAGCGAATGTGTCAGAGATGCAACGTACTGCAGATCTCGCTCTCCGCGCCACCAAGGAGACCGCCCGCGCTGTGGGACGGTCTATGGCAGCCCTGGTGGCCGCGGAGAGGCATCTCTGGCTGACCCTGTCCGAAGTTAAAGAGAAGGACGGGGTCACACTCCTGGACGCCCCCCTGCAACCGTCTGGCCTCTTTGGTGCCTCGGTCGACACAGTTGTCGCCAGGCACCAGGAGGCTCGCAGGCAGGCCGCGGCGTTCAGGACCTTCCTCCCTCGCCGCGTTTACTCCTCTGGGGCTGCTGGACGGGAGCAGCCCCAGCTGTGTACGAGCTCCTCGTACCGTGAGGCGCAAAAACAGAGTGTCGCCACCCGTACTCCTCCGGCCAAGCCTAGAGGGCGGGGACGGCGACGCTCTAAGTCGAGGGCCTCTGAGAAGAAGCCCGACCTGAGGGTCGTCCTTCAATCGAAGAGGTCCTCGGCTAAACGGCCCTGACGGTTGTGGCTCAGGGCCGTTGAGGGCAGCCCCTCTCGAGGGGGTTTGCACCGTACCCAAGGGTGCGGGTTTCAAACCCCCTCGGGGCCCTCAGGAGATTTGTCAGCTAACCCTGCCAGTGTTACAGGGCGCGGCGATCTCCCGCGAACATCATTCTCTAGCGGCCCTGGAGAGGGGGTCTTCAGAGGAGCTAGTTCAGGAACTCCCTGCCAATTCGCTGATACAGGCTTCCGAATTAGTTCCTCAGATAAATCCAGACACCAGTCTCGAGAGGCTGGTACCCTTAGTAAACTTTCTGGCAGCGTGGAAACTACTGCCAAATGTTTCAATGTGGGTCCTGCGTACTGTAGAGAAAGGTTATACTATTCAGTTCGGCACCAAGCCGCCACCTTTCAGCGGGGTATTTCCAACTCTAGTAAGCCCCGAGCAGGGTCTGGTAATGGAACAGGAAGTAGAAACTCTTCTGAGGAAGGAGGCCATCGAGGTGGTCCCTCCTCAAGACAGGGAATCCGGGTTCTACAGCCGGTACTTCATTGTTCCGAAGAAGGATGGGGGGCTTCGGCCCATTTTAGATCTCAGGCTTCTAAACCGCTCAGTCAGAAAACTGAAGTTCAAGATGCTTACTGTCAAGCAGGTCGTGTCACAAATCAGGTCCGAGGACTGGTTTGTCACGATAGATCTAAAAGACGCTTACTTTCACGTCTCCATCCTTCTTCAACACAGGAAGTTTCTCAGGTTCGCTTTCAGGGGCAAAGCGTACCAATACAGAGTACTTCCTTTCGGCCTAGCTCTCTCACCCCGAACTTTCACGAAGTGTGTGGATGCTGCGCTGGCTCCACTGCGACTCCAGGGCATCCGCATACTCAACTATATAGACGACTGGCTTATCCTAGCCAGCTCAGAGCAGTTAGCGGTTCAACATCGAGGTGTTGTTCTCGCTCACATGAAAGAGTTGGGGTTGAGACTCAATGCCAGGAAGAGTGTGCTCTCTCCATTACAGAGGACCACTTATCTGGGCATGGTGTGGGATTCATCCACGATGCAGGCACAATTGTCACCTGCTCGGATCGATTCCATACTTACTGCGGTAAACGCAGTCAAGCTAGGCCAGTCACTCACTGTCAAACAGTTTCAAGTACTGTTAGGTCTTATGGCAGCCGCTTCCAACGTGATACCTTTTGGACTGCTGCACATGAGACCACTGCAGTGGTGGCTCAAAACCAGGGGGTTTTCCCCGAGGGGAAACCCATTCCGCAAGATCAAGGTCACGCGGCGCTGCCTACGTGCCTTGGCCATGTGGAAGAAACCCTGGTTTCTCTCTCAGGGTCCGGTTCTGGGGGCACCTTGCCGCCGCGTCACGCTAGCGACAGATGCGTCCCTTACCGGATGGGGAGCGGTCATGAGTGGCCGCTCAGCCCAAGGCCTGTGGAGCACTCACCACCTCTCATGGCACATAAATCGCCTAGAGATGTTGGCTGTGTTCCAGGCCCTGAGGAGTTTTCTTCCAGACCTAAGGAACCGTCACGTGCTGGTCCGTACAGACAGCACTGCGGTAGTTTATTATATAAACCATCAAGGAGGTGTCTGCTCACGCCCCTTATTCAAGCTGGCGTACCGGATCCTCCTTTGGTCTCAAGGAAAACTCCTCTCCCTGAGAGCAGTCCATATTCCTGGACATCTGAATGTGGGAGCAGACGTCCTGTCGAGGCAGGGGCCGAGGCCCGGGGAATGGATGCTTCACCCAGAGGTGGTGAAGCAGATCTGGAGAGTGTTTGGCCAGGCACAGGTGGACCTTTTTGCGACTCGAGAGACATCGCAATGTCCCCTCTGGTACTCTCTAGTTCCTCCAGCTCCACTGGGGCTGGATGCCATGGTAAAGACGTGGCCGAGGCTTCGTCTGTACGCCTTTCCCCCGATCGCTCTGCTCCCGGGAGTTCTGGAACGGGTCCGCCGGTCTCAAGTACGGCTGTTATTAGTAGCCCCGTACTGGCCGGCCCGAGTGTGGTTTTCGGACCTGATATCTCTCCTCGACGGCTCTCCATGGGAGATTCCCGTCAGGAGGGACCTCCTATCTCAGGCCGGGGGCGCAATCTGCCACCCCCACGAAGAGAAGTGGAGGTTATGGGTGTGGCCCCTGAGGGGGCGCAACTCATAGGAGCGGGTCTCCCAACTGAGGTGGTTGAGACCCTTCTCCAATCCAGAGCTCCCTCTACGAGGAAACTGTATGGCCTTAAGTGGAACTTGTTTGCGAGATGGTGCCGCGAGCGCCACTTAGACCCAGTCAACTGCCCGGTTGGTACAGTTCTGGAGTTTCTACAGTCTCGCCTTTCCGCAGGGCTAGCTCACTCCACCCTGAAGGTTTACGTGGCGGCTATAAGTGCCTACCACGCCCCTCTAGGTGGCCTCTCAGTGGGCAGAGAGCCCTTGGTCATACGGTTCCTCCGCGGTGCGCTCAGGCTGAGGCCTCGAGTGACACCAAGGGTCCCCACGTGGGACCTGGCTGTGGTGCTAGAAGCTCTATGTGAGCCCCCATTCGAGCCCATAGAGGAGTCTACAGATCGCATTCTCACAATAAAAACAGCGCTTCTGTTAGCACTCACCTCTCTCAAGAGAGTAGGGGACTTGCAGGCCCTTTCAGTGGCCCCTTCTCATTTAGAGTTTGCCCCAGGGATGGCCAAGGCTTTTCTTTACCCCAGGGTCGGGTACGTCCCGAAGGTCCCCTCCCTAGCACCGCAGCCAATAACGCTGCAAGCATTTCATCCTCCTCCATTCGTGGAGCCGAGTCACAGGAAGTTGAATTGCATGTGCCCAGTCAGAGCCTTAGACGCATACGTCCACAGAGCTGCCATGTGGCGTAAAACAGAGCAACTGTTCGTCTGTTACGGCCCCCCTAAGAGGGGGAGCCCGGCTTCAAAGCCTACTATTAGTAGATGGATCATCGATGCCATAGCTACTGCTTACGAGTCCTCTGGTCTCCCTTCTCCGTTGGGACTCAAGGCTCACTCCACTCGAGGTCTGAGTGCCTCGAGAGCTCTGACAGCAGGTGTCCCCATACAGGACATCTGCAATGCTGCGGGTTGGTCCTCGCCCCTGACATTCGTCAGGTACTATGAGCTTGACCTCAGAGCCGCTCCAGGCTCAGCTGTACTCTCGGCTTAGCGAGCTAGGCCTAGTGAGTCAGCCACCTCCCTAGCCAGGAGGAGACTTCTCAAGGCGCATTCTTTCTGCGGAAAGAAGAGAAGTCACTTTCGCCACAAAAGAGATCTGCATCCTCAGCCTGTTGTCCGTGGAAAACTAGACAAAGGCTCTTACTCTCGTGCTCTGATGCTGTTACCAGACCGAGCTTTTCAGTCCCTCTTGTCCTGGCTGAATCCCCAGACAAAGGACTAAGACTCCTCGTGTGCCCGAGGGCCGAGGGGTGCCTCTTGCACTGGCTGGCGAACCAGGCAGAGGTCCATTGTTCTCGTGTGCCTAAGGGCCGAGAATCATACAGCCCTCTTGTCCGTGGAAGGCTAGACAATGGCTTAATTCTCCTCGTGTTCTGGCGCAGGATGCTACCAGACCGAGTGTATTTCGGTCCCTCTGGTTCCGGACTTTCCTAGACCAAGGACTAAGACTCCTCGTCTGCCTTAGAATAAGGCCGAGGAGTGCCTCATGCGCTGGCTGGCTACCACGCAGAGGCCCCTACTGTCTTCCCCGTGTGCCCGAGGGCCGGGGATTGCAGTGCCCTCTTGTCCGCGGAATGCTAGACAATGGCTTATTCCCTCGCGTCCTGGCGTAGCTCAGGCCGAGCCTTGGATCCCTCTTGTTCTGGCTGAACCCCCAGACAAAGGATCACCCTCTCCTCGTGTGCCTGCGGGCCGAGGAGCCTCCTGAGGTCGAGTTCACTGTCCTCGTGGGTCTACGGACCGGGGACTACCCACACCATCTGTCCGCGGAGTGCTAGACAGTGGTCATTCGGTCCCTCTTGTTCTGGCTAACTCCCAGACAAAGGACTAAGACTCTGCGTGTGCCTGAGGGCCGCGGAGTACCTCTCGTTCTGGCTGGCGACCAGACAGAGGCAGACTACCTTTCCTCGTGTGCCCGAGGGCCGAGGACTACAGGGCCTCTTGTCCGCGGAATGCTAGACAAAGGCTCTCTTCTTTCCACCCTGGTGGCACAGACACTGCGCAGGGCTTGGAAATTATGGGGGCGTTGGTAGTCTCGTTCCCCATAGCGTTCCTGACGCGGCTCGAGTTCCCGGAAGGGAACGTCTCGGGTTACTATCGTAACCTTAGTTCCCTGAGGGAACGAGACGCCGCGTCTCGGACCATAATTCCCGCACCCTGCGGCGCTCGCTTCATTCCTTAGAGCTGCCGCCGGCTTCAAACGCACGTGCTTTATACTTCCTGGCTGATGACGTCACCGCGCCTGTGACGTCACCCCCGTCATTCATTGGTTGTAGACATGATTCAGAGTGCTGCCCGCCAATGGCGTTCCCCATAGCGTTCCTGACGCGGCGTCTCGTTCCCTCAGGGAACTAAGGTTACGATAGTAACCCGAGACGTTTTTGGTTTTTAGTGAAAACATGGTTAATTTTTGTAAGGGTTGTATTGTTGTTAGCCTTAGCTCCCTCTAAACGTGTTATAAAACTATGTGAATATTTGTCTGCTAAATTCCTACTCTTTACAAAATTATGCCATTTCGTTAATTTTGCAGCAAACTGGCTGCTATTGATAATATTTGCAAGCAGTTTAATGCTTAACTAAGAAAACAAAACTACAATAGTCTATTTACATATGTATCTGACCTGTAAATGAAGTACTGAACAGGACAGTTTCGACCCTCTGCTCCACCTGGGCGCTCCATTCTCGAGTCTTGCATTCTTTTGGTGGACGCGCGGATGGGCGGAGCGTGCGCGTGACGAATTGCGTTGTCAGTCAAGACAAACCGGATTACGATTTATTAGAGTATTATTATTGAATGGCGAATTTGGAAATAATCACTTTAGCAGGCAACAGAAACAACAACAACAATATATATATGAAAATAAAATATAAATAAAAAAAATGGCAGTGGGCCAAATTGGCTGCCAGGCCACCGGGAATTGTCCCGGTTCTCCCGATGACCAGTCCACCCCTGATTGTACAGTAGGTAAATATCTATCACTATCTATCAATATATTTTTGTTTCTGTTCTTATAAAATATCCTGTTATTATTGCAGTGTGACAAACCACTGCAAACTATCCAGTGTGTGAGTGAACTGTCCGAATTAATCAAACTGGATTGCAAGCACTTTCAGACCTTTTTGCATACAAGTTTGTCCAATTAGTTAAAAAGAGGGATTCATTTGTATATATAGGACCACTAGTTCTGATTCTGAACAGCGTGTAGAAAATACATATGCATTGATTGCTGAAATGAGAAACTGATTCTCAGGATGGTATACATTATCCCTCATACATAAGGATTAATTAGTAATATTTTACTGGGGCACAATGGTAATAGGGTGTAGTGACACCCCTATGTTTAACCTACACGTAAGAGCATGTCAGTCCAAAGACATTGGTGAAACTTTGCTTTTAGGGAAACTGTCTGGCCCTGTAATTTATGATGATTTTTCTGCTTTATGGACAAAGGTTTACCAACTAAACAAGTTAATCAGTGCCTTAAAGATCACTAGAAAGCTATAGGCAGGTGTGTTTAATTAGGGTTGGAGCTAAACTCTGCAGGAGAGTGGCTCTCCAGGAACAAAGTTGCAATGCTTTGTATTAGAAGGTCAAAGATATGTGTGAACTAGTCACAAAGCTATGGAAAATATGACCGCATAACAAAATTTCTATGCTTTTTTCTCAGTTCCTAACCCCCTTAACATAACCCATACAATGCTATATGAGGGAATGAGGGCTGCAGTAGATATGACTCTACTAGTCAAGAAAGAATGAGGATGAGCACATTGAACAGGGTTCCAGAACAGACAATGGACAGGAAAAACTGAGGTCATGGATATTGTTATGCCCCATCCAGTTCCATGCATCTCTGGACTGGATTTAAAATGCAACCATGCAAGGTAAAAAAAAAAAAAAAAAAAAAAAAACAGCTGACCAGGAAAAAGTCATCAAAATAAGGTAAAATGACCATGGTATTAAGGGCTTGGGGAATAAGGGCCAAGAAGATAAGAAAAGCAAGCCAGTGCACTGTGAAATGTGTAAAGTATATCAGCTACTTGGCACCAAGATCAGCTGATCAGAAAACCCTATATTCTCGTGTTCAGAGAATATACTGTTTTTGCTAAACCATTGTCATTTTTAATGCATAAACCTGACAAAAGGTTGTTAGATTTAACCTTAGAAAAAAACGTTTAATTTGCCAATCGTATACAATACTTCTAAATACTACAGACAATTAGCCTGGAAAAATCCAGACCCTAATCTATTAAGATTAAGGGTCTGGGATCGAGCAATGAAAACTGCCTAACTCGAGGGGCGGCACCAAGCATGCATTTGAAATTCTAACTGCACGCAATTGGATAACGCCACGACCAATCACAACGATACACGCTTAGCTACCAGCAGAGCTAAATGATGTTTCATTAACAAAGTTCGGGAGAAGCGCGTCAGATGCTTAGCGTAAACATCACAAGTCAATCAGCGCCATAGGTTTAAATACAGCTGACTCACCTCAATTCACTCGATGGTTTATCAGTAAACCTCCACCACCCCATCTCATCACTCCGAGTTCTCGCTACTCCTATTGGGGGGTAACGTACTCTGGGTTCGGGCCACTCCCGAGCTCGGAGCCCTTCACCGGACAGCACGCCAAACATGCACTACTATTCTCCGGCTAATTATATGTCAGCGTGAACTCGTGAACTGATAGATTAAACTCTTGCCGTATCCAGTCGGCAAAACAGCAAAAACGTCCTTCTTGCAAAGGAACGATTCAAGTTTTCTGTTTTCTTTTATATGGAAAGCCAAGTCTAACTCGTTCATTGTAGCGGCCAAAGCCGTTTCAAACAACTTGTTGTTCATCTGTAGCAACAGCGATCTTTCAAAGTTTACTATATGATTCGGACGTCGCAGTGCTGTCATCATCAGCTTAGCTCGCCTCTGGCCCGCCTACATCAGATACACCGATTTGATTGGTTCCCACAATTGCTTACATATTGCAGTAACCTGCATCATTGCTCGATGCCAGAGTGTCTTGCAGAGACAATTCAAATTGTGCTCTCGCGAGACCTCTGGATTTCCAGGGTAACAGACAATTGCTGTGTGGTGTATTTCTGCTGGCTCACTCTGATATTCTTCCAAAGTGGTGTATGAGCAATTTGAAAATAGAGTTGTCATATTAAAACTTCTAGATCCTCCACAGCTATAATGATAGGTACATCCCTGATTTCCCACCATCAGTCATGCAGAAAGACTACTATGTTTAGTTGCCATTGTAGTTATTAAATCAATTTATTTGCCATGAATGCTAATTAGATGCCACCCTGGAGACATTTAAATATTAAATATGCAATGTTGGAATGAATACCATTTATAGACACGTGGCTTCCAAAGTAACTCCCAAAGTTCATATATTTATAAAGTGTGTGATTGATCACGTTACACTTTCCCTGGCCTTTCTCCATCAACACAATAGCATAACAATCAGTAGTGTCAATTCTATCCATTTATGTGATTGCCAGTTGTTTATTTCCTCAAATAAACATTTGTGGTGTAACAACTGTCATTTAAGAGCATTTTAAAATATAAATGTCTTGACATGATTCAGCCAGTCCCATCACAGAGGCAATGACATGTTTATGAAATATGATCTCATGACAAATGTAGTTTGCTTACAATAGAACAGAGCGCACTAACCTTTTTAAACAGGTCTCTTGAGTTTAAGACTATGTCATTATGAACAACATAGTATAAATTTGAACAGAGAAACTGAGAGATGTTTTATTATTGATTAATAATAAAAAAGTGCTTTCCATTTTTGTTAAAGTTTACAAGGCTGGCATACAGCCTATTTACCCTCTAAATTTTTGTTTGTTTGTTTGAATTTTTGGGGAAATGATTTGCCATGCTCCAACTGTTAAGAGTCACAGTAACCTGAGGGGTAACACTTTAGAATACTGTTTCTTACTTACTGCAGGGGATTATTGAAGAACTAACAGGTAACTATTTATTAGCACTTAACTCAATACTGTTAACTACTACGGAAGATGTGTTAACTAATAAGTTTTCACTTTAGAATATGCCTACTGTTTCAGGTTCGAAGTAGGTCCTGCAGAATTATTTGATAATTATTTATTAATTACTATTGGGTTCCTATGTTTTCACTTTAGAATACTGTTTCAGTTTCTAGGTAATTCTTGCAGAATTATCTAATATTTTTTTTTTATTAATTACTAATGGGTTCCCAATATTTTCCCTTTAGAACAAGCCTACTGTTTCAGGTTCAAAATAAGTCCTGCAGAATTATTTGATAATTATTTATTAATTACTAATGGGTTCCCTATGTTTTCACTTTCGAATACTGTTTTATGTTCTAAGTAATTCCTGCTGAATTATCTGATAATTCTTTATTAATTACTAAAGGTTTCACTATATTTTCACTTTAGAATAGGCCTACTGTTTCTGTCACAGTTTGGCTGAGATGAGGAGTGGAGATTGAGCAGGAGAACCGGATTGAATGAAATGTAAACAGCTTATTAAATGAAACACTGAAAATGATACAAACAAACAAAAACCGGGAGCAAGAAACGAGAACATGTAACATTAACGACGGACAGCTGGGAGTGATATGACACAGACTTAAATACACAGAACACAAGGCGTGGCTACAAACGAGATAACAGGATAACGAGGGGGAAATACAAATATGGGCATGGATGGAACCAAAAACACTAAACCAAAAGGGGGAGCAAATGGGACAAACCAAAAGTACTGGAAACAGAGGGGGAAAAACACTAGGAAAACAGAACAGGACAGGACAAAATACTGACATTACACCCCCCTCCCCAAAAGGCGCGTCTAGCGCCGTCTAACATCCATAGGGGAGGGAGGGTGGGCGCCCTGGAGACCGCTAGACAGGGATACAGGAAACACAGGATACAGGGGCGGTCTCCAGGGCAGACAGTCCAAGAGGCCATGGCGGGTCTGGGGGGTCAGGAGGCCATGGCCGGGTAACCAGCCCAGGAGGCCATGGCAGGTCTGGGGGGTCAGGAGGCCATGGCCGGGTAACCAGCCCAGGAGGCCATGGCAGGTCTGGGAGCTCAGGGGGCCATGGCCGGGTAACCAGTCCAGGAGGCCATGGCAGATCTGGGAGCTCAGGGGGCCATGGCCGAGTAAACAGTCCAGGTGGCCATGGCCAGGTAAACAGTCCAGGTGGCCATGGCCGGGTAAACAGTCCAGGTGGCCATGGTGGATCTGGGGGCTCAGGAAGCCATGGCCGAGTAAACAGTCCAGGTGGCCATGGCCGAGTAAACAGTCCAGGTGGCCATGGCCGGGTAAACAGTCCAGGTGGCCATGGCCGGGTAAACACCTTGAGTTGAAGCTCCGTCGAGTCAAATTACTATTTTCTATTTTTAAACCTAAAAACAATTCTATACACCATCATTTTTGTTTTTCATAACATGTGAATATACCCGTCGTGTGGTACAACAAAAACAATCGGAAAGCCTTGTTATCATTAGTTTTTATTTTTGCTTTCCCGAGTCTGCTACTAAGCTAGCTTATAACCCATTTAGCTTTGCCAGCGTGGTCGCGGCTAATCTTGCATACATCGTTTATTCTCTATTCACAAACACTTAAACTGCTTACTCACTGTTACTTGCTTTAATGGCGAATTTGTGTCTACCTTTGAGTGCAGGTGAAGACACGTTCGAGCTGCACTCGGTTCTGATGGAGCTGGAGGCAGTGGAGAAGCAGATCCAGGAGCTCCTGGCGAGACAGATTGAGCTGCGAATCCGAAAGGACGCACTGGAATCTGTCCGGGTAAGTGTGCAGCTCGATCCTAACACTCCCATAACCTCTACTCCGTGTGATTCTCTGCACAGATCCGCCGCACCCAGGACGCGATCCTCCCAGATGTCGTTCACTCCGGCGCCGGGACACCACGGACCCTGGGTGCAGCAGCAGAGGAAAGCGCGAGCCAGACCCCGAGCCAGGACCTCTCCCCCTCCGCCACCCCCGGTCTTCGAGATCTCCACTCGGAACCGCTTCGCTCCCCTCCGCGAGACGGAACGCGACGCTGTGATCGTCGGAGACTCCATCGTCCGGTACGTTCATGCTAACTTAGCTAACGGTAAAGTGCACACTCGTTGTCTCCCAGGTGCTCGCATTCTTGATGTCTCTTCACAGATACCTGCCATCCTGAAGGACGATGTGAGCGTCGGCACGATCGTCCTGCACGCAGGGGTGAACGACGTCAGGCTGCGGCAGACGGAGGTCCTGAAGAGGGATTTCAGGAGCCTGATCGAGACGGTTCGCAGCACAGCGCCCGCGACGAGAATCATCGTGTCAGGACCGCTTCCCACGTATCGACGTGGACACGAAAGGTTCACTTTTTGCTCTAAATGAATGGTTGTTGTCATGGTGTAAAGAACAGAAACTGCTCTTTGTCAATAATTGGAATCTTTTCTGGGAGCGCCCTAGGCTTTACCGCGCTGATGGCCTGCACCCCAGCAGAGTCGGAGCAGAACTCCTGTCGGACAACATCTCCAGGACGCTGCGCTCCATTTGACTAGTAAGCAATTCTTCAAATAGTTGCGTTGATGGCTTTTGTTATGCACATTTAAACGATAGTATTGGTGCTGTCCAACCTATAAAGACTGTCTGTTCCTCGAATAGTGAGGTCAAAACAAAAATTTAATGCAGGATCTAGAACAAATCTAATCGTGACCAAAAAAATGCACAATAAATGAACAAAATCAATTTTTAACGCTTGGGCTCCTAAACATTAGATCACTCGCACCCAAAGAACTTATTGTAAATGAAATAATCACAGATAACAGTTTTGATGTACTCTGCTTGACTGAAACTTGGCTAAAACCAAACGATTATATTGGTCTTAATGAGTCTACTCCACCAAACTACTGTTATAAGCATGAACCCCGTCAGATCGGTCGTGGAGGTGGTGTTGCAACAATTTATAGTGATATTTTCAATGTTACCCAGAAAACAGGGTACAGGTTTAATTCATTTGAAGTACTCCTACTTAATGTTACTCTGTCAGATATGCAAAATAAATCTCTCCTATCTCTTGCTCTGGCTACTGTGTATAGACCTCCAGGGCCGTATACAGATTTCCTAAAAGAATTTGCAGATTTCCTTTCTGACCTATTGGTTAATTTTGATAAAGCATTAATTGCTGGGGATTTTAACATTCATGTTGATAATACAAATGATGCGTTAGGACTTGCGTTTAATGACCTGTTAAACTCTTTTGGAGTCAAACAAAACATCACTGGGCCCACTCATCGTTTTAATCATACACTAGATCTAATTATATTGCACGGACTTGATCTTACTGATATAGATATCGTACCTCAAAGCGATGATGTTACCGATCATTTCCTCGTATCGTGCATGCTGCGTATCACTGATGTTAACTATATAGCTCCGCGCTATCGTCTGGGCAGAACTATTGTTCCTGCTACCAAAGATAGATTCGCAAATAACCTGCCTGATTTATCTCAACTGCTCTGTACACCCATAAATAAACATGAACTAGACAAAATGACTAGTAACATAGGCACTATCTTCTCTAATACATTAGAAGCTGTTGCCCCAATCAAGCTAAAAAAGGTTAGAGAAAAACGTACTGCGCCATGGTACAACAGTAATACCCATTCTCTCAAAAAAGAAACTCGTAATCTTGAGCGTAAATGGAGAAAAACTAACTTAGAAGTTTTTAAAATTGCATGGAAAAACAGTATGTCCAGCTATAGACGGGCCTTAAAAGCTGCTAAAGCCGAGTATATCCACCAACTCATAGAAAAAAACCAAAACAATCCAAGGTTTTTATTTAGCACAGTGGCTAGATTAACAAATAACCAAACACCTCCTGACCTGAATATTCCTGCACAGTTTAATAGTAACGTCTTTATGAATTTCTTTACTGATAAAATAGACAACATTAGAAATACAATAACTAATATAGATACTACAGCAACTGATACTTCAACATTAGTCATTACACCCAAAGAAAAACTCCAGTGCTTTACAACTATAGAACAGAAAGAATTAAATAAACTTATCGTTGCATCTAAACCAACAACATGCCTATTAGATCCTGTACCCACTAAATTACTAAAAGAGTTGTTACCTGTAGCAGAAGTACCGCTTCTTAATATTGTTAACTCATCGTTATCTTTAGGTCATGTCCCAAAACCATTCAAACTAGCGGTTATTAAACCTCTTATTAAGAAACCACAGCTAGACCCTGGTGAATTGGCAAATTACAGACCCATTTCTAATCTTCCATTTATGTCTAAAATTCTAGAAAAAGTTGTGTCTGCTCAATTGTGCTCCTTCTTGCAAAATAATAATATCTTTGAAGAATTTCAGTCAGGTTTCAGGCCCCATCATAGCACAGAAACTGCACTTGTAAAAATCACAAACGACTTGCTACTTGCGTCAGATCAAGGCTGCGTCTCATTGCTAGTTTTACTTGATCTTAGTGCTGCGTTCGACACTATAGATCATGAGATACTCATAAATCGATTACAAAACTATACAGGTATTCAAGGGCAGGCTTTAGGATGGTTCAGATCATACCTGTCCGATCGCTACCACTTTGTTTATTTAAATGGGGAGTCATCGCAGCTAACACCAGTAAAGTATGGAGTGCCACAAGGATCTGTCCTAGGTCCCCTACTATTTTCAATTTACATGTTACCCCTCGGTAATATTATTAGGAAATATGGGATTAGTTTCCATTGTTATGCTGATGACACTCAACTATATATTTCAACAAGACCAGATGAAACTTCTAACTTAGCAAAGTTAACAGAGTGTGTTAAAAATGTGAAAGACTGGATGACCAATAATTTTCTACTGTTAAATTCAGATAAGACTGAGATATTACTTATTGGACCAAAAAACAGTACACAGAATCTCTTAAACTGCAACTTGCAACTAGATGGATGTACTGTTATTTCCTCTACAGTCAAAAATCTGGGTGTTATATTAGACAGCAACCTGTCTTTTGAAAATCATATTTCCTATGTTACAAAAACAGCATTCTTTCATCTTAGAAACATTGCTAAGCTACGGAACATGTTACCTGTTTCTGATGCAGAAAAGTTAGTTCATGCATTCATGACGTCTAGACTGGACTATTGTAATGCACTACTAGGTGGTTGTCCTGCTTCTTCAATAAATAAGCTACAGGTAGTCCAAAATGCAGCTGCTAGAGTCCTTACCAGGTCAAGAAAATATGATCATATTACCCCAATTTTACAGTCTCTACACTGGCTACCTATTAGGTTCCGTATCACTTACAAAATATTACTTCTTACCTATAAGGCACTTAATTGTTTAGCTCCTGCATACCTAACTAGTCTCCTACTACGCTACAATCCCTCACGCTCCCTAAGGTCGCAAAACTCTGGACTTTTGGTAGTACCTAGGATAGCAAAGTCCACTAAAGGAGGGAGAGCCTTTTCTCATTTGGCTCCCAAACTCTGGAATAGCCTTCCTGATAACGTTCGGGGTTCAGACACACTTTCTATGTTTAAATCTAGATTAAAGACTCATCTCTTTAGCCAAGCATTCACATAATGTATCTCATAACGTTGTAATTTCAGTTACATCTGATCAAATGCACATTAATATTCTTCAGCTTGGGCTAAACCATCATTTTTGTTTGGTCGGAAGTTGGAACAGCAGCTACGCTAATTATTTCTTTGTTTCTCTGTCTCTGCCACGGGATTTCCATCCCGTGGTAACTAGGGTTTACACAAGATTCAGCCCGGATTCAGAAGAAGAGATGATGCCAACCCCTCAGAGGACCGCAGATGATGCCAGCCTTGAAACAACATACAGCACTACATAATTTTCCTACAAGTTGATTACAGCACATAACCATTGCAATTAGTGTTCATCATCTGCTTGATTACACAGTTACTGATTTTAATATTTATATCATATGTACATCGACTCAACATACAGTATTCACCACTAATAAGCTACTAAATATATTGTAGTAGCCTAAAACTTTTGTACAGCTGCTCTGCAACAATTTGTATTGTAAAAAGCGCTATACAAATAAACTTGAATTGAATTGAATTAAACAGTCCAGGTGGCCATGGCTGATCAGGGGAGTAGCCCCCCCCCAAAAAAAATTTTCTTGGGGGAACCTAGGGCATAGTCCACCCAGGAGAGCATGGAAGGGCACGCAGGAGAGAGCTCCGGCTCTGGAGGGCGCGTAGGAGAGAGCTCCGGCTCTGGAGGGCGCGCAGGAGAGAGCTCCGGCTCTGGAGGGCGCGCTGGCTCTTGAGGAGCGGGCTCTGACTCTTGAGGAGCGGACTCTGGACGGCGCTCTTGAGGAGCGGGCTCTGGACGGCGCTCTTGAGGAGTGGGCTCTGGACGACCCCAGTGGAGATTCAGGAGGGCTGGGTGTCTCCAGCGGAGACACTGAAGGAGCAAGCTCTGGGTGAGCGGTCACTGGAGGGCGCTCTGGCGGCGCGGTCACTGGAGGGCTGGGCGGAACCAGCGGAGACTCTGGGAGCCTGGGTGGAACCAGCGGAGACTCTGGGAGGCTGGGCGGAACCAGCGGAGACTCTGACTTGGCGGTAGCCATCTTGGGTGCAGACTCAGGATCAATGGCCATCTTGGCCGGGGATTCAGGCTTGGCGGCCATCTTGGCTGGGGATTCAGGCTTGGCGGCCATCTTGGCCGGGAACTCAGGAACGGCGGCCATCTTGGCCAGGGACTCAGGAACGGCGGCCATCTTGACCGGGAACTCCGGCTTGGCGGCCATCTTAGCCGGGAACTCAGGAACGGTGGCCATCTTGGCCGGGGATTCAGGCTTGGCGGCCATCTTGGCCGGGGACTCAGGCTTGGCGGCCATCTTGGCCGGGAACTCAGGAACGGCAGCCGTCTTGCATGCAGACTCTGGCATGACAGCCATCTTGCTTACAGACTCATGCGTGGCAGCCATCTTGCTTGCAGACTTTAACGTGGCAGCCATCTTACTTGCAGACTCTGGCGTGGCAGCCATCTTGTGAGCTGGCGTGGCGGCCATCTTGTGAACTGGCGTGGCGGCCATCTTGTGTGCAGAATCCGGCGTGGCAGCCATCTTGTGAGCTGACGCTGGCCTGGCGGTTGACGGGCTTGAATGCGGAGAGGAAGCCGGTGGGCTTGAGCGCTGGGCGGCGGCCGGCAGACTAGAGCGCGGGGAGGAGGCCGGCCGCATCGGGCTGAGGACAGCGGCGGAGATTTGGAGGATGACAGGGGATAGGAGACTGGGCTGGAGGTTTGATCCGTTGGAACGGTATGTGGAGGTTCTCGGCTTATGGCAGGCTGGCGCGATGTGCTGTGTCTGTGAGGGGACTGGAAGATGAGACCGACCAGAATTTGGAAATTCTTCAACTTCAAAATCAGATCCATTCAAATAGAGAATCAGGTTTATTAGCTCGATCAAGGGGAAATTACAAGAGGGAAGATCGCAGCGAATGGTCTCATCATCCAGCCCCAGAACAAACACAGCACCAAGAGCAGCCTCGTGCCAGCCTACCTGATGGGAGAGCTCGATGAAGTCCTCCACATATCGTTCCAACTCACGGCCACCTTGCCGAAGTCTCCTCAGAGCTGCCTCAGCCCGACTCATCTTGTTTGGGTCCGTCCTTCTGTCACAGTTTCGCTGAGATGAGGAGTGGAGATTGAGCAGGAGAACCAGATTGCATGAAATGTAAACAGCTTATTAAATGAAACACTGAAAATGATACAAACAAACAAAAACTGGGAGCAAGAAACGAGAACATGTAACATTAACGACGGACAGCTGGGAGTGATACGACACAGACTTAAATACACAGAACACAAGGCGTGGCTACAAACGAGATAACAGGATAACGAGGGGGAAATACAAATATGGGCATGGATGGAACCAAAAACACTAAACCAAAAGGGGGAGCAAATGGGACAAACCAAAAGCACTGGAAACAGAGGGGGAAAAAACACTAGGAAAACAGAACAGGACAGGACAAAATACTGACTGTAGCGTTTTATAGCTCAAAAGGGAAAATATTTATGATTAATTATAACTGGTTATAATTAATTACAAATATTTAGATCGGATCTCAGAATTAACCGTAGCAGAATTAATATTACAACTATTTGATCTGTTCGTCCGCCGAATAGATAGTATAATCATTTATTAATTCTAGGAAGAATTACGTTTCTGGCCAAGAAAGAGTAACTTTCCTACTTTAGTCAGTACTAGCAATAATTCAGTGAGATCCACATATAGCATGTAGCAAAATCAGACATTCAGGGACCTCGGATTATGAGCAGCACTCAGAGACAATAAATTGTGAAATATAGGGTATTTAATAAATGAATCTACGGTGAACGTTACAACTACTAATAAAAACACATATATGCACATAGAAAGGAATTAAATGAGATGAGAGAGAGAGAAGGAGAAGAAGAAGAAGAAGAAGAAGAAGAAGAAGAAGAAGAAGAAGAAGAAGAAGAAGAATGGTAGTATTTAGTATCAAATAACCACAACCTAATGAGAATCATCAATGAATCAATTCACCTTAAAAAGGGGCTCAACTTAAACGCATCTAAAATAGCGGTAAATAGATACTTGCATTGGCTTTGTTTGCTGAACAAGAGTCTTGATGCGGTAAACAATGGAGATTCTTGATGGATTCCTCTTGAAGAGAGTGAGCTGGAAGTTTCTGTAGTTCTTCTGAAGATAGGGAAATCCACAACGAGTCTACAAAGTTATTTGAAGATAAAACTACCGCAAGTTAGATTCAGTGATGAGTCTTTGGAGAAGATCCAGAAGGTTGAAGAAAAGCAGAAGAGACTGCTGAAGAAGAGAAAAAGCAAAAAGCAAAAAGCCAAGAGCAAAAAGCAAAAAAGCCAAGATCTGCTTGAGCCCAGATCTTTTCAAATGTTCTCTGTCACACCCACGTTTGGGAGGACCGGCCAATCCAAAGCTTGGATTTTTGAGCGGGACAACTTTCTTTGTCTTCACTTTATGGTCCATTTGCATGTCTATGGCTGGTCTGTGAAATTGTTTCAGTTTTACCCAAAATACAGTGTAAACAATATGATGCATCTTCTAATCACATAGCGTACACAATTGTTTACAAAATGAAGAGCAGATCATTTTGGTACCAAGAACGAACAGTCTAGAAGATATTAAACCAAAGATACATTAATACACAGGAATAAAAGTATTCGCAGGGTTAACTGATACCAGGTAACTAGGTAACTAGGCAAATATGATAGAGAAACATACAAACAACACATGCATATACCAGATACATTTGTGATCGATTAATTATAGGCTAAATAAGGAAAAAGTCTTTGTGTATGTGTGTTTGTGTATTGTAATGGTTGTCTGTGGCCAGGCATCTCCTGCCTGGCACCGAGTTGCCTATTGTGTCCTCGTTGGTATCCCTTTGAAGTCCCATTGGGAGACAAGAGTTGGTCTGTTTAGCAACTACGTGGCAGTGAGTAGGGAACCATGGGCCATTTAACACCCATATAAATGTAGAGGGACAAGCTATCTCTTTAATTTATATGCAAATGTCAAAAGGCTAAAAGGGTCTCTAAGGCCAACGGCCTAACTATTATCATTGAAAATAGGCAGACGCTACAGAATTCCCCCCTTTTGGCTGACGAAGTTTGTAGGAAAACATCGTCAGACAACAGTTGCCGTGATGGTCGGGTAGCAGGTGGATTACGATGATCAAATGACAGGTGGATCATAATGGTCAGATGGCAGGTGGATCCTGGCAGTCAGATAGCAGGTGGATCAGGATGATCAAATGGCAGGTGGATCATAATGAAAGTTCTTCGTTGTAAGGACTGTCTTTGTTTGAGAACTACAGCAAGTTCTAGTTAGCACTAGCCCCCCCTGTCTTTCCCTGCCAGCAGCCACATGTCTCTTGATCTGGTTACGGTGGACCCATTTGAGAACTGGTTCTTTCTGTCCCCGGCTTATCTTGATCCGGTATGCGACAGGGGAGAGTTTTTCCACAATCTCGTGAGGTCCCGTCCAGTGTGGCAGAAACTTCTTAGATAGCCGATGCGAGGCAGTCCGAGGAGGCTGTGCGTAACGGTAGTACCAGACCCGGTCACCCACATTCAGTTCACTGTGTGATGCCTTTCGGTCATAATAAGCTTTCTGGCCTTCTGCGCTCTTTTGGAGTCGTTGCTGGGCAAAAGCAAATGTGGTTCTCAAATGCTGGTGTAGTTCATCAAGGTATTGATGAGTGGTGTACGCTGTGACAAGGTTGGAGTCTCCTGGCTGGTAGAGCAGGTGCAACGGCAATGTCATTTGCCGGCCAGTCATTAGTTCAAAAGGAGACACACCTGTTGACTCATTCGGAGTTGCTCGGATGGCCATGAGCACCAGTGGAAGTTTTACATCCCAGTCTTTCTGGTTAGCAGACACATACTTCCTTAGCATGTTGACCACTGTCTGGTTACAGCGTTCCGCTTGCCCAGATGAAATTGGGTGTTGACTTATGTGCAGCTGTGCTTGTATTCCCAGAAGTTTCCAAATCTGCTGCATGATCTCAGCTGTGAAGTGGGTGCCTCGGTCTGAGTTGACTTTCAGGGGTAGCCCGAACCTAGAGAAGATGTGATTCATCAGGAGGTATGCAGTGGTTTGGGCAGTTTCGTTGGGTGCTGGAAGGCACTCTACCCACTTGGTGAACTGGCATACAACTGTGAGGAAATACTTGTTGCCTCTGGTTGACCTGGGTAGGGGTCCGACCCAGTCTATTTGCAGGTCTGACCAAGGAAATGTGACTCCTCTGCGCTGCAGTGGGGCTCTGTGGTTTGGGTTTGTCGGTTGGAATTGACAACAAATTAGGCATCCTTTCACGTACTCTGCTACATCTTGCTGCATGCCAGGCCAGTATGCTACTTGTTTAAGTGTCTCATAAGTGGCTTTTGTGCCGTGGTGTCCCGCGCATGCTGTGTCGTGGGCATACATCAACCAGACCCCCCTCTGGCCCTGCGGCACCACAAGCCTAGGCGCAGTGAGGTCATCAGGGACATATAACAGAATGTTGTCCAGCACACGCAGCATGGGTTTCAGGGCATGTAGCCGTTTGAGGGCTGGGGTGTTAGCAAGCTGAGTAGGTGTGATAGGGTGGTTGGAGGGGTCAGAGAGGTGGTTAAGAATAGTCTGTATTGTGGGGTCAGAAGCTTGTATGTCAGCGATGTCATTAGTGGAGATCTGGGGAGCCAGTGTAAGTGGCTGTGGGGCAGGAATGGTGTTGGGTTGAGTTCGTTTGCTGCGAGTTATGGCTGCCACGTTTTGGGTGGGTGGGTGGGGTGGTGGAGACCATAGCTCACCGTGTAGCGCACCTGTTTTGGCAAGGGCATCTGCTTGGTCATTGAGGTCCTTGTCTGTGCCAGGTTGCTTTGAGTGTCCCTTCACCTTCTTCCAGTAGATGGTCATGTCATGTTTACTCGTGATGTTGTCACATGCCTGGAACAGGAATTGGTGTTTCACTGGTTTGTTGTTTGCCGTCTTGAAACCATTCTGTTTCCAGTTCGGAAGGTGGCATGTGAAACTAAGTCTGGCATAGTTAGAGTCTGTGCAAATGAGCAGGTCTCTGATGTTATGGGTTGAAGCCATTTGCAGGGTTATGAGGATAGCTGTTACCTCTGCATATTGTGAGGACTGGGGGCCCAACATGAAGTGTTGTGGTGGGCACGGTCGATCATTTAGCCAGAGAACACCTGCACCGGCTTTCAAGATGCCTTCGTGGTTGTAGGAGCACCCATCGACGTAGGCTGTGGGCATGCCTTGGCACACACTCTCTTCGAAATACCTGTGGCAGGTAAGTGACTGTGGTGGGGGCTCTTCTGCTTCTACGACCACAGGTGGTGTGTCGTCGGAGCAGCTTTGGCAGGCTGCCAGGCCGTTGCCCAGCGCCGACTTGTGGTTTTGGGCATATCGTGCTTCCACATTGCGCCCCTGGAGTGTCATTAACCATGTGGCTATGCGGGCATTTGTGACAACACCATTGCGGATGCGTTGGCTGTTGAGAAAGGTGACAGGCTGATGGCAGGTCTCTATGATCACTTTCTGTGCGCCGATGTAGTTAGAGAACCTCTCAATGGCCCAAACTGTACAGAGCAGGGCTTTTTCACAGTCTGAGTATTTGCATTCTGGTGCCAGCAGTGTCTTGCTGGCATACGCGACCACACGTCTGTCCTGGTCATGCCGTTGGTATAGACCAGCGCTGAGGCAGTGGCTGGAGAATCCTGCATCCAAATAGAACTCGTTCTGTGGATCTGGGAAAGCCAGGCATGGGGCAGTGCACAGGTGTCGTTTCAGTTCATTCATGGCATTTTGCTCAGCGTCTGTCCAGAAAAATTGGCTGTCCTTTTTCAAGAGAGAAGTGAGAGGCCGTGCAATGTCTGAGTAGTTCTCGATGAACTGACGTGAATAGTTGCACACGCCTAGAAAACTTCGGAGTTCTGAGACATTGGCAGGTGGCTTGATGTTTTGAATAGCCTGAATGCGGCTGGTTTGTGGCTCGATGCCCTCTGGTCTGACTAGTAGACCCACATAGTTCACCTTGGTTTTGCACCATTGTCCTTTGTGAAGGGCAATCTTGGCACCTGCAGTGGTCAGTTGGTGCAGAACATGGTCTATTTCATTCAGGTGGTCAGCCACTCTCGTATGCTTTAGAAGGATATCATCTACATAGACCAGGTTACCTCGTACCCTGGCATCTGGGCATGCCTTGTTGAGGAAGATGTTAAATTCGGCGGGTGAGTTGGCATAGCCGAATGGGCACCTTGTGAAGGTGTACTGCCGGTTGCAGAAATTGAAAGCAAGTTTGTGTTGGTCGTCTGGATGCACTGGAATAGTCCAAAATCCTGAGGCCACATCAAGTGTGGAGAAGATTGTGGCTCCTTTGATCCTTGGTATCTCTTGTTCCAGCTGTGTCATGGGCCAGCGTGACAAGGGCACCTGTTGGTTCAGTTTCCTATAGTCAATGGTTGGCCGCCACTTGCCGTTTGGTTTGAGGACTGGCCAGATGGGGGCAGAGTAAGTGCTGTTGCATGGGCGGATGACACCCTTCTCAAGCATGGAGTTGATGATCTCCTGTACAGGTTCGTACGATTCAAGTGGGATCTTGTATTGCTTGACGAAGGTAGGTGGAGCGTTCGGGTGCGTCGGGACACGCACAGCATGAAGGTTAGTGAGGCCACAGTCTAAAGAGTCCTTTGCAAATGAGTCTTTGTATTTGTACAGGACTTGACGGAGTTTGTGGCGATCTGCATCCACCTGTATAGCATCAGCATCTTTCAGAATTTGCTGGACTTGTGTCTCAAAGCCTGGGTATGGCTCTTCTGTCTGTACATCCTCCGTCTGGTGGACAGTCAGAGGCAGAGTAACATTGTCAGTCTCGCAGGTGGGCTGGTTAGAGACCGTATACACTGCAAGGTGTTGGTCCCCAGTTAGCTCGGTTCTGCATACCTGCTCCTTGACTGCAGACAGGACTGAGATGATGGTGATGATCTTGAAGGGTGTTGTTGAGACTGTGTGGCCTGAGCTCCCTTCTGGAATCATTGACGCTGGGATGGGTCCAATTATTGGTAAAACAAGTTCAAAGTCCTGAAAGTCATAACTCACAAGCCAGCCCAGACGATAGGCCTTAGGCACTCTGACATCCATTGCCATGCAGTTGTTGAAAAGGATGTACACTGCCCGAGATGTCACTTCTACGAGGGGTGTGGCTTCTAGAGTGAGGCCCAGTTCCACACACTCGGGTGAAGGCTGGAAGAAGCCTAAGGTGTGGCTAAGGGTCTGACCACATCGCAGGTTGAGTCGAACAGCGACCCCTTTGGTGTAGGCCGGTATTACAGTCTCTTGTTCACTGATTAGGGTGCAGGCCTCCGGGATGGTCTGGCCTGACTGAAGGTTCTCAGGGTTGACAGGAACAGTGGGGAACTGTGAGGTCATTGGAGCCCATATCACTTCATTGATCAGGTCCACATGAGCCCTGAGTCGAATCAAAATGTCCGCTCCAATGTAAACATCATGTGGTAGGTCTGGAATGACCAGGAAGTAATGGGTTAGGCACCTGTCATTCCACTTCAAGTTCAAGGCGCAGATGCTCTTGGCGGTCACCAGGGTGGGCAGGCCGGGGTTCAAAGCGAATCGCGTACGCTTGTTAGCAAAGGGAATGTCTGTTGTGTGTCTCTTAAGAGTGTCAAACAGTGTGAGGCTGATAGCAGAGTTGTCTGCCCACAGTGCTAGAATGAGGTTTGTTGTTGTGACCTCATTTAGCTGTAGGTGTGCCATAACTTGGGCGTTGCCCAAGTCAGAGTCTTTGGCTAGCTGGAGAGCACAGAGCAGTGACCTTGAGCCTGGGTCTTGGCTTGAGACGTTCCCGCGGCTGGTGGCGGGACTTCCCGTGACCTTTGTGACCTGACAGTCTGTCTGGGGTGACTTTGGTGACTGGGGAGGCAGAGGTTCTCGTACTTGAGCCCAGATTTTCAGCTGTTTGAAATCTAACAAGGGTTCGAAGCGGTCTAGCAGATCTTTGCCAATGAGGAGAGGATATGAGTCCATTGGAGATATGTACACGGGGTGCACTACACTCATAGGGCCGATGGTCAGGTGAATTGGAGCTACCTGCTCAAGTTGGACCTCATTTTGGCTGTACGACTGTACATTTAGAACGCACCTCTGATATTTAAGAGTTCGATTCTGTCTCTTGGCTTCGGTCTGAAGCCTGTCAAAAAGTTGGATTGACATTAAAGTCAGATCAGCTCCAGTGTCAACAAGAGCTTCCAGTCTCACCTCCTTTTTTAATGTGATGGCCAGGTATAGTTTCTTGGCCACCCCCCGTTCGATTAGGTTTCCCAGGAGTCTTGGCACTGGGGCTTGTGTGGTGACGGGCAGGCAGTCGGGGCCAGTCTCATGTGGCTCGTCAGGGAGGCAGACCACCAAAACTGCGCTCTCTGGAACTTTGTGGTCCTGGCTGGAGGCGTGGTTCTGGATATCAGCTGGCTCTGGTGGTTTAGCAGTCAGCTGAGATGGTTGAATGATGTCATCACTTGGTGAGGGGATGTCTTGTTTTGTGGTTGACAGTGGGTTGGCACTGATCTGGTTGTGAGGTTCAGTTTGTGAGTTTTCTGTGTGAGAGGTGAGGTCGGATTCTATGCCTAGTCATAATTGATCTGACTTGTCCCTTTTATCTTCCTTGTGGGGCTTGTTATGGATGAGCTCCCTTAAAAGTCTCATGATCTCTGCTGATTCAGACACATCAGCTCTGTCCGGCGCGGCTGATTGTACAGATTTGGGCTTGTCTAGTGTACGTTGAGAGGGGCTCTGCTGCTGGCGGTTCGAGCTGGCTGCTCGAGTCGATGAAGTTCGGCTCCCCTTGTACCGTCTCTTGCCTTCCCAAGTGGCTCCACCCTTTGTGTTTGACAATTGCTGTTGCTTGTCCCAGGCTGTCTCAGGGCGCCCTGTCCAGTGCTTAGGACGGGCACCACCGTGGCCATGCTGCTCTCTGCTGGTGGGGAATGGCCTTGTCATGTCGTAGGAAAAGCTGTCACTGTAGTGTTGTTGGGTGCCCTCTAGGGCTAGTTCTGATCTTTGGTCAGTGACCGAGTAGATCATGGGGTTTTTCACAGTCTTTTCAGAAACAGCCCTTTGTTTGACATAGGCTTTGTGGGCTAAGTCTCGCAGCTGTTGAATGGACATGCTTCGTGGACAGGCGAGGACCCCCAAGTGGTGGCTCACAGTGGGGTGCAGGTTCCGAAGGAACAATGATTTAAAATTGAAGTCATTCTCCATCCCGGGCTCGTTCCGTGCTCCGAAGTAGGCTTGCCGCAGTCTATTGTAGTATGCCTGCGTGGTTTCTAGTCGGGCCTGTTTAAGGTCCATGGCAATAATCAGTCCTTGTTCTGACTCGGGGTCAGAAAACTCTTTGATCAAAGCCTGTTGTAGCTGCTGGTAATCTTCTTTGACAGCTTCTGGCTGCCGGTCAAGGAAGCTCCGCACCTCACGGCTGGAAGTGATTCTGAGCAGATACAGTCTGTCTCGTGTGGTCACATTGGCCACAGCTTGCAAGTGGAAATCTATGTCTTTCAGAAACGCATGCACATCATGGCCTCCGGCAGGGTTTGGTGTGAACATGGGAATATTTCTGGCCAGCTTATCCAGTTCTTTGGGGGCCACACCGTGACTGGAAGACAATGTTCTTTGGAAAGGCCCCCACCCCCTTTCTGCTGTTGCGGGTTCTAGGATGCTGGCAGGTGATGTCTTGAGAAGAGGGCTTTCACCCCCCTTCGGGGCTGAGAATTCTTGACTAGGAGGCATTGGTCTCCTGATTAGGGGAAATTCGGTGCTGTACATTTCCCTTTCAGAGTCACTTTGCAGTCTATAGGCGTGTTTCAGTTCTCTTTGAACTATGTCAAGTTCTTCTTTCAAAAAGTCTCTTTGCTGGGACAGAGCCGTGATTCCAGCCCGGGCACTTTGCAGATGGCCTTCACAGGCCTTGGCTTTGGTTTCTCGTTCTTTGAGTTCAGTCTCTGCTCTCGTTAAGAGAGACTCAGCTTGCTGGAGTCGTTCACTTAGCTCCTCTCTGGCGTCCTTTTCCTGCTGCTCTCGGCGTACGGTGTCTACACGGAGATCAGTCAAGGCATTTTGGAGTCTTTCTACTTCCTCTTGTAGCTCTGAGTCCTTCTCGTCCGCCATCCCGCGAGTCTTTAGCTGGTCCATTTGACTTTGAGCAAGTGTCAGGTCCTCCTGAGCCACTTCAGCCTGGAGCTTTAGCGCTGCTGCTTCCTGTTCCAGTCGGGAGATGCTTGCTTCACTCAACTTTGCCTGAGCGAGGAGGTTGTGGGCTAGCGATCCGACGATCTTGGCGAGCTCTTTGTGGCTGTAGTCCTGCATAGGATCATGCGACATGAGGCCATTCAGGTTGTCGTCCAGCTGTTCCCGGCTCAGGTGCTGCAGGCCCCTGGTGGCTCCAGGCAGGAGGGTACCCGTCATGACACTCAGCCAGGCCTCTAGGCGATCCCAGTGGGCATTAGGACTGGACGACCGAGACATGGTGGCTCACTGGAGAAGAGAGAAAGACAGCACAAAGGGCCAATGCAAGTCCTTACAGTTTGAACGGGCTGCAATAATTAACTATAATTTCTATATTTTAACTATATTAACTATATTTTCTTTGTACGGTTTGAGTACAAACAATTAGCGGAGTGTAGACCGGGCACCTGTTATCTATGCCGTGAATGGCCAGGTGTGTCTAATTGTTGTGGGGAGCACCTGGAAGGTTCTAAATAAAAATTGTTGACAGCGATTTTGGTAGCTTGGGTCGCCAATCTATTACTCAGCCTTCCTTGATGATTCTCAAAGGTTCTTTCTCAAGACAAACAAAACAGAACAAAATTAGAAATAAAACAAACCAATAAATCAGAACACAGAGAAAGGTAGAGAAGAGAGCAGGTTTAAGCCTTTCGCTGCTGTTAAGGGTTATGATAGGGACTACAAAGTAGGGGGCGCTGCTGGATCATAACATCTAGGCTTTTGGCCTTGTAGCAGGAGCAGACTAAATTCCTGAAGGACTGAGAAGAAAACCTAAGTGGGGTTTCACCAGCTGGGTGGATCTGTATTCTATTGGCTAGGCTTAGTTACGAATTGAGTGGTCCACTCACTTCACCAACTAAGCTCTAGGGGGAGTGATACCTATAGATATACACAAATGGCTAGATACAGAAATCAGCTTTTAAATTTAGATTTAAACTCTGTTTAAATTAAATTTAAATAGGTGAGCGGTTAAGTGAGACAAAAGAGAAAGACGTAATAAACTAAAATAGGAAAAAAAAAATGCAAATAAAATAAATGTAATAACAGAAAATTAAGAAAAAAAAAAAAAACAATAATAAAACAACTAAATAAAACGAGAGGTAACCAGAATGGTGAGAATGATAAAAAATTAAAAATAAATAGAAGGAAAATTAAAACATAAAACAAAATTAAATACAAATACTTAAGGAGAGAGAAGTCGCCTTAGCTGAGAATGTAAACAAGGTGAAATCAAAAGGGTAGGGGTGGAGTTTAAGAAGTGTTAGTAAGAAACTTAAACAGCCTGCCCTCTAGTGTTAGTCACAAGTACTGTGCCCTAACTCTGGTTGTGCTTAAATCTGAAAACGTTAAGATCTAACGGCCGATTTATTGCAACCATCACAAGAACAATGTGATTTAGAACCCAGTGGATTCTTAGAGTTTGTGCAACTTAACTGCACAATCGACTAGCAGGATTCCTTCGCTGCCAGTACACAAAAATAACAGTTTTCCTTCACTGTTACAAATTTATCACTTGATTCAATTTGTGCAACTTAACTGCACAGTTCTCTAGCAGGATTCCTTCGCTGCCAGTACACAAAAAAATAACAGGTTTCCTTCGCTGTTACAAATTTATCACTTGATCAAGGTTTCAAATCTCCCATTTACATTCCAATCAGTTACCGACCCGCAGTGTTCTTGTGATCAGATATGTACATTAGGCCAAAATTAGTAAGCTACTCTAATTATTGAACCTAAAGGGAGTGAGATCGTCTAGTTGAATAAACTCACATGTAGAGACTTCAATCTAGCGATACAATCAAATAAGGCCTTTTAAAACAAAGATGAAGAGAGGAACATCGCTCAAATCAATCTTTATCGCACTGAGGGAAGATTGCTTCGTTCCAACAGGCGATTTTAATAATATTAAAATGTCCAGGAAAGAGATTTCTTCGTCTTTACAGAACTGTTTTAATATTATGAAACTGCAGTTTACTTACAGAGTTAACAGTGACTAAATGCTGGGCAAATAGAGGCTGTTAACTATCAGTTCTGGAGGTGGCTTTAAGCCATCCAATCAGAAGAGTGAGCTCGCTTTGCGACTTGTCTCACTCTAAGCGCGCAAAAAAAAATAAAATAAAATAAAACAAACACACCATTAGATTGACCCAGAGTTTGCTCACAAAACAATGTTTGAATGCGTCGCGTTCTCCACCAAATAATATGTAGCGTTTTATAGCTCAAAAGGGAAAATATTTATTATTAATTATAACTGGTTATAATTAATTACAAATATTTAGATCGGATCTCAGAATTAACCGTAGCAGAATTAATATTACAACTATTTGATCTGTTCGTCCGCCGAATAGATAGTATAATCATTTATTAATTCTAGGAAGAATTACGTTTCTGGCCAAGAAAGAGTAACTTTCCTACTTTAGTCAGTACTAGCAATAATTCAGTGAGATCCACATATAGCATGTAGCAAAATCAGACATTCAGGGACCTCGGATTATGAGCAGCACTCAGAGACAATAAATTGTGAAATATAGGGTATTTAATAAATGAATCTACGGTGAACGTTACAACTACTAATAAAAACACATATATGCACAAAGAAAGGAATTAAATGAGATGAGAGAGAGAGAAGAAGAAGAAGAAGAAGAAGAAGAAGAAGAAGAATGGTAGTATTTAGTATCAAATAACCACAACCTAATGAGAATCATCAATGAATCAATTCACCTTAAAAAGGGGCTCAACTTAAACGCATCTAAAATAGCGGTAAATAGATACTTGCATTGGCTTTGTTTGCTGAACAAGAGTCTTGACGCGGTAAACAATGGAGATTCTTGATGGATTCCTCTTGAAGAGAGTGAGCTGGAAGTTTCTGTAGTTCTTCTGAAGATAGGGAAATCCACAACGAGTCTACAAAGTTATTTGAAGATAAAACTACCGCAAGTTAGACTCAGTGATGAGTCTTTGGAGAAGATCCAGAAGGTTGAAGAAAAGCAGAAGAGACTGCTGAAGAAGAGAAAAAGCAAAAAGCAAAAAGCCAAGAGCAAAAAGCAAAAAAGCCAAGATCTGCTTGAGCCCAGATCTTTTCAAATGTTCTCTGTCACACCCACGTTCAGTGTAAACAATATGATGCATCTTCTAATCACATAGCGTACACAATTGTTTACAAAATGAAGAGCAGATCATTTTGGTACCAAGAACGAACAGTCTAGAAGATATTAAACCAAAGATACATTAATACACAGGAATAAAAGTATTCGCAGGGTTAACTGATACCAGGTAACTAGGTAACTAGGCAAATATGATAGAGAAACATACAAACAACACATGCATATACCAGATACATTTGTGATCGATTAATTATAGGCTAAATAAGGAAAAAGTCTTTGTGTATGTGTGTTTGTGTATTGTAATGGTTGTCTGTGGCCAGGCATCTCCTGCCTGGCACCGAGTTGCCTATTGTGTCCTCGTTGGTATCCCTTTGAAGTCCCATTGGGAGACAAGAGTTGGTCTGTTTAGCAACTACGTGGCAGTGAGTAGGGAACCATGGGCCATTTAACACCCATATAAATGTAGAGGGACAAGCTATCTCTTTAATTTATATGCAAATGTCAAAAGGCTAAAAGGGTCTCTAAGGCCAACGGCCTAACTATTATCATTGAAAATAGGCAGACGCTACACTGACAGTTTCAGGTTTGAAATAAGTTCTGCAGAATTGTTTGATAATTATATATTAATTACTAATGGGTTCCCTATGTTTTCACTTTAGAATACTGTTTCGTTTTCTAAGTAATTCTTGCAGAATTATCTAATAATTCTTTATTAATTGCTAATGGGTTCCCAATATTTTTCCTTTAGAATATGTAGGGGATCTACAAGTTCTATTTCGTAAGAGCTTTTATTTTGAAATTCGTCGCGGGCGCCGCCATTACTATTTTCTTGCGTGAGTGTCGGACGCACTGAGAGAGAGCGAGAGAGAAGAGAAGCAGCGGTGAGCTGATGAAGAATGCGTTGTTTTTGAGAACTTTTATCGAGTTAAAAGTTGAGTTTAGACCGGTGACATGCATTAGAACTGCATGTTGATGCTTCTAAGTCTTCGTTTGTCTTAACGAGCCGAGTTATTTATAGTAACAAGTTTACATAGTGCTCGTACGTGAAGCTGCAAACAGACTGTTGAGTTTTGGAAAGTCAATCAGCGTTGGAGTTAAATACTGCCGTGTTTTTCGTGCGTTTGCATCCAGTTTTGTAAGTTCATACGAACTCAAAACGTAGTGAATGCTGTTGCTCATTTTTTGTGAGGAGAGTTAGCTGAATCGTTAGATTGGATCGTATGTTGTTCGTGCTCTTGGACTGATCTTCGTCGGACTGGATTGCGGCCTCGTAGGATCAAGCTGTTGTCTTTAGGATCACGGGGACAATCGTTGAAGATCATAGAGTTAAAGGAACAGTACCCTGCCTATCTGGACACCTTTCAGCGCTCCATCCATTTCCCAAGACTGGTGATGTGCTTTATTTTCTTAATTTTCCACTGAATGCTGGTAAGCAAGAAATATTTTCTTTACAACGTGTAAAAGAACTGAACTGTGCTTTAGGAGAAAACTCTCATACACGGAACTGTAACGTGAATTTACCTGCAAAGTGATTCACATCCTTTATGCAAGTCTATGAACATTCTGACTACTGAATGGACTGAGTATAATTTTTCCTGGATTTTGAAGTGAACTTTTCAAAGTTTGAGTTGAACTGATTGAATCATACTGATTGTGAATGTGAAACCTTTCATTGCGTTAAAAGAAGAACACTGATTGTTGTTTAAGTTTCAACAGAAACTGTTACAAATTGTTTATATTTTCTTTATTGTTGTCAATCTTTGATTTTATTCCAAATTGACTGAATTTGAAATACTTTTACTTTTCCTGTGAAGAAACTAAAGAAAAGAAAGAAGTCATTTAATCTGTCTCTTGAGTTTAATGTTTTTCATCAAGATATTTCTAGTTAGTTAAACTAAAACTGTGTTTACTAAGTCGAGTCTCTTACACTAAGGAGTGGGGGCGTCTCATCTATCTTGTTAGATTTGGAGAAGGTGGGTTTTGCAATATAAAGCTAGTATCTTTAAAGTTATCTGCACACACACACTCCAGTTGGCACCGTGTATAAAGTAAATCCTGGAGCCCACTTCACCTCATCTATAGCTCCACATAGCATCACGATAGACACCAACATATAACCACCTGTTATACTGAGACCTAAAGCATTGGGTGGGGGGACTAAGATCCTGTTGCTCACTCAGTCTTCCTTAGGTGTAAGTGTTTAATATTTCCCCCACAAGGCGGTGGCATATTCCCCTCCGCCACATATTGGCGTCACGAACAGGATCAACTCCTGATTCCTGATTAAGTGCAAGTTTCTGGTCATTGAGCCGACGCTATGGCAGAACTTGAAGAATTAAAGAAACAGTTTGAAGAGATGCAAAGGCGGCTCGGTGAGCAGACAGGAATGTTAGAGCAAGCCAGATCTGAACAGAGAGAGGCACTTTCACTTGCTAAAACTGTTATTGAACAGCAAGCTGCTGCTCAAAGAGCACCATCTACCGTGTACATCCCAAGAGATCGTAAACTTCCTGAGTTTAGTGGATGTCGTTCCAAGCCTGGTGAGTTGAGTATAGAAGATTGGATAGGTTCAATGAAGTCCGCCTTCAAGGTGATGAAAATTCCTGAAGAAGACAGAATTGAGTTTGTTAAGCAATATTTAAAAGATGAAGCAAAAATGACAGTCAAGTTTATGCTTAATGGAAAGGAGAAGTCAGTGAATGAGATTTTCGATGCTTTGGACCAGACGTATGGGGACAAACTTCCCATTGGCAGCAGACTGAAAGAGTTTTATGACCGCAAACAAATGCCTGGAGAAACCATCCGTTCTTATGCTTATGATTTGCAGGAGAAGCTGAGTATCATCCAGAGCCGGGAGCCTTCCAGAGTTCCTGATGCTGATGGCGTGTTGAAGGAACAGCTTGTGTTAGGCCTCAAAGATGATTCGCTACGGCGTGAAATGAAAAGGAGAGTTAAAGCTGAGAAGGATCTGACATTCATCCAGCTTATGCAGGAAGCTATTACTTGGTCAGAAGAAGAGGAGGTACAGGTTCCAAGCAATCTAAGAACCAGTAGTCGTTCACGCGGTGTTGTTCATGCTACCACTGTAGCAGAGAGCCCTTCAGTCCCTCTAACCCTGGAGTCGCTTCATGAAGCTATTCAACAGATAGCTGCGCGACAAGAAGAACTGTTTCAAATGGTAAACAGCAAAGAAAAAGTGAAACCTCTTGCGAAGGAAAGCAAGGTAAAAAGTGCACCTTTAAAAGATAGTGAAGGAAGATACATCTGCTATACTTGTGGTAAGCCAGGGCACACAAGTCGTCGTTGTCTTCAAAGCAGAGAAAATTCAAGTAGAGTGCAACCTCACATGGCAGAGATGGAAAAGACAGCTGACCGAGACACGTCAGTGCTAGAGAGTCCAGGTCCATCCGTTATTAGAAGTCATACTGCAGACTATGATACAGAGAATGTTCCCAAAACCTTTTGTGAAAATGCTTTTGGAGATTGCCTGACCGTAGAACTGAAGATTGCTGGTATCAGAACTATCTGTCTCTTGGACACAGGTTCGGAGGTGACTACCATCACCGAGTCACATTTTAAGAATCACTTTGGAGAAGTTGTGCTGTCATCCGCCAACTGGGTCCGACTCACAGCAGCAAATGGCCTAGACATTCCAATCATTGGTTGTCTAGAAGCAGACATAGAGTGTATGGGGAAGACATTACATGGAAAATGCGTGTTTGTGATCAAAGAGAGTGATTCCAATGGAACAGAGTTGAAAGGATTGCCTGGCATTGTTGGAATGAATGTGTTGAGCGATCTCAAAGATCTATTCATGGCCACTGAAGGTGTAAGGAAGATGGACAGGTATAGCCATGGTTTCAAGGAAGCAAAGGTCCAGCGTGTGTTGGCTAACATTAAGATGCAAACTGAGGCACTGAGCTGTGGTGACAAGATTGGCTTTGTCAAGGTAGCTGGGAAGCAAGCAATCACTATTCCTCCATTCAGTGAACGTGTTTTGGAAGGCCGTTGCAGAGTACCACCAAAAATGAGCTGTCAAGTGTTAGTGGAGGCCTCGTCAAATGTAAGCCTGCCTAAAAGTGTTCTGATTGCTAATGTGCTCGCCAAGACAGCTGATGGTAAAGTCCCTGTTAGAGTGTTGAATTCTAGTGAAAAGCCGGTAAAGCTCCCACCACGATGTAGGATTGCTGCGCTGTCCAAGCCACAGGAAGTTGTGTCAAAAGAGCTTGTCGAGTTTGAGGAGAAAGAGGGTGCTTTGCATGTTAAGGCTGTGCAGCAACGTCAAGTGAAAGAAGAGGTAAGCAGCATGGATCAATTGCCAGTTCCAGTGAAAATAAATTTAGAGAACCTCACAGAAACTCAACGTCGCAAACTTCAGGACCTACTGGTTAAGCACAGTGATGTGTTTTCAAAGAACGATTGTGATTTTGGTTATACGACAGCCGTCACCCACAGTGTTCCAACAGGAGACGCTCCTCCTATTAAGCAAAGACATCGCAGAATTCCACCTCAGGTGTTTCAAGAAGTGAAAAAACATGTTCAAGATTTAGTGTCTCAAGGTATTCTCAGAGAAAGTTGTAGTCCGTGGGCATCTCCAGCTGTAATCGTTATTAAGAAGGATGGCAGCGTACGCTTTTGCTGTGACTACAGAAAGTTGAATAAAGTGACCTGTAAAGATGCTTATCCCCTCCCCCGTGTGGAGGAATCACTGGACGCATTGGGAAATGCGCAGCTTTTCTCCACCCTTGATCTTACTTTTGGCTATTTCCAAGTAGCAATGAGTGAAGAGGACAGAGCGAAGACAGCTGTCACCACTCCCTTTGGACTATTTGAATGGACCAGAATGCCATTCGGACTTTGCAATGCTCCTGCGACATTTCAACGTCTGATGGGGGAGGTGCTGGGTGATCTGACGTTTGATATACTGCTCATCTACCTTGATGATATCATTGTCTTTTCGAGAGACTTCGATAACCATTGTCAAAGGCTAGAAATCGTGTTCAACCGGTTGAGACAGCATGGTTTGAAACTAAAACCCAGTAAATGCTTTCTTTTGAAACCCGAAGTGAAATTCTTGGGTCACCTAATTTCTTCACAGGGAATAAAGGTGGATGGAGAGAAAACCCAAGCATTGGAAACATGGCCTGCACCCAAGAGTGTCAAGGAGTTGAGGCAAGTACTCGGATTCATGAGTTACTACAGGAGATTTGTTCCTAGTTTTGCTCAGTTGGCCCGACCTCTTCATGCCCTTGTTGGTAAAGGAGGGAAAGGAAAAACGGTTGAACCACTTGACTGGACAACTGAATGTCAAACTGCATTTGATAAACTCAAGCAGTGTTTAATGTCTCCACCAATCCTCGCATACCCGGATTTCAGTCAGTCATTCGTACTCACGACTGATGGGAGCCTGCATGGTCTTGGGGCCGTGTTAAGTCAACGACAAGGGGGAGCTGAGCGTGTGATCGCGTATGCAAGTCGTGGCCTTCGTGGTTCAGAAAAGAACGACAGAAATTACAGTGCTTTCAAGCTAGAGTTGCTTGCCTTAAAATGGGCTGTAACCGAAAAGTTCAAAGAATACTTGATCTACTCCAAGTTCTCTGTGATAACAGATCACAATCCTTTGCGTTACTTGGAGACAGCAAACTTAGGAGCTGTAGAACAACGGTGGATAGCTCAATTGGCAGAGTTTGATTTTGAGGTTTATTATAAGCCAGGACGACAGAACACCAATGCGGATGTGTTATCAAGAATTCCATCTGGTCAGGAGCCGGAGCAAGAGGACTCCTCTAAAGATTTCATCAAGATGAACTCGGATGAAGTGCGTGTATGCTTGTGGCCAGGCGCCAATAATCAGCAGAAAGTACAAGCATCGGTCAATGTGTCGGTGACCAGGAAAGTCCCTGGATATAGCTGGAGTGACATAGAAGAGCAACAAAAGATTGACCCTCATATAGCTCCTGTCTACCGTGCTGTACTAAGTAACAAGAATCTAAATCCAGTTGAACTGCGCAACATGGATGTAGAATTAAAGAAGCTTGCGAGACAATTCATACGACTTAAGCTTAAAAAAGGAGTGTTGTTCCGTACTATCTTTGACCCCCGAGACGGAGAAGAAATTTGTCAATTAGTGGTTCCAGAACCTTTGCGTTACAAAGTCTACGAGAGTCAACATGATCATTGTGGCCATTTTGGAGAGAGAAGCACGCTGGAGCGCATGAGACGAAGCTATTACTGGCCAACAATGAGTAAGGATGTTAAAAGTTGGATCCAAGAATGTAAGAGATGTGCCCTTGCGAAGGATGTTTTCCCTAAGATTAGGGCCCCAATGACGTGCACTAATGTGTCTGCACCGCTGGAAGTCCTCGCTATGGATTATACTGTCTTGGAGGAATCTGTAGGAGGATATGAAAATGTTCTCGTCTTAACAGACATGTTCACTCGTTTCATGGTAGCAGTGCCAACCAGGAATCAGACTGCCAACACTACGGCAAAAGCCCTGGTTCAGCATTGGTTTGTCCATTATGGCTGTCCGGCGCGATTACATTCCGACCAAGGTCGATGTTTCGAAGCCAACGTCATCAAAGAACTATGTAAAGTCTATGGAATAGGAAAGAGTCGCACAACTCCTTACCACCCGCAGGGTAACTCTCAGTGCGAAAGATTTAACAGAACCATGCACGACATGCTAAGGACGTTACCCCCGGAAAAGAAAAGGAACTGGAAAGAGTATCTACCTGAGTTAGTTATGGCGTACAATAGCCGAACCCACACTTCAACTGGCTACTCGCCATTCTATTTGATGTTCGGTAGGGATGCACGAATGCCGATGGATATCCTCAACGGGAGAGACTTTGAGAATAGTGGAGTTGACAATCTCGATGATTGGGTGAAAAGCCATCACGACAGATTGAAGACCGCTGTTGAAGTAGCTAATTCGGCAGCCCAGGAAGCTGCAAGACAAAGAAAAAGAGCCTATGATCGCAGATCATATGGAGCACTTATGAGACCTGGAGACCGTGTTCTGTTACGAAATCATTCACATAGAGGAAGGAAAAAGATACAAGATCACTGGGAACCCTTGCCTTATATTGTGGTGAAACAGAATCACGCAGACACCCCGGTTTACACAATTCGTCCAGAGAAAGGAGGCCCTTGTAAAGTTGTACATAGGGATCAACTCAGACATTGCACTTTTCAGTCATCACAACCACTTCGCACATCTAGACATGAATCTAGAGCAAACACAGGTCAGGCACACACTGATTCAGAAGATCCCGACCTTTTTGCAGTCCCTGTTGTTACACTTGCACCTGCTACACTCACAGACATGGGAGGTAGAAGGGAAGATGAGGGTGAACTAGAGACAGGCATTAGGGACCATGACGATGTAATGTCAGCTGATGATTCAGTAGATCAGTCTGTACATGAGTCAGTAAATTCAGGTGGTTCCGAAGCTGAAAGTGAAAATGAAAGTATTCCTGAACCTAGACGTTCCCTGCGTCGGAACAGAGGTACCATTCCTGTCAGGTATAGGACTGACTATGTTTTGAAATAATCTTATGCAAACCTAAGGTTTTGTAAGTTTCTTTTAATGTGAATGTTTCTCAATCTTACGAATTGAAAGATTTCATTGATGTACTGATGTTCACATTGAAAAAATGTTCACCTGCTATTCTCTGTTCATATTTTGTTGTAGGGACGGAGTTGCTGAAAGGAGGTCCGATGGTGTGGCAGGGTTTAGCAGGGGGGAATGTAGGGGATCTACAAGTTCTATTTCGTAAGAGCTTTTATTTTGAAATTCGTCGCGGGCGCCGCCATTACTATTTTCTTGCGTGAGTGTCGGACGCACTGAGAGAGAGCGAGAGAGAAGAGAAGCAGCGGTGAGCTGATGAAGAATGCGTTGTTTTTGAGAACTTTTATCGAGTTAAAAGTTGAGTTTAGACCGGTGACATGCATTAGAACTGCATGTTGATGCTTCTAAGTCTTCGTTTGTCTTAACGAGCCGAGTTATTTATAGTAACAAGTTTACATAGTGCTCGTACGTGAAGCTGCAAACAGACTGTTGAGTTTTGGAAAGTCAATCAGCGTTGGAGTTAAATACTGCCGTGTTTTTCGTGCGTTTGCATCCAGTTTTGTAAGTTCATACGAACTCAAAACGTAGTGAATGCTGTTGCTCATTTTTTGTGAGGAGAGTTAGCTGAATCGTTAGATTGGATCGTATGTTGTTCGTGCTCTTGGACTGATCTTCGTCGGACTGGATTGCGGCCTCGTAGGATCAAGCTGTTGTCTTTAGGATCACGGGGACAATCGTTGAAGATCATAGAGTTAAAGGAACAGTACCCTGCCTATCTGGACACCTTTCAGCGCTCCATCCATTTCCCAAGACTGGTGATGTGCTTTATTTTCTTAATTTTCCACTGAATGCTGGTAAGCAAGAAATATTTTCTTTACAACGTGTAAAAGAACTGAACTGTGCTTTAGGAGAAAACTCTCATACACGGAACTGTAACGTGAATTTACCTGCAAAGTGATTCACATCCTTTATGCAAGTCTATGAACATTCTGACTACTGAATGGACTGAGTATAATTTTTCCTGGATTTTGAAGTGAACTTTTCAAAGTTTGAGTTGAACTGATTGAATCATACTGATTGTGAATGTGAAACCTTTCATTGCGTTAAAAGAAGAACACTGATTGTTGTTTAAGTTTCAACAGAAACTGTTACAAATTGTTTATATTTTCTTTATTGTTGTCAATCTTTGATTTTATTCCAAATTGACTGAATTTGAAATACTTTTACTTTTCCTGTGAAGAAACTAAAGAAAAGAAAGAAGTCATTTAATCTGTCTCTTGAGTTTAATGTTTTTCATCAAGATATTTCTAGTTAGTTAAACTAAAACTGTGTTTACTAAGTCGAGTCTCTTACACTAAGGAGTGGGGGCGTCTCATCTATCTTGTTAGATTTGGAGAAGGTGGGTTTTGCAATATAAAGCTAGTATCTTTAAAGTTATCTGCACACACACACTCCAGTTGGCACCGTGTATAAAGTAAATCCTGGAGCCCACTTCACCTCATCTATAGCTCCACATAGCATCACGATAGACACCAACATATAACCACCTGTTATACTGAGACCTAAAGCATTGGGTGGGGGGACTAAGATCCTGTTGCTCACTCAGTCTTCCTTAGGTGTAAGTGTTTAATATTTCCCCCACAAGGCGGTGGCATATTCCCCTCCGCCACAAATAGGCCTACTGTTTCAGGTTTGAAATAAGTTCTGCAGAATTATTTGATAATACTTTTGATAATTCTAATTACTAATGGGTTAAGTGTAGTTTTACTTTCCCTCAGTCCTGGCCTTACATACAGGAACTGAATTAATGGTAATATGGTATATGCTGAGGAGGCACACATACAGTACTGTATATAAATATAAAAAAAATGGTAATTTATTGCATGGCACTGGAGTGGTGGTGGGGTTCTGATTTCTTACAAAACACTCACAAAACAATTCACTACACAGGCAAAACCTCTATAAAGTTTATTGCATTTATTAATATAGCATTTTCATACTACTACTACTGCTAATAACATTTATATATGAAAGGGTCACAACTCCAAGTAATTGTTCTGTTCACTACTATTTATTAGTAGTTACTTCATAGTTATTTTTTCTTGAACCCTAACTAGTAGATCATTAATAGTAGTTCTCCAGGAGGTATGACAGAATACATTAGTTATTGATTAGCTAACTGTTAACACTTATCACTTAAGCTTCCTTAGTAGTTAACAGTACTGAGTCAAGTGTTAATGAATAGTTACCTGTTAGTTCTTTAATAATTCCTTATTAGTTCTGCAGTAAGTAAGAAAAAGTATTCTAAAGTGTTACCACCTGAGGATACCTTTTTGAATCCTTTCCCACATAATGAGCTGCCTTTGTTTGCTGATGTTTTTGATAAGTCCTTTTACTAAGGGGTTCATTCCTATAAACTACATATATGAAATTGATACATTTTGGTTCTAAATGTGTCTTGAAGGTTCATAGTTTCATACTCTCCTTAGCCAATAATTCCCAGCACAAAACACATTATGATCGGCACAAACTATGTTTATCCTCATTTATCCTCATCTATGTTTATCAACTATGTTTATCCTCATGTAAAATTGAAAGTATTATTTAAAAGTACATTTTAAATCATTATTTTTTTAATAATCTGTTGGCATGCTTTGAATAAGCACTTATTTTTAAGTGTTCACTTAGATACTAACATACATATTAAGTCGTTGCTTAGTATTATAGTATTGTTTTATTTGATATTACTTTTAAAGTTAATATATTTCAAATGTACTAAATTGCAACTTTATCATTACAAATGTAATGATATTTCAGATTTTTAGCCATACTGCTGACTTGTTGCTTTATTAGACTCAAACTGAAAACTGTAACATCTGACAGTGTATGGTGTATGGATATTATAGAGGCACAACTTGTCCAAACAGGGGTTGGACCCTGCATTACCAATGTTTGTGAGCTAAGAATAAAAAACCCAATGCAAAGTTTCACACAAATCAATGAATTACCTGTCCGGCTATCATAGTGCATGGCTTGAAGCAGAATACTGATGAGGATAGAATACAACTCCACTCAGTTAAGGCAGAAAGACTTTTAATAAGCTGTCTGCCACAATGCTATGCTGTTTGCAAAGCAAAACAAGTTTAATTAGATGGCTAAAGGCTAATGGCAAAGCCAGGGTGAGACCATTTCTCTTTGACATTACTCTGGTGCAAACCTTGATGGCATATTAACAGTCAGCCCTCTAGAATAATTTTTATTTTCTCTTGCATAATTAACCTCTACTGATGCATTCATTAAATATGCATTGTAATATTGTTGTCCTATTGTTTGAATAATACATGAGGCCAATAAATATGAAAGAGAGATTTGAAAGAAATGCCCTGGCTTATTACAGTTGTTCATCACATTTATATAATGGATTTGTAATTATACAAGATTAAACAAAATTCACATTAAATAAAGTAATTAGAGAAAAAAAGGTTTGTCAAGACAAACTTCAAAGTTGAAGGTGTTGCTATGTGGTTGCTGAGGTACCCGGGCTGGGTTGCTAGGGTGTCGCTATGTGGTTACTAAGGTACTTGGAGTGGTTGCTAAGGTATTCTAGATGGTTGCTAAAGTGTTGCTAGGGCACTCAGGTTGGTTGCTATGCTATTGCTAAGGTACTAAGGTAAGGTAGGGTGGTTGCTAGATTGTTCTTGGAAGTTGTCTGCCTAAATGGATCAATGATTTTGATTAATTTTGATGACATCACCCTGCACTTCAGCTTCTCATCAAACTTTTTGTCCAATCCAAAGTGTCCCGCCCCCTACACTATAAATAGATGCTGAAGCTGTGGCTGAAATCAGTCACTGACAGAATTTGTATTTTCTGTGCGGCGAATGGTATGTAGTGCACTATAGGGAATAGAGAGCGATTCAGATTCAGACAGTGTAAATACACATTCCATTGGGGCAAATAAAGTCTGGTTTCCCTTTGTGTCACAGAAACCGCTGCAGCGTGGACACAGCCTTGCTTCGATAGCACAGAGAGGATCATTTGCGCGACTTGATGCAGACCACAAAACGTATTGGACACATTTGAATTCTACACAGAATGCTATTTTATATATAGATAATGCGATATGGATAAGATTGTGGCTGTCATATGGTGCAAATGCGGCTGGCCCAAGCTGTGATACGAAACGCTATTTGCTATTTAAAAAAGGGGGCCTGACTGCTGGATATTTCCCACCCAATCTTGTTTCTGTTGAAGTTACGTCAACACATAGAATAAACCTGCGTGTTTCAAAGCACTTCAGTGGACCTTTAAATGGGTCAAAAATAGTACATAAAAGGGAGGTCACATTTAGTTTTAAGAGATTCTGGGAGTTTACGTTTGCATTTTGACAGTTGGGCCCAATCCCATTTCAACCTATACCCCTCTGTTTTGCGTGTTCACATGAAGAGGTAGGGGTGTCTTTATTCTCTTATGGTTGGAGGGGTTGGGGAAAGGGCCAGATAGCCCTTCAAATTAAGATTTTTCGGGACCACAATTTAAACGAAAGGTGTATGAGAATTATCTCATCTTATACTATGGGTTGAATGCTTGAATTTTATTAGCTGATGAATGTTCTAGGTTTAGCAATTATGTTCGGGGAAATGCACGGCGAACGTAGTTCCAGTCAGGTCTTGACCTCATTACATGTCTATGTCACTTCATCACATTTTCAGTTATTTCAAAGGTCCTTACAGCCTAAAACAGCAAAATAACCAAAACCCATTAGGCATAGGGGTAGGTGAAGGGGTATAAAATAGAATTAGGATTGGGCCTTGGAGTTTGAATAGTCTTGGCTCATCTGAACATTCCATCAATGTAAGTCTATGGGATTTTTTTCCAGATTTAATTGTCATTTTTAGGAAAACCAAAAGTCCAATCAGTTAGAAAAGATACAGCACACAAGTCAGATCAGTCTAATGATGTGGGCTGAGTTTGGTGCTTGTAGAGTTAAATCTCTAGGAAGAGTTAGAGTCAGAAATTTTAGTCTCGAAAGAATAATAACTTTAAGTTTATATACCATTTCAGTAAGTTTGCTTTCTCAAGCCAACTTAGTCATATCAAGATGATTTTACTTCATGTTATCCACAAAACCAAAATAACTGAAGGTAGCAATAAATTAGGATTGACTGATAAATGTGTGTAGCCAGTGGAAGGGTGAAAGAAGGAAAAGTACACTGTAAAAAATGTTGTCAAGTAAGTGTAGGTTATACAAAAAAAAGAGTAATTTTAAGGGTGTTTCATCTGTACCCTTTAAACAGTACTAATATGTAAAATTCTGTACTAAACACTACTCTACATTGGGAAAATAGACAGGCCATCTAGTTTCTGACCTGATGCAGACACATATAGCTAAGACTGACTGATATCATCTTGGTCTGGTGCGAGATGAGGTAACGAAAAAATAAGCGGGTGTGGGATTACAAACTTAAAAATCTGTTTTAGATCTATTGATCCTATGTCCTGAAATACAATCATCTGAAAAACTATGGTAAAATACATTGTATTTAGCATTTCTGGTAAAGATGATGACATCTCATGGTCGTCACTTCTGAGATCCAACACGGGGCAGTCTCAAAATTGCCCTAATGGCTCTCAATTAGAACATGTGGTTCTACTTTTTCACCATAGATTTACATTGTAAAATATGTGGGTTGCTGTTGAGTTCGGGAGGGCACCAGTACGACTGCCCCTCTTAGTATCTTTTTGCCTGCCAAAGATGGCAATGAATTTTAATATATCACTCACTTAAGTTATAATGTATTATATTTCTCATAGTTATAATGTATTATAAGTATCATGTCTTGCCATCGTTCTTATGCTACTTTACTTAAAGCAATCAAAGACCACTTAAAAGTATAGTAATTTTTTTTCTCAAACAACCATAAAATCAGATCAGAAGAATGTGCAATATGACACATTTGCTATGACTATTTTTATTGTAATATCAGTTTGATTATTTAGATGGTACCCTATAGACAGCTATTGATAAGTAACTCTGCAACTACATGTCAAACCTTAAATAAGCCTACTAATACTCTAATGAGTTAGTTGATATGTAGTTGCAAAGTAGCTTATTGTCAATAGACTAAGGGGAGCATCAAAATAAAATGTAACCTAACATATAAACATTGTATTTTTTTCCAGTTGAAATTGTTAACTAGCTCACATCAAAATTAAGATTAGCCTCACAAGGAACACTCAAATAACACTCCACACCTAACCGCTTACAAGTTGTAGTAAGATACTGTGCAGAGGTAACACTTTCTATGAAGCCCGTATTTATAATACATTATAAGGGTATTCTTAAGGCATTATAATGAATGCATAATGCATTACAAAAAACCTTATAATATGTTGTATCATCTTATGAGCATTCATAACAACAGTTTTAATGTATTATAATTTTTACTTATTTGAGGTTATAGCTTTTAAGAGCATAGCTATAACGTATTACCCACTTAAGTTATATTTGTCATAGGTATAATGTATTATAAGTATCATATCTTGCCATTTTACTTATTTCACTTTGCTTAAAGCATACAAAGCATACACTTATAAGTAGTAATAATAATAATAATAATAATAATAATAATAATATTGCTTAAAGAGCCATAATTTCAGGTATCAGATCAGATGAATGTGTAATATGACACATCTGTATTATCAGTTTGATTATTTTGATGGTACCCTTTAGACAGATTTTGATAAGTAACTCTG
This sequence comes from Garra rufa, assembly GCF_049309525.1. Classification (NCBI taxonomy): domain Eukaryota; kingdom Metazoa; phylum Chordata; class Actinopteri; order Cypriniformes; family Cyprinidae; genus Garra; species Garra rufa. The sequence continues at coordinate 29,465,876 of NC_133370.1, forward strand.
CAATTGCATGTCAGCTAGCAGTAATTATTACTAGTAGTATGCTAAATATATGCTAACTCTGTATTTTGATGGTTCCCCAAAAGACAAACTGATTATAAAAAACTTTGCAAGTATGTGAACCTTCTACTTAGCCTAACTTTAACCTAAGTCTACTAATACTTTAAGGAGTGTTAGTTGACATGTAGTTAGAAAGTTACTTATAGTCAACAGACTAAGGGAACCATCAAAATAAAACGTAATATAATGTAAAAAAAAAAAAAAAAAATGTGATGTATGTATATACAGTTGTGGCCAAAAGTTTTGAGAATGACACAAATATTAGTTTTCACAAAGTTTGCTGCTAAACTGCTTTTAGATCTTTGTTTCAGTTGTTTCTGTGATGTACTGAAATATAATTACAAGCACTTCATACGTTTCAAAGGCTTTTATCGACAATTACATAAAATTTATGCAAAGAGTCAGTATTTGCAGTGTTGGCCCTTCTTTTTCAGGACCTCTGCAATTCAACTGGGCATGCTCTCAATCAACTTCTGGGCCAGATCCTGACTGATAGCCACTTAGTTATCACTTTTGCCTTATGGCATGGTGCTCCATCATGCTGGAAAATGCATTGTTCTTCACCAAACTGTTGTTGATTTGTTGGAAGAAGTTGCTGTTGGAGGGTGTTTTGGTACCATTCTTTATTCATGGCTGTGTTTTTGGGCAAAATTGTGAGTGAGCCCACTCCCTTGGATGAGAAGCAACCCCACACATGAATGGTCTCAGGATGCTTTACTGTTGGCATGACACAGGACTGATGGTAGCGCTCACCTTTTCTTCTCCGGACAAGCCTTTTTCCAGATGCCCCAAACAATTGGAAAGAGGCTTCATCGGAGAATATGACTTTGCCCCAGTCCTCAGAAGTCCATACTTTTTGCAGAAGATCAATCAGTTCCTGATGTTTTTTTTTGGAGAGAAGTGGCTTCTTTGCTGCCCTTCTTGACACCTCACTGTGCGTGCAGATGCGCTCACACCTGCCTCCTGCCATTCCTGAGCAAGCTCTGCACTGGTGGCACTCCGATCCCGCAGCTGAATCCTCTTTAGGAGACGATCCTGGCGCTTGCTGGACTTTCTTGGACGCCCTGAAGCCTTCTTAACAATGCAGTTGAAAGTTTTTTTGGGGGGATTAAGTTAATTTTCATGGCAAAGAAGGACTATGCAATTCATCTGATCACTCTTCATAACATTCTGGAGTATATGCAAATTGCTATTATAAAAACTTAAGCAGCAACTTTTCCAATTTCCAATATTTAAGTAATTCTCAAAACTTTTGGCCACGACTGTACATTACACTACCGTTCAAAAGTTTGGGGTGTGAAAATTTTTGTAGTTTTCGTTTTCTTGAAAGCCTTTTACTGAACACCTGTGAGGAGCTGGAGAAATGGCTGAAGAGCGTCGACAAGACAGGCCTACCCGGCAAATTCAAGGCGTGGATCTACCAGCACGGGATTCTGCCGAGGATACTGTGGCCCCTGCTTCTCTATGAATTCCCGATCTCCACCATTACAGACCTGGAGAGGAGAGTCAGCCGCTACCTGAGGAGATGGTTGGGTCTACCGCGGAGCTTAAGCAACATCGCACTCTATGGAAACAGCTGCAAACTGACACTACCTCTGAAATCCATCGAGGAGGAGTTCAAGGTTTTGCGTGCAAGAGAGGTGCTGCAGTTCCGGGAATCAACAGACCCAAAAGTCTCTGGGGCAGGGGTGGTAGTCAAGACTGGCAGGAAATGGAGAGCAGAGGTGGCAGTGGAGCAGGCAGAGTCCCGTTTGTGCCATGGAGTCCTTGTGGGAACTGTGGCCAGAGGAAGGGCTGGACTAGGAGTCGTTGCAGCCCCGCGTTATGACAAAGTTTGGGGAAAGGAGCGGCGGCAACTGGTTCAGAAGGAAGTCAGAGCAGCTGTGGAGGAGGAGAGGACCAGCAGAGCAGTGGGGATGAGACAGCAAGGCGCATGGACTAGATGGGAGCAAGTTGTGGAGAGGAAGATCTCGTGGACTGACCTGTGGCGGGCAGAACCACAACACATTAAGTTCCTGGTCCAGGCGGTCTATGATGTTCTTCCCAGCCCATCCAACCTGCACTGCTGGGGCTTGGCCGAATCACCAGCATGCCCCCTCTGCGAGAAGAACAAGGGGACCCTTGAGCACGTATTGAGTTGTTGTCCAAAAGCTCTGGGGGAAGGCCGATACCGCTGGCGTCATGACCAGGTGCTCAAGACCATCGCAGAGAGCATCTCTAGTGCTGTTTCCATCTGCACTAGAGATGGAAAGTCCAGACCCAGGAAGCAAACCATCAGCTTCATTAGAGCCGGAGAGAAGCCAGGAACAAGGAAAGCAACAGCAGGGCTTCTCCAAACTGCACAGGACTGGCAGCTGTCAGTAGACCTGGGCAAGCAGCTCAAGTTCCCCCAGCATGTAGTCAAGACCTCACTCAGACCTGACATCATCCTGGTATCTGAGGCAACAAAAAATGTTGTCATGCTGGAGCTCACCGTGCCATGGGAGGAGCGAATGGAGGAGGCCTTTGAGCGGAAAAAGGGGAAGTATCAGGACTTAGTCAGCGACTGCCACGAACAAGGCTGGAAGGCAAGGTGCTTGCCTGTAGAGGTAGGGTGCAGAGGCTTTGCAGGACAGTCCCTCTACAGGGCATATACTGCACTCGGCATCACAGGCGAAAGGAGGAGAAGAGCCATCTGCAACAGCACAGAGGCAGCGGAGAAAGCCTCTAGGTGGCTCTGGATTAAGAGAGCGGAACCGTGGTTGAGCTGCCAGGGCACAAGCTGAGGCCTGATCAACCTCAGCTGGGTTGCCTGAGTGAGGGTGTCTGACGTTCGAGAGACCCGAAACACCCGATGACCTCAGGATACATCACTGATGATGTGCCCTGGTGCATCAGAAGATGTATCATCACAACTGTATGCTCACCAAGGCTGCATTCATTTGTTTCTCTATTTTTTTTTTTTTTTTTACAATTTTCAACAGCCATTACTCCATTCTTCTATGTCACATTATCCTTCATATGATGATTTAGTGTATTTCCTCTCACCAGCCTCAAGAAATGTATCATCATTGTTATCATCATTTGTCTGCAGGATTTTAAATTTAATACCTATTATCAAGCTGACGCTGATCATCTCAGTAACATGGCAGTCATAGTGGATTTGCCTATACATGTTGTGCAACAAATTGTTCATGTATTAAGACAGCCCAGCAGAAAAAACGGGCTTCCTCTGGGTTCAGTTAATGGGTTTCTACATACACATTAGGATACATATTAAATGAGAATTGTGTCATTAGAAACTAAACGGCCATGCAATACATTCCTTCTTGCTTTCATCTTAGAGGGTTGAACATAACCGAGCTTTCTGCATATTAACATAATGATTGAAGAAAAAAAAAACATTAGTGAAAGGAAACTAACCATTATCATTTTCGCAAACCCCCCTGACCCTTTTAGTGGAAGAGTTCCTCCCACTAAAACATTCAGAGCAGCCAGACATGAAGTTAGCAATGAGTTTTTTTGTTTGTTTGTTTGTTTGTTTCCAAACTGTTAGAGCAGTTTTAGTAGAGGAGAGACTTATAGATAATGCAGTAACACTTTGGTATAGCCAAAAATTCTCACTATTAACTAGTTGTTTATTAGCATGCATATTATTAACATATTGGCTGCTTATTAGTACTTATAAAGCACATATTCTGTATGAACATATTCTACATCCCTAATCCTACCCAAAACTAAACTTAACTATTACATTACTAACTATTAATAGGCAACAAATTAGGAGTTTATTAAGGCAAAATTGGTAGTAAGTGGTTTGATAATAGTGAGAATTGGACCTTAAAATAAAGTGCCTTACAGCCTTAAAGGGTTGCTTGTTTACAATATGTTCTACATATACCGTACTGACCCAAGCAGATGACCCTGATTACCAAAAGATGTAGAAAAAGGCATTTTAAAAACCAAATACTGTGTTTTGTTACGTTTTTTATTCATAAATTGTTTCATTTAGCATATTTTTCCTATTTTAATTTTTGTTTTTAAATGCTGGTTAGATGCATTAACTAGGGCTGCACGATTAATCAAAGGCGATTGTCATGCGCATTTTATCAGTAATGTCGGTTGTGTAATCAGTAGTAAATCTCCAGAACCTGCTTTCAGTTGTAGCAGCATGTACTACACAGAGCCGTAGTTCGCTGGCAAGCTATGCTATATCGCATTCATTATTGCAGACGATTTAATTACGTTATAATGAAAGCGAAAGAAATCATTCTGTGATAATGACAGCTGTTTGGGCGGAAATATCTGGGGGGTGCGCCCACGCCCATTGCCTTGTTGTTTTCATTTGCCATTGCCATTGCCATTGTTTTGTTTCATAGTCATAGCCATAGTTTTGCCTTGTGTAGGATTTTAGTTACGCAAAACACAAGTAACGAACAAATCTCCATACTCCAAGGAAGATCAAGGATTCTTTTATCTGAACCATTTGCCAAAACGGCGCGAAGCCACTGGGCGCCACTTTGCTGATCGCCCCCGGAGACAAAGCAGCAATAAAAGATAATCCTATCAAATGAACAACTAGCGATTTGTGCTGAGAGACTCATTAAAACAAATGGAGATTTGTCACCTTCACCGAACACATGACTAAGAATTCGCTGACACAGGAAGAGGGCAATCTGCGGGGATCACCCCCCCCCCCTTTCTCTGAGACCCTCCAAAAGAACCAATTGTCTCCCACTTGTGACTTGAGTTTTCTTAAATCGAATTAGGAAAATTGATGGATCACAGGATAGCCTTCCTCCTGCGAAATCCCCCCCCAGAATTCCTTCCACACTGCACGAAGCTGAACTCACGCCACGTGCGTTACATGCTAACAAATATGATGCAAAAGGAAAAGAAACAAAGAACGCTATTTCAATCAATCGAACTTACTATGCAAAGGGATAGGGCACCCTCCTTCCCGTATGTTCAATGTTTGCCGTGTAATCGTGTACTTTCCTATACCTTGTGTGCCTTAGTTAACCAAGTTATTAAATATGTATCCCATGTGTAACCTTATATTTCTATGTTTGGTTTCGTTTGAAAGATCATGGCAAAAGCAGTTTGTCTGAATGAATGAGAAATTGATATTGTGTATATTTTATGCATTGCTGTAGTTTATGATAATCAATAACCAAATTGAAGATAAATCTGGGTCCTAATAAGTCACATGCCAGAAGGAATTGCATCAAACACGACCCCGCCCCCGTGGCAACGCCATTGGACTTCAAGCCCCAGGGTCGTGTCTAACAGACCCCTTAAAACCTAATGGCTCGAACCAGAACATTGGCTTGAATTGCGCTTGAGGTGCCGACTTGAACTGATTGAACTGAGCGAGAAGAGCCCTGAAACATCCTGAAAGACTTTAAGCTCTTCTCTGCCGAAGATCGCCTGCTCTTTCCAGCTACAAGGCATTCTTGCCCTCCAGAACTCGCAAGAAACTGCAAAGACTTTCGCGGCCCGGTTTGAACCTTCAGAGCCTACGCGCCTTGCAACCCAGGCGCCAACCGAACTCTGAGAGCAACACCGGCGGAACCGGGCAACCGCGGCTCGACTACGGTACAGCAACTCCCGTTGCCCAACCCTCATCGCTGAAGAATTCTCCAAAGACGTCATCCGAAGACCGACAAGCAAGCAACCAACCAGTGTCTCTGCTGAGACGAGCCCCCAGAGGGAAATCCCATTCAGCACGAGCGCAAGTGAACAAGGTCTCACATCCTTACTTAGTCTGGTGATATCATTTAAGTTAACTCTCTGCTTTGTGGTTGTCTAAGGTTGCGATTTGAGAGCTAGTAGCAATACTAGGACGACTTTTGGGTTTTCTCAAAATCCATAACTTCCCATCTCTAAAACTGTATGAGTGTGCGTGTGAATGCGTGTGTATGTTTGTGTTTTAAGTAGCTTAGATTTTGTAATCCTAGTGTAGTTCAATAAATCATTGTTTTCATTGAGAGAATTGTCTTGCCTTTTGTGTTCACAAAGTACTATCTTGCCTAGATCAAGCTACCTGGCTTTAGTTTCCCAAAGTAATATTTAAGTTTATTTTCGCTCCTGACCATGAGCGTGAATAGATTTTGGAATTGATGGAATTGATTGACCGGTCAAGAAACATAAACTATTGATTCTAAATTGATTTCCCTGAATTTTAGATTCGATTCTATATCCGAATCAACTTTAAATTTGAGTTAATTCTTACACTTGTTTCATTGTTTTGTTTCATTTGCTACTTTGGACTGCCCACTTGGATTTTTGACCCTCGCCTGTATTCTTGGATTGCGCTTTTGTCTTGCCCTGGATGTTACTGTTTGCCAGTGTTTGATCTTGCCTGTCTTGACAACGATCTGTTTAATAAAGCTCGCATCTGGATCTTACAACGCTGTCGTCAAGTCCCCGTGTGACAGAATACTTCGCCTACCAGAGATCCAGCAGCTTTGTGTCAACAGATCGCCATGAGCCCAGCAGATCATCTTGTTCGCCTCCGTCAAGGTAATCACTCCATTGAGCAGTATGTGGCTGACTTCTGTGAACTGTATTGTCAGGTGGACTTTAAGGACTCATTTCTCAAAGACATTTTTTGTTTTAGTTTAAACAAGGACATAAAGGGCTGGTTTCACAGACAGGGTTTAGACTAAGCCAGATTAGACTGTTGTTCAATTAAGACATTTAAGTAATTTTTATAAACGTGCCTTAGAAAAAACATTGCTGGTGTGTATCTTGAGACAAAACAAAGGCACTGTTATACATTAAGATCAGTCAGTGCAAGTTTCTTTCAGTTGAAGCAGCTCAGACTTACATTTTAGTCTAGGACTAGGCTTAAGCCCTGTCTGTGAAACCGGGGGAAAATGCCATATGCCCCACAATACCCCATACTGGTCTCTAGAACATTTCATTGACTGTGCACTCCGGTTGGCTGGTTCACCTTTTACTGTCGGGATTGTGGATGAGAAGCCCCACAATCCCACAGTACCCACACCACCAGAACATTTTCACACCCTATACGTTATGTCTGGAATTGTTCACGTCATGCCTTCCAAACCAAAGTCTGCTCACGTCATGTCTGCCAAGCCACAGCCTGCTCACATCATGTCTGCCAAGCCAAAGTCTGCTCATGTCACATCTGCCAAGCCAAAGCCTGCTCACGTCACGTCGACCAAGCCACAGCCTGCTTACGTCACATCTACCAAACCACAACCTACTCACATCACATCTGTCAAGCCACAGCCTCCTCACGCCATGCCTGCCGCTCCAGAACCTCCTCAAGCCAAGCCTGCCGCTCCAGAGCATGCTCACAAGATGGCTGGCCTTCCAGAGCCTACTCACAAGATGGCCGTCCTTCCAGGGCCTGCTCACAAGATGGCCACCCTTCCAGAGCCTGCTCACAAGATGGCTGCCCTTCCCACTGCTAAGGCAAGTCACATTAAAGCTGCAGTTCCTGCAAGGTCATGTCACGTTACAGCTGCTATTCCTGCAAGGTCATGTCACATTACAGCTGCTGTTCCTGCAAGGTCATGTCATGTTACAGCTGCTGTTCCTGCAAGGTCATGTCACGTTACAGCTACTGTTTCTACAAGGCCAAGTCTTGTCCCAGCTGCACTTCCTGAGTCCAGTCATGACACAGTAGCATTTCCTGAGTCAAGTCAAGACACAGATTCACATCTTGAGTCAAGTCAAGAGACAGCAGCACTTCCAGAGTCAAGTCAAGACACAGCAGCACTTCCAGAGTCAAGTCAGGATACAACAACACTTCCAGAGTCACGTCAAAACACAGCAGCACCTCCTGAATCACATCAAGCCACAGCTGTTCCAGCTAAGTCAAGCCAAGCCACTGCTGCTCCAGTTAAGTCAAGCCAAGCCGCAGCTGCTCCAGCAAAGTCAAGCCACAGCTGTTCCAGCAAGGTCAAGCCAAGTCAAGCCACAACTGTTCCTTCAAAGCCAAGGCAAGCCACAGCTGTTCCTTCAAAGCCAAGTCAAGCCACAGCTGCTCCTCCAACGCCGAGTCAAGTCACAGCTATTCCAACAAGCCCAAATCAAGTCACAGCTGTTCCTCCAACGTCAAGTCACAGCCATTCCCTCAAAGCCAAGTCGAGTCACAGATACTCCCTCAAAGCCAAGTCAAGTCACAGCTGCTCCTCCAACATCAAGCCAAGTCACAGCCATCCCTTCAAAATCAAGCCAAGCCACTGCTGCTTCAGTTAAGTCAAGCCAAGCCGCAGCTGCTCCAGCAAAGTCAAGCCACAGCTGTTCCAGCAAAGGTCAAGCCAAGTCAAGCCACAGCTGTTCCTTCAAAGCCAAGTCAAGCCACAGCTGTTCCTTTAAAGCCAAGTCAAGCCACAGCTGCTCCTCCAACATCAAGTCAAGTCACAGCCATCCCTTCAAAGCCAAGTCAAGTCACAGCTGCTCCCTCAAAGTCAAGTCACAGCTGCTCCCTCAAAGCCAAGTCAAGTCACAGCTGCTCCCTCAGAGCTAAGTCACGTCTCGCCCGAGCGTCCAGAGCCAAGTCACGTCTCGCCCGAGCGTCCAGAGCCAAGTCACGTCTTGCCCGAGCGTCCAGAGCCAAGTCACGCCTCGTCTGATCTGCCAGAGCCACGGCATGTCTTATCTGATCTGCAAGAGCCACGGCATGTCTTGATCGCCAGTGTGATGGACCCTCCTCTGATGTCAGTGCAGGCTGCAGGCATCCCAAGCCACGCAGAGCCTTTGCTCCCAAGCCACGCAGGGCCTACGCTCTCAGGCCACGCACCCTCAAGCTCAGTGGGCATCCCATTAACCACTGCACTGCCTGTGATGGCCATCGGCATTTTAAGTGTGTGGGCTGCACACTGCATCCCAGAGGCCTCATCTGTCCACGAGTCTGCTCCAGAGGCCTTGTCTGTCCACGAGTCTACTCCAGAGGCCTTGTCTGTCCACGAGTCTGCTCCGAAGACCTTGTCTGTCCACGTGTCATCCTCTGATGTCAGTGCAGGCTGCAGGCATCCCAAGCCACGCAGAGCCTTCCTCCCAAGCCACGCAGGGCCTACGCTCTCAAGCCACGCACCCTCAAGCCCAGTGGGCATCCCATTAACCACTGCACTGCCTGTGATGGCCATCGGCATTTTAAGTGTGTGGGCTGCACACTGCATCCCAGAGGCCTTGTCTGTCCATGAGTCTGTCCACGAGTCTGCTCCGGAGGCCTCGTCTGTCCACGGGTCTGCTCCGGAGGCCTCGTCTGTCCATGTGTCCGCTGCGGCAATGCCTCTTGTGGAGGCAGCGTCCACGGTGGAACCCCCTGAGGAGGCAGCTCCCGCTGCAGATCCTCAAAAGGGGGTGACACCCAAGTATGAACTCACTGCCTACTTTACCACTGTCAGTGTTCCTGCTCTGCTGTGGGGATTCTTGCTCCTGTCTGCTCTGCTGTACTGGTCATCTGCCCCACTATGGAGACCTGCATGGTGGGGATCTTGGCTCCCTGATCCGCCATGGCCTCCTGAACTGTTTGCTCTGCCATGGCTACCCAAGCTCCCTGCTGCGCCAAGGCTGTCTGCTCTGCCTGCTCCGCCATGGCTTCCTGCTCCACCAAGGCTTCCTGCTCTGCCTGCTCCGCCAAGACTTCCTGCTCCGCCCGCCCTGCCATGGCTTCCACTACTCAACAGTCTGCCATTGCTCCATGACGCAGGTTCTCCAGAGCTTCACTGTCTGCCATTGCGTCACAGTCCAGGCCCACCTCTGCTCCATGATCCAGGTCTGCCACTGCTCCATTGCCCAGGTCCTCCAGAGCTTCACTGTCTGACATTGCTTCACGGTCCAGGCCCACCTTTGCTTCATGATCCAGGCCTGCCATTGCTCCATGGCCCAGGTCCTCCAGAGCTTCATGGTCTGCCATCGCTACATGGTCCAGGGATCTGTAATGCCAGGCCAGCAGAGGGAGCCCTTACTCACACTGACTGTTACTGCTCCCTCTGCTGCTTCTATGGTTACTTCCTGTTTGGCAGCCATTTAAGGGGGGCCATGCCAAACAGGCCCTCGTTTTGCTGTAACGGACTCTACCAAGCGTTTATCCTTGTTTGCCATTGCCATTGTTTTGTTTTGTTTCATGGTCATAGCCATAGTTTTGCCTTGTTTCATTGTTTTGTTTCATTTGCTACTTTGGACTGCCCACTTGGATTTTGACCCTCGCATGTATTCTTGGATTATGCTTTTGTCTTGCCCTGGATGTTACTGTTTGCCGGTGTTTGACCTTGCCTGTCTTGACAACGATCTGTTTAATAAAGCTCGCATCTGGATCTTACAACGCTGTCGTTGAGTCCCCGTGTTACATTTGTCATGCAGTTTAAACTTGAAAAACACTGACAGTTTGCAAAATTACAAAAAATATAAAATATTTTGGCACTTTGTCTTATCTTCTAAAAATCCAAAGTACTGCCATGAAACTCTAGGTGGTGCAGTCCAATAGATCTGACTCAATCTGACTTAATGACATTATCACATTGCACAGCTGATTGGTTCTCTCCTGGTTCTCTCCTGTATTGGTAGTCAATGAGTAATGAGTTTTTTACAATCCTTCACAGAACACACCCCTGTCCTGTGGGTGTCGCTGTTTCGCTGTTTCTCTGCTTCCTGTTTGCCTTGCTGCAGAGTGGTCTGTGTTTGTTGCTCCCTGCTGCTTAGTTTTTCTGTTGGATTCTCTATCTTATTGTTAATTCTGCTGTTTTAAATTGATAAATATAGCTTAACTTAGTTTCTGATCTTATCCATCAAACTAATCTGACTAATTTGATCGTTCGCCTTATTCTATAATCACGAATGCAGCGCGTTAGCATTCCATTAGCCGGTTAACTTGCCGCTCGCACTCCATTCACGCTTTTAACTCTTGTTTACTATCTTTAGCATTGCATTAGCCGGTTAGCTTGTCATCTGCGTTCCATTCACGTTTTTTCTCTCGTGTTTAATATCGTTAGTACTCCTTTAGCCGGTTCCATTCCGTTTTTTCTCCCCCTGATCTGTTCTTCAGGAATTCAAACAACAGCAGTGGTAAGTTGGAATCATTCTACAATCACGGTGAGTAATGGCTTCTTCTCCTACAATTGTTGTCTGCACTGCTTGCCACATGTATAGCTTATCTATCTCTGTCAGCAGTGAGCCTTATACATGTGATAAATGCAGGAATATAGTCAGGCTGACAGAGAAGATTTCAGAACTAGAATCACGCATCCAAACTTTAATAGAGGATAGTAAGAATGTGAGGGCCTTAGATACGGTTTTGGATGCGACTAGCTCAGAAAGCCCTGTACATTGTTCGGTTCCAGTAACAATGCCCGTGCAGCAGGGCAACTGGGTGACTGTGAGACGGCATAGTCGCGGGTCAAAACACCGCTCTTCTGTTCCGATCAGAACATCAAACAGGTTCTCCCCACTCAGTGAAGCACCCACTGAGAAACCTGATGAAAGTGCTCTAGTAATTGGCGATTCTATTGTACGGAACGTGAAAATAGAGACTCCAGCCACCATAGTCCAGTGTTTACCGGGAGCCTGACATCTTGGCAAATTTAAAAGTGCTGGCTAATGCTAAACGTAAATTCAGTAAGATTGTTATTCACGTCGGCACTAATGATGTTAGACTTCGCCAGTCGGAGATCACTAAAAATAATGTTAAAGAGGTGTGTGAACTTGCAAGTACGATGTCAGACACTGTAATATGCTCTGGTCCCCTCCCTGCTTACCGTGGTGACGAGATACATAGTAGATTGTCATCATTAAATGGTTGGATGTCAAAGTGGTGCCTGCGAAATAACAGATTTCATAGACAATTGGACGAGTTTCTACGAGTAATCCGCCGTGACGTTTGTACTAGCTACTGTTTAGAGGCCACCAGGGCACCATACAGACTTTATTAAAGAATTTGCTGATTTTCTATCCGAGTTGGTGTTGGCCGCAGATAAAGTCTTAATAGTGGGTGATTTTAACATCCATGTTGATAATGAAAAAGATGCATTAGGAACAGAATTTTTAGATATTTTGAACTCTATTGGGGTTAGACAACACGTGTCAGGTCCTACTCATTGCCGAAATCATACTCTAGATTTAACCCTCCTGTTATCCTTGGGGTCAATTTGACCCCATTCAATGTTTAACGTATGTACATATATAATTGACTTTTTTTTTTGCTTCAGATTGAATGACTTTTCCTAATTTAATGGGGAAAACTTGGTAAACATAAAAGTAACATGATATTATTTGTTCAATGCCCTGTACACATTTTGTCACATCGGTGTTCTTTGGGGTCAATTTGACCCCAGGTTCTTTTAGCTGTATAAAACAAGAAATATAAAAAAATTACACACATTTGTTTTGGGTGATATTGAGGTCACTATAACATGCTATGATTTTATAATATGCACTATAATTTTATATGTTAAGTATAATAAAAATAAAAAAAAAACTAACACAACCATACCTGTAGTATTGCGAGAACCACTGTCAATTGAATTGCTCTCTCAATCGAAAATGGCCTCTATGCAAAGGTTTTCTGTCAGTGAGATTTTGTCACAGGTGTTTGACAGTGAAAGTGGGGGTGTGTTTCAGAGTGTTGTTAAGTAGTCAACAAAGACATCAATTACCTGACACTAACCTTTTAGCAAAAAAATATCATATTCTAGAGGTTTTAAATTTGGGGTCAAATTGACCCCAATGGGAAAAAGGTGTTAGCGGATTTTAGGGTAACAGGAGGGTTAGTACTGTCACATGGAATTGATGTTAATGGTGTTGAAATTCTGCAGCAAAGCGATGATATCTCAGATCATTATCTAGTCTCTTGTATACTCCAGATAGCTAAAACTGTTAATTCAACTCCTTGCTACAAGTACGGTAGAACCATCACTTCCACTACAAAAGACTGCTTTGTAAGTAATCTTCCTGACTTATCTGAATTCCTCAGCATATCCAGTAGCTCAGAAAAACTTGATGATGTAATAGAAACTATGGACTCTCTCTTTTCTAGCACCTTATATACAGTTGCTCCAGTGCGCTTAAAAAATATTAAGAAAAACAGTGTAACACCGTGGTATAACGATCACACTCGTGCCCTAAAGAGAAAAGCACGAAAAATGGAACGCAGCTGGAGGAAAACAAAACTAGAGGTTTTTCGTACTGCTTGGCGTGAATGTAACTTATCTTATAGAAAAGCATTAAAAACTGCCAGATCGGATTACTTTTCGTCTCTCTTAGAAGAAAACAAACATAACCCTAGGTATTTGTTCAATACTGTGGTTAGATTAACGAAAAATATAGCAGAAACAGGTGCAGACATTTCCCAACAGCACAGCAGTAATGACTTTATGAAGTACTTTACCTCCAAGATAGACAATATTAGAGATAAAATTGTAACCATACAGTCGCCCGCTACAGTATCGCATCAGATAATGCGTTGTAGATCTCCTGAGGAGCAATTCCACTCATTCTCTATTATAGGAGAGGAAGAATTGTATAAAATTGTTAAATCATCTAAACCTACAACATGCATGTTAGACCCTATTCCATCTAAGCTACTAAAGGAGGTACTTCAAGAAGTCATAGATCCTCTTCTGAATATTATTAATTCATCACTATCATTAGGATATGTCCCCAAAACCTTCAAACTGGCTGTTATTAAGCCACTCATTAAAAAACCACAACTTGACCCCACTGAATTAATTAACTACAGACCAATTTCGAATCTCCCTTCATCAGTTAGGAACCTAGGCATCCTATTCGACAACAATCTCTCCTTTGAAAGCCACATTTCTAGCATTTGCAAAACTGCATTTTACCATCTTAAAAATATATCGAAATTACGACCTATGCTATCAGTGTCAAATGCTGAAACATTAATTCATGCGTTCATGACCTCAAGGGTAGATTATTGTAATGCTTTATTGGGTGGTTGTTCTGCACGCTTAATAAACAAACTCCAGCTGGTCCAAAATGCAGCAGCTATAGAGTTCTTACTAGAGCTAGAAAGTATGACCATATTAGCCCGGTTCTGTCAGCACTGCATTGGCTCCCTATAAAACATCGTATAGATTTTAAAATCATGCTAATTACTTATAAAGCCCTCAATGGTTTAGCTCCTCAGTACTTGAGCGAGCTCCTATCGCATTATAGTCCCTCATGTCCGCTGCATTCTCAAAATTCTGGCAATTTGATAATACCTAGAATATCAAAATCAACTGCCGGTGGCAGATCATTTTCTTATCTAGCGCCTAAACTCTGGAACAATCTACCTAACACTGTTCGGGAGGCAGACACACTCTGTCAGTTTAAATCTAGATTAAAGACACATCTCTTTAACTTGGCTTACACATAAAAACATTAACACATTCCTATAATTCAAATCCGTTAAAGGATTGTTAGGCTGCATTAATTAGGTAAACCAGAACCGAAAACACTTACCATAACACATGATGCACTCGTTGCATCGTAAAAATAATGGCATCTACGCTAATATTAGTCTGTTTCATTCTTATTCCAAGGTCACCGTAGCCACCAGACCCAGCCTGTATCCGGATCAGATGGTCACTGCAGTCCCCCGGATCCAGTCCGTACCCAGCTTAGATCATGGATCACCACCTGGAGATGACTTCAATAGCCGTGGATGTCAACCAGATGAGCTCCAGAGACGGATCATCACTAAAGACCTTGCCAACCTAGACGGCCATCGGCACTACACCACAGGAACCTGATGAGTTCTCTACAATCGGACATTGGTGCAAACTGCTGGTTTCGTCTGGCCAGAGGAGAACTGGTCCCCCGACTGAGCCTGGTTTCTCCCAAGGTTTTTTTCTCCATTTCTGTCACCTGTGGAGTTTTGGTTCCTTGCCGCTGTCGCCTCTGGCTTGCTTAGTTGGGGACACTTTCCAGCAATATCGTATACTATTTGAACTGAACTGGATGATGATATCACTGAATTCATTGATGAACTGCCTTTAACTGAAAATTGATTATTTACACTAATGCGTTACTTACACACTATGGTGCTGTTTAAATACTGTGCAGTTGCTTTGACACAATCTGTATTGTTAAAAGCGCTATATAAATAAAGGTGACTTGACTTGACTTAAAGTAAATGCACTTTTAATCCATATCACTGTGTATATTGCTTGGTCTGTATAACTCTTTGGGTTTTCCAGAGACGTCAGATATATAACATAAATGCATTATATGCTCATGTGCTGTGATTCTTGACATTTTTACCAACTAGTAGTTTTTTGCATTTTTCATGTCTTTTTTTCTGAGGTTGTATGAACCCCAAACAAACAAAAATCATGCCATTGTATTGCAAAACACCTAATTTTATGAAAATTTAAGTATGTTTTGTGCTTAAACAGAGGGCTAAAGCTGTCATAAGATTTTGAACGGAAATTTTGAGGTTAATTTCAAAATTACTATTATTAATTTATATAAAAACAGTAAAGTCAAGCTCAACAGAACATGAGGAGTAAGAGATAGAAAAAACTACATAAAATTATTACAAAAATTATTATAAAATCTGACATCTTGACATCGTTGTAGCAGTTAAAGCTGGTATGTTTTATTGACCTTTGCTCTGCTTAGATAACTAACATTTTATAATGGGGAAGGTAGTAATTATAATAATATAATACTTATTATAATTATGTGTGTAAATTGTAGTGTGTAATTATGTTTCAGAACTTTTACTCACCAATGACTCTTGTAGGAGGATATAGAGCTGGTTGTGTCCATATATGTGTGCAAGATCAAGTGGTGTTTGTCCATGGTTGTTGGGGATGTTAAGGGCCTGCTGGGATCCAGGACACTGCAGCAGAGCACTGACCAGATCTCGCAATCCATGCTGGGCCGCAAAATGCATAAGAGTAGGAATGTCCTCAGAATGACACTCTAGAGATCACAAATAATATAATACTGAATTAAAATTAGATTTTTAAGTAGAAAGATGGCAATAATATTTTCTTGTAAAACATACTTTAATAATCTTTGTTCTTTGTTTGTTAGTAAACTCTAACACCTTTTCACACAAAGTATGATTTACAGAGTTTGTAAGTTTATATAAAAACTTACAAATATAAAGTGTAAGTTTCACACAATTATCTGAAGAATAGTATATTATGACTTAAAAACAATTTTAATATGCTGGATTTGAAAACTGATTCTTTTAATTGTAAGCATGACATATGCAGCTTCATATCTATGGGTTTTCATAGACGGTAGGTTTGTTTGGTAGCTCACGCAGTATGGAGATGTACTTGAGAGGTGAAGAGTTCCAGTTCAAATCCCATGCAACTATGGTTTGACAAAACAGTTCAAATCTATACACAATGAAGATTCAAATGGCGTCAACAAATGTGTTTTTATATCAGTTTTGCATTTGTTGACACTATCGGGTAGGTTTAAGGTTGGGTTTGGTGAAAGGCATATTTCCAGCACGATAGAGCATTAACTGAAGTCCCCGGATATTTGAACTCTGAACTGCCGCAATATGTACCTGAAGCAAAGTAATAAAAACACAGCAATACGTACCTATATCAATGTAATAAAAACGTGCCAGGGTTGACGTATTGAACCTGTGTTTTAGCGCCACTCAGTGGAAATTTCTTTTTGAAACTGCCAGGAAACATGCAGTAACGTACATAAAAAAAGTGCTTCAAAAAAAGTACCCAGAGGTATGTATTTTTATGACACTGGGATGGTAGATTTGGTTAAATGAGTTCCATTTAAATGAGTTCACTTTCATTAATTAACCACAGTGAAAAAGATTATCTTATGTCATGATACTAATAGCTGTACTTCAACCTAATGAGTAGGTGTCTTAAAAATATTTATATCCTGAGTGGCCATTTAAAACCAAAGGGATTATAGAGCTAGAAAATTTGTAGAAACTAAACAAACAAGAAGTGCATTAAACTGCATAATCAGAAAGATATGCAGTGCACGCAGAAAGTATTTACAACTCTTCACTTTTTCCATATTTTGTTATGTTACAACCTTATTTCAAAATGGATTAAATTCAATTTTTATTCTCAAAAATCTACAAAAAAAAATCATGAAAAGAAAGAAAAAAAATCACATGTACGTAAGTATTAGCAGCCTTTGCTCAATACTTTGTTGAAGCACCTTTGGCACCAAATACAGCCTCAAGTCTTTTTAGTATGATGCTGCAAGCTTTGCACACACATTTTTGGGCAGTTTTCCCATTCTTCTTTGCAGTACTCTCAAGCTCCATCTGGTTGGATGGGGAGCATTGGTGCATAGCCATTTTCAGATCTCTCTAGAGATCTTAGCTACTCTTTTGTTACCTTGGCTGTGTGCTTAGGGACGCTGTCCTGATAAAAAAAAAAAAAAAAAGAACCGTCACCCTAGTCTGAGGTCCAGAGCACTCCGAGGCAGGTTTTTATCAAGGATGTCACTGTACATTGCTGCATTTATCTTTCCCGTGATCCTGACTAGTCTCCCAGTTCCTGCCACTGAAAAACATCCCCACAGCATGATGCTGCCACCACCATGCTTTACTGTAGGGATGGGATTGGCCAGGTGATGAGCAGTGACTGGTTTTTCTCCAGACATGATGCTTGGCATTCAGGCCAAAGAGTTAAATCTTTGTTTCATCAGACCAGAGAATTTTGTTTCTCATGATCTGAGAGTCCTTTTTAGGTGCCTTTTGGCAAACTCCAGGTGGGCTTTCAAGTGCCTTTTACTGAGAAGTGGCTTTCATCTGGCCACTCTACCATACAGGCCTGATTGTAACCATTGTTCTAAGACATAAACATTTCTCTCTCACACAATCACACAATGTGCATGCTTGTATTTATGTCTTATATTACTTTATTTGTCTTAGATTTGTCCAATAAAGACTTGATCGTGTTGAAAAGAAATGCATCTTAAGTTTTGTGCTTACAAGTTAATGTCTTAAACTGACAATCTTTTTATCATGCTAATAAATAGTGTTTTTCACTACAGTTTTAATATTAATATCAGTTGCAGAACTGGTAGTTATAGCATTTCAAGTAATTGCTGGCCAGTTCAGATGATCTTCCATAAAACAGCAATTCTGTACACCTCCAGAAAATATAACTGTGGAAACATCCACAGATCTCGACACCATAGCACTTTTGCCCAGAAGCTGGCATGGTCACAGCGCTAACTTACTCCTTTTTCATAGCTTCATTCCCTGGTTTATGTACTGGTTTCATTCAATTAGAGATAGATGCGGAACTATGGCAACCAAAGAGAACATACTAGAAATCATGGAAATACAGAAAACAGGAACTAAATAAAGACATGACAGCAGGCTCTAGCTCCAGTGAGGACCTAACCTCTGGTTGAGAGCCTGTTGTGGGTGTGGCCACTAGCTTTGGGTCTGTGGCAGGTGTAGGTACTGACTTTGGGTCTATGGCAGGCATAGGAACTCCTATGTGTAGTTTTTCCTCCTGTTTGAGAAGGAGGTTCTGGACTGCTGGAAGATCCAACTTTTTAGGCTGGTTATGCTGTCATGTCACAGGCAAGGGAGAGAAGATGGGGATCTTTGCAGCAGTCTTTAATCAAAATAAACACAACAATCCAACAGGCAGTGGAGATACCGAAACACGACATAAAAGCCTTGGGCATAAACAAAGACAATACCCAGCAATGAACAGCAAACTGGGGATGGGTTGAATACACAGGGTAATGAACCAAACTAGAGAGAGGTTGTGTAACATAATCAGTAAATAAGATTAGATTAGATTAGATTCAACTTTATTGTCATTACACATGTACAAGTACAAGGCAACGAAATGCAGTTTAGGTCTAACCAGGAGTACAATAAGCTGCAAGTGCAGGATATAGGTATAATTTATAAGTTATAAGTGCACTAATGGGAGATATGTACAGGGAGAAACTATGGAAATTATTTACAGATGAAAGTATTGTGGACATAATTTACAGGCGCTATTAACAAGTAGAATGTACAAATAGAGGAGCATAGTATGCAGGTTGTTGTTAACTATAATCAGGAATTGCAGATTGATACGAACATAATATACAGGTAGCTGATTACTAAAGCAGGAATTAACAAATAATAATTTACAAATGTATAGATACATATAAAAAATTTACAAAATGTATATGTGCAATGGAAATGTGCATTTACAAATGGATATGTACAGTGTAGTGCAACAGATTAAGCAGTGCAATGGTAATGGGGAGACTGTAGGGGTGTGTGGGGTGGGGGGGGCAAAGGTGTCAGTGGGGGGCAGAGTTCAATAAGGAGACAGCTCTGGGAAAGAAGCTGTTCCTCAGTCTGCTGGTTCTAGTCTTTGGGCATCTGAAGCACCTGCCGGAAGGCAGGAGAGAAAACAGTTTGTGGGTGGGGTGAGAGGAATCCTTAAGAATACTGCGTGCTCGACGCAAACAGTGTTTCTTCTGAATGTCCTCAATGGATGGGAGTGGAGTCCCTATGATGCGTTGGGCAGTTTTCACCACCCGCTGCAGTGCCTTACGCTCCACAACAGAGCTGTTTCCGTACCAGACTGTGACACAGTTCGTAAGGATGCTTTCTATCGTGCAGCGATAGAAGTTCACCAGGATGGCTGAGGACAGCTGGTTCTTCTTAAGTGTTCTCAAGAAGAAGAGGCGCTGGTGAGCCTTCTTGACCAGGCTGGAGGTGTTGGTAGTCCAGGATAGGTCCTCTGAAATGTGGGTCCCCAGGAACTTAAAGGATGAAACAGACTCAACAGTCATCCCATTGATGTGGATGGGGTCATGTGAGCCTCTTCTTCCCTTCCTGAAGTCCACAATGAGCTCCTTGGTTTTGGTGGTGTTAAGGAGCAGATTATTGTTTGTGCACCACATGGCCAGGTGCTGAATCTTCTCCCTGTAGGCAGTCTCATCGTTGTTGCTGATGAGACCGATCACCGTAGTGTCGTCTGCAAACTTGATGATGATGTTATGATGATGATGATGCAGTCATGGGTGAAGAGGGAGTAGAGAAAGGGGCTCAGCACACAGCCCTGTGGTACACCAGTGTTCAGTGTGATGGTAGTGGAACAGATGTGACCTGATCTAACATGCTGAGGTCTGTCAGTCAGAAAATCCATAACCCAGTAGCAAAGTGAGGTGTTAACGTCCAGGTCTCTAAGTTTAGTGATTAACTTAGATGGTCTGACAGTGTTGAATGCTGAGCTGAAATAAGGCACTATGATGAACTGAAATTCTAAATAACAGTCTCTTAACAGAAAAAAAAAAAATATGACTAGCCATGACAGTAGTGCAGTACTTTAATTTATCCTCCAGGAATTCACTGGGTCATTAAAATTGTGTGTAACAGTTAAGCTACATCTAGGTGTCACGATCAGTAAATGAAAACGTAAACAGTTTATTAAATGAAACACTGAAACTAATACAAACAAACAAAAACCGGGAGCATAAGACGAGCACATGAAACCAAGCAAACAGAAGTAACAGTATCATTGACGGACAAATGGGGAGTGCACACACAGACTCTTAAATATACTGAAATGGGGGCGTGGTCACAAACAAGATAACAAGATAACGAGGGGGAAATACAAATACAGATCTGGCCATTTAAAATGTGCGAGGGAAGTAAAGTGGTCTCGCGTGACGCCGGTGTATTCCAAGGGAACACGGAAAATACATTGACATAGGCAAGACATGATCAGTAGGGGGCAGTCATGTAACGCACTGAACTGAAGCGGCAGCAAACATCGCTGCAAGCTAATCGTTTGTACGGTGACCTGGAATGGACACCTTCGGCTCACTTATGTTTGTCGTGGTCATATTATGTCGTTGACACAAGATATTAATTCGTGGGAACATCATATTAACTAGTTGTGGCCACGAGATCATTTTGTCGAGGTAAGGACATCCTTATGTTTAATGCATAAACAAACCTGCGTGACCATAACCCAGGATTATCAGAGATAGGTTTATTAATATTTTATTTTGAGTTAAGAAATGATTATATTAATTGTTATAGAAATTAATGCAATATTAAGTTATTATATTAACAATAGGCAATGCTGTAAATGCGAATGCTGTCTGTGCGCGATGTAGACAGCATTCAAAAGTTTATCATGAATAAATATTACATAACGTACTTCTATTTAATAAACCCTACAAGAAACATTTTATCCATCCCACAGCCCTATCCATTAATTGATCTCCTCTTTTGTAATAATTGTATTATTCGTTCATATTATATATATATATATATATATATATATATATATATATATATACACAGCAAATTTCTGGAGTTCGAAAATCAGGAGTTAGGCAAAAAAGTGCGAAAGTGTTAAATTTTTGGAGTTTATTTTTTAACTCTCACTACATTTTGTGTTACGGGATACTCCCTGGCTGTGTTGTATTTCGGAGTTCATTCATTGGTGTTCAGGAGCACGTTTTAACGTTACATCAGGAGCGCGCCATGACACGAGCCTGGTTGTGCCACACGAGGACTGATGAAGTTGTCTACTTCGTCTTGAGGTAGGTAAAAAACTAATTCCAAAATGTTCTTTATCTTCTGACAGACCGCTGATTACATAGCTGTTACGTTATATACTGTGTACTGACGCCAATAACCGCGGCGAACTTTGTGTTGAATGAATCTCCGATGCAAAACATGGCTGTTTTGAGCGGACTTTTTTTCCCGATGTGAACAAGCTAATATTAGCTAACGTCTTTCTGTTCACCTTATTTTTGTAAACGAGTGTTTTGCTGTCAAATTTAAGTAGTGACTCGCTCAAGAAACATTCTGTTAAGCTTCCATAAAGTAATGCCTACGAGACGAGGTAATATCTAGCAATGTCAGTAAACTGAAGTGTCTAACGTTACCCTGGCTTAAAACATCATAGTTTATCCATGAACGTGTAACGTTAAAGTTATGCCTGTAATGTTTTGAGTCATAACGGCTAACGTTACAAATGTTTTAGTAGTGACTCGTGTCTTAATGAGAGTTCGTGGCTTTCATATTAAACATTTTGCATTTTCAATCACACTAACATTAGAGGTTATTTTAAATTACATGTTTTCTCTTCTTTGTCAGGATGTTGACAAGTGCAGGATGGAGGGAAGTAGTAGTAAAACTGGACGAAATTTGTTTCTCAGATTTTCTCAATTCAGGTGAGTTATATGTTTAGTAATCAGTTAATAAAGAGTAAGTGACTGTAATTTTATGATTTGTTTTGTTAATAACATGTTGTTGATGTTATTGTGTAGTCCAACAGAAGTTTTTGATACCAGAAAACGACACTGAAAATCACAGATGACTAGGGCTCAGCTGATGTACTACACGTTTTCTTGCTTCTTGGATGTCAAAGGACTGGTAAGGGTTAAATAATATTTCAAAATTTTATTGGAAAATATATATATATATATATATTGTTACATTTGTCTGAACAATTATCGTTTTTTTTTTTTTTTAGATTTACAAGAGTTATCACGGATGCTTGAAATAGTGGTTGCTACAAGGATCCTGGAAAAATTGAACACTTGGAAAGTAATTAAGGCCATGAAGATCAATTTTGAAGAGGCAACATATCATCTGGTGAAAAGGTTTGTTTAGACAACACTATTATGTTCCAAATATTTAGCTTGAATTAATTCACTCATCCAGTCATCCAAGATGTTCATGTCTTTCTTTCATCAGTCATAAAGAAATAGTGTTTTATGAGGAAAGCATTGCAGGATTTTTCTCAACATAGTGGATTTCTGTGGTGCTTAACGGGTTGAATACATTTATATTACAGTTTTTAACCTCAAATGCTGGTCTTGTCTACCTCTGCGATGCACATGCATACTCTGTGCACTCTGGTTCAATACATTTAGAGTATATCGAAAAACTCTTCTCATTTTATCATTGATGTTCAACCTTTTTTTTCTTTCTTTTTTTGTTGCAAAGGGCATTTGATCATCTTTGCACGTTCACTTTGTAAACACTGGGTCGGTACTTCTACAGCGATGTAGGACAATTTGGAAGTTAGATATGGATGAAACTGAGATGGTAGTTTTTTGACGTACCCTAACTGTCTTGAACCAGAGTGCACAAAGTACGTATGCTCAATGCACAGCTAGACAAGATGAGCATTTGTGGTTAAGACGTGCACAAATATTAATTTATTAATGAAAGTAACACATTGTTTTGCTAGATAAGACCCTTCTTCCCCGGCTGGGATGGTTTAGAGCCATTTGAAGTTGCATTGAAACTGCAATTCTGAAATTCAAACTCGCAAGCACCATTTAAGTTATATGGAGAGAAATGCTGTGAAATGAATGTTTTTCTTAAAAAAACAATTTCTTTGTGACTGAAGAAAGAAAAGAAATACATGAACCTCTTGGATGACAAGCAGGTGAGTAAATTATCTGTATTTTTTGTTCTGGAAGTGGACTCTTCCTTTAATGCCTATTGTTTATAAAGGGATGTTTATCTTGTGTTTCAGTCATGCCAAAGTCTTGATGACCATCACCTGGCCACTAAAGAAAAACCCTCAGCCATATCTTCTTGCCTCAGGGACATCAAAAGCACAGGTTTCCACCTTTTACATTGTCTTGGACAGAGAAGTTTCGCCTTGTCAGTCATGTACATCCTTGGGTATTGTTGAAGAGCTGTTCAAGTAAAGTAAAGTATCATGATGCTCTGTCCAGCCTGTACATATATTTTTTTTTTTTTACAGACAAATGTATATAATATTGATATAGGTACAACTGAAGTCAAAGAACTGAGAGCAAGGCAGTTGAACAAGCAATAATTTTCTTATTTAAGCAAAATGTTAAGTTCTGTCCTCATGGAATGTATCCTGGTATCACTGTGGATTTTTTCTTGTTACTTCATCTGATTTATATCTACCTCATTTTATAATCATTCAGGCTTGATTTTATATAATGCAATGATGTGTTGTTGACTATGCTGTATACAATTTTACTAAACATTTCCTGTTGGCACTGCAGACATATTAAATGTAAATGTTTTGCTGTTAGATTTTACAGTATTTTATGACAGCAGTTAATTTCAAAGTGTTTACATGCATGGAATTTCTAAATCCAATCTATGTATTTCCTCAAATAAAAGCAGAAAGTTGAGAGTATGGCTTTCAGTGTAGTCATTTCCACATAAAACATATTGTGTTTTTAACACTGGTTAAAGAGTTTAAATTATAATTAACTAAATTTTAGAGTTAAAATTACTCTCCAAATTATTAATATTTTAACTCCAGAAAGTGTTAAAATTTAACTCTGAGAGAGTGTTAAAAATTCAACTCCAAGAGCGGAGTTATTTTAACTCTGCGCTGGAGTCTATTTGATGGTCACGCATGTACACTCAGATTGAGTTGATTTTAACTACCAGGGAGTTTATTCCAAAGACCAGAATTTGCTGTGTATATATATATATATATATATATATATATATATATATATATATATTCATTTTATTTCGTCTAATCAATAGATAACCTTTATAGTGTTTCGTTGACGAGTGAATCATTCACGTTCCATTTGTAAATCGTTAATGGTCACACACGGACATAAATACAATCATAAAGTCAAAACTTTATTGGCATAATTGTCGTTTACAATATTTGCAAAATATATGGCAAATATCATATATACAGAAAGTTATTTAGGTTAAGCGATTCACAATAAACAAAACAAAAAAATAGATAGCTCTAAATCACTAATTATTTATTATTATTATTATTATTAGGCTATTATTATTTTAATAACTGGTTAGGGCTATTTATTTTTAACGCCTGACTATTATGCCAGTAAAGTTTTGACTTTTTGATTGTATTTATGCCCGTGTGTGACGATAAATGAGCATGTTTTCATTTACAAATGAAACTACGTGAATGATTCATTCCTCAGTAAAACAGTATTTATATAGTCTAGTCTATTAGTTAGACGAAACAAAATAAAATATATGTTCAATTCAACCTTTAAACTACATTCCAGTAAACATCAGTCATATAGCATGTCAAGCATTTACAGTATCATTTACATGAACGTTAAGTAAAGATAGCCAAATTAAGGGGGGGAAACGAATATAAACGAAAATAAAATATACAATAATAATAGGCTACTAATAATATTAGTAATAGTAATAATAATGATAATGATAATAATATTAATACAAATACGGAAAAAAGACTATTAGTGAATAGAAGGAATGTAGGCCTGTTTTACTGTGTGACGATAAATTATTTCCAAATGAAACTACGTGAATGATTCACTCTTCAATTATTTGTCTATTAATTAGACTAAATAAAATACAATATATGTTAAATTTAACGTTTAAACTGCATTGCAGTAAAAACCCCAGTCATAGAACCTTTACAGTATCATTTACATTCAAAATGTTATGTAACGAGATCAAAATGAATGAAAAAATAACGAATATAAACGAATAATACAAATATTACGGAAAAAAAGAAGGTCAGTTAATGGACAAGATTGTGGGATGCATGACATTTTTCTTGCAGGGCTATTTAATTTGAAGTACATGTATTTATTCATGATACCCTTGTGAAAGTTGTCTACATTGCGCACAGACAGCATTGGCATATACAGCATCGCCTATGTAAATATTTAATATTGTATTAATTTCTATAACAATTAATATAATTTTCTATATAATAAATAACTCAAAATAAAATATCTCTGATAATCCTGGGTTACTATGGTCACGCAGGTTTGTTTATGCATTAAACTCGTGGCCACGAGAAATGCATGTTGAGAAAAATATATTTCACGAAAATAATATAGGCCTATATTACAAAACAAAGAAAACAAATGGAATCAGGGATAAGCTTTACAGTTCACGTAAAAGCCAAATATTAAGCGGCACCCTTCATGTTTTCTTTATTCAGCAAATACTTTACAGTTTTGAATTATGTTCAGCTTCGGTTTTTATGACCATAAATGACAGAGTTTTTTTTTAGAAAAACGTCCGAACACCGGTCTCAAAAGTAGAAGCGAAAGTCTTGTTTCCACCAGCGCGGCATTTTTTTCTTCACCGTAATTGATGGATGTCTAAAACATAAAAATAAGGAGAAGCCTAAATACATACATTTCTTAAAATAATAACATCTGAACTTTGTACACAACAACACGGCAACGACTTTACAACAGGACACATTATTTTATTTTAAAGTACCGTGTACACCAATGGATTTCAGATGTCGGGATATTTCTTGAGTAGAACTTCCAGCAGACCACATCACCCTGATGTCTTGGAATGCAGCTTGCTGATTTTGGTCATTGTGAGATGTCTTTACACGTGGATGGACTGTATTTATCCGTACAGTGTGTCAGGCAGTGATGCGTGGGTTGATCCGAAATGAGCGGGTGCCCGCGGTTACGAGTCATCCAAAAATATTTTTAATGATATTCGGGTCGCGGTCG
Source organism: Garra rufa (assembly GCF_049309525.1). Lineage (NCBI taxonomy): Eukaryota > Metazoa > Chordata > Actinopteri > Cypriniformes > Cyprinidae > Garra > Garra rufa. The sequence goes on from NC_133370.1 coordinate 29,492,333, forward strand.
GTCGGGTCGTTTGTAATAAAGATGCCAATTAAATCTTTGTAATTTATATAGTACTAGACACACTTTTCTATGAAATACATAGACCTAAACTTTATTGGCTGAATAATATTTTTCTTTTGAATGTTGAGCGTTTTTAGCTAACTGTTGAATAAATGCTGATGCGGGACAAAATGCCCGATTTCCCAACACGTTGAACTGATCAATGCCATTGTACCATTTTAATAGGCTACTTTTAAACGCATATAATGTCAGCTTTATGTATTTTCTGAGTGGGGGTGGGATTTTTATTGGGAAAGTCGGAGAGAAGCACACTTCGATTAGACTGGATAAACACATGTAGCATCTTAATTGTTAAGAAAATGGTATTCTTAATAAATGTCTCGAATTTATATATAAAAACTTCATTTTGAAGTGCATTCTTATGTTTGTATAAGAAAAGTCGTTAACCTAGCCGATTAAGTTGATTTAATATTCTTGATAATTTTTAGAAGAATAAAAGTTAAGAAAAAAGGAATTAGCTTATAGTCTCTAATATTTAGGACTATAGGCTAATCTTTTTCTTAAAATAACTCTTGATCATATTTAACATCGGAGAGCCACTGACATAATTTAGAGCCTACTTCGAAAATGAAACTAAATCTGTATAAAGGAAAGACAAACTAAATCACAACATGAACAATCTGTATTTTTCTTGTAGGCATAATCAAGGACATTTCTTTTGACAAAATTACCTAATTAATGCCGAACTATGTTTGACAATGAACGCATGCACAGCGTAATCCCTCTAATATTAAACATGCGGGTCAGGAGGCGGGTCGGGTACAATATTTTATTTTTTTTATTCGGCGGTCCAAGTTGCGGGCGGGTTAGTTGAAAATGTCGGTCTGGTTCGGGTTGTTTATCCACTGACCCGCGCATCACTGGTGTCAGGGCCGTGGACACTAATGTTTTGTGAAAAGAGTGGAGCGTGTAAGGAAAAGCTTTCCCCTTCTCCCTGGCAAGCATTTGAATACTGAATTCGAAATGAAACTGAATGCTAGACAGTCGGAATCCGCCCCCCGCACCCCCAAAAGAGTCTCCAATGTTGATTACAAGGCAACAGATGTCACACCCCCGGACTTTCTTGTTTGGTTTTTCCCATTTTCCCCGCTGTTCTGAGTGTTTTGGTTTCTCCGTCATTGTCTGCACCTGTCTGTGTAATTAGTCTGTGTGTGTATATAAGGTGTGTGTTTCCCCTGTACTCTTGTCGGTCTTTAATGTTATATGGATGTCTTACCCTGCTGTTCCTGTGTCTGCTTGTGTTCCGTTGGATTTATTAAATATTCGTCTTTTACTACGTCGTTGTTCGTGTGTTCCTGCCTACATCGTGACAGAAAGACCGACCAAAACAGTTATTTTGCGTGTTCACCTCCGTTTTGTTTCCCGTTTGTTTTTTCCAGTCCTTTTTGTTTCCGTTGTGTTTCCCCATAGATTCCTTCTTACGTCCAGAGTTCATCCTGCTACGGCTGAAGCAGGGGGAATTACCGCTCGGGGGATACACGTTAATGTTCCAGCTCGTAGCTCAAACCACCAGCTACTCGGACGACGCGCTCTGTGCATTCTATGACGCAAGTCTCAATGCGTCATGCAGAGCGTCGTCGTCCGAGAACGGCCCTCGAGCGGACTTCGCCGCGTTTATGGAGTGGACACTGGCGAGAAACAAACCCTCGTTTCCCACCCGTTCCCAGGAGAATCTCGCCAGTGCCACTCCAGACCCAGAGCCCAGCCAGCCACCCCGACCCGCGGATTGTGAGCCCATCAGAGACGGGAAGCCCGAGCCCGGAGCGACAGCAGTATGGAGTGCCGACGGGGCCAAAACTGCTGATCAGGTGCGTGAGCCGACTATTACATCTGCGACGGTGGAGTGCTTCGTGGAGCAAGAGAGGGCGGTAGAGAGCCCCGCCCACTGCACTATCACTGAGGGTGAGCTGAAACAAGATTATGGGGATGTTATGGACTGTGTCATGGAAATACCTATCTGCCTGGATTTCCCACCCACCCTCCCTCATCTGCCTAGTCCTGAATCTCCGCTGGTTCCGCCCAGCCTTCATGAATCCCCGCTGTCTTCTGTCAGTCCCCTTGCTCACCCTCAGCCCACCATCTGTGCGGTGGGTTCGCCGCGGGTCTGCCAGTCTCCATCGGTGTCATGGCTGGAGGATCCCTCACCATCGCCTCCAGCCTCAGAGTCCTGGACTCCGCCTCGGCCCTCCGACCCTGCGGCTCCACCCCGGCTCTCTGCTCCCTCGTCTCCGCCGTCGCCCGTCGATCCACCAGCTCCACCGGGCACCATCGTCCCTCCGGCTCCGCCCTGGTCAGTCGTCACCCCACCTTCGCCTCTGGACTCTACTCCTCCGGTTGTGCCTCGTCGCGCCGTCCCACCGGCTCTGTGGACCTCCTCCCTCCCGCGGGCACAGCCTCGGTCCTCTGTCGCTCCGGCTCCGCCGCGGATCTCCGGATCTCCATCTCCGCCTTGGTCGCCAGAGCCTTGGGTTCCGCCTTGGCCCTCCGGATCCGCGGTGTCACCCAAGATCATCGGCTTTCCGTCTCCGCCTCGGGCTCTCCCACCACCTGCTCCGCCTCCGTCGGTCGGCCCCTTGGAGTCGTCAGCCCTTCCTCCACCATGGCTCCTCCCTCCATCGGCTCCACCGTGGGAATACATCTTGGCTGCGTTCTGGGTCCCACTTGGCTCCTCCTGCTCAAGCCCATTCCTGTCACATCCTTGGCTCCTCCCTCCGTCACCACCCTGGACTCCATCTTGTGCCCTCCTCCCGGGAGTCCGTCCTCCACCTAAGCCCCCTCCAAAGACTTTGTTCTGTTTCCTTGTCTGTTTGTCGGCACGAGGACGTGCCTTCCGGGAGGGGGAGGTAATGTCACACCCCCGGACTTTCTTGTTTGGTTTTTCCCATTTTCCCCGCTGTTCTGAGTGTTTTGGTTTCTCCGTCATTGTCTGCACCTGTCTGTGTAACTAGTCTTAGTCTGCTTGTATTCCGTTGGATTTATTAAATATTCGTCTTTTACTACGTCGTTGTTCGTGTGTTCCTGCCTACATCGTGACAACAGACAGCATTCAACACCCCACCCCACCCCCACTCTGCCATTCATAAACATTTCGCTCTTTATACTACATGCCGCTTAACGCTGATGGCCTCATTAGCTGCTACTTTTCAGAAAACTGAAAAAAAAAACACTTCCCTTTGGTTTCCCAGACCAGACTTAAGCCTAGTTCAAGGCTAAAATGATGTAAATCGGAGCTGTTTAAAGAGGAATAAAAAAAAAATAATAAATAAAAAAAACTGATCGTTGGTCGGAGATTCAACCCGCAGTTCGTGACTGGAAGCTGATAAGAGGCAGACTTAACGAACTTCTCCGAAATAGAAAAACTACTTTTCCACTTAAAAAAAAAGAAAAAAGGGGGAAAAAATTGCATAACTCACTGAAGCACTTTTGATACTTAATAATTGATTCGTTGTCAGTCATATAATAAAAGCTTTATTGTTTTGAAAAGTGAGCCTTCTGTTTATTTGTCTAAATTATTTTATATATTAGGATATAATACTAGGCTATAGTATTTTCATACCGCATCCACCCGTTCCCGCTATATTAACTAGGGGTGAGCAGGGCACAACCTAACGCGGGGTTAATTGTAACACGCGTGGTTTAAATATTTCCACACATGCTAGCATAACCAAATTTACAGTGTTTACTAGTTGCCGTAGCAACACTATGCAGAGAAAAAAAGAGCGCCAGAATTCAAACTTTTGTAGATATCGCTGAATATTTATTTTACCATAGTAAAAGTAGATTTCTGGCTGAAGTAAACTTTTCATTTCAGTTTTTAATATTCATTTAAAATTAGACAAATCTGCTATTATTTTAATCTCCAATTTGTTATTTATCAGTTTAGATGGTTTATTAATGCTTCGCAAACCAGCAGAAGACAGTAACCTGTTTTGAAACTCCAGTGGCGCAGATGGGGAACGTTGTAGCACTGTGTTACAATATTCCCCGCTGTTATTAAACTATGCTATTCTGTGACATTAGCGGTGCAGTTTACACGATTTACTTCTAAGGATTTTGATAAGATACCTCAAGAAACAGGTGAATAAAGGCTGACAATCAATGTTTAATGTTCAGAAGTTATTATTTCAAGTAATGTAAAGCATTTTGGCTGGTTTATGTGTGTCGTGTTCTATGAGAGCTGTGTGTGGAGGAGTGGAGTGTTCTTCTGAATGTCAAAATGTGTTTCATCTATCTGTCCACATTGTTTTGAACTAGTGTATAGCTGTGTGTTGCGATCAAAGCCGTTCAAAGCATTGTTGCGATGTGTTCATTTTCAAACTCCAAAATTCGATTATTTTTATTTTTTTAAAAAACGTCATTACTTCATTTGAAAAAGGTAACACATGTATTTTACTGATAAAATTTTAGTTTGCTGTGTTTTTTTTTTCATTCGATCAGTTAACATTTTAAGCTGTCATATGGTCGTGTTACAATGTGCCCCTCAGATGTTACAATGTACCCCACCTACGGGGCATGTTGTCACGTTTCACTTCCTTTCTTTTGAGGCAAATAACGAAAAACGTATACACTGTAAAAATGAAACAAAGCGATATATTTGTACTAGACAAGTGTGAAAATAACGTGGATAAAAAATTGTACTCTGAACCCCACGTGGATTTACATAAACCGCGAAATTCAAAAAGTGTTAGGTTGTGCCCCGCTCTCCTCTATATTATTCACCTGCTGCCCGCTTAAAATAAATTTCTAAGCACCAAAATCGCAAAAACAAATCAAAATAATACAAAATAATAATAATAATAATAATAATAATAATAAAATAAAAAATATAATTATAACTCTATAAAAACTGTAGTTTATATTTATCCTCTCCATTTCTATTTCTCTCTACTCAAATTAATTGTCAGTGGAGCTAAAATTGTGTATCTTAGAAAAAGAAAAAGATGAACTACCTCTTAAACATGCATATCTTAATTTGATGTGCCTTTAAAACGCTGAAATATATAATGTATTTTATTCTGAAGGTGAAAGTTGTCGAGTTATTTAACTGCCCGCGGCGCCATCAGGATCACTTGATTTTTTTTCCCCCTTAATAAAGTGGATACAGCTTACAATACTCGTACAAGAGTAAGGCATTGCTCAAAACTATGCTATTTTACATATTTCTGTTATTTGTGTACAATCACAATAAAAAAAAAAATGTGTAGGCTATTTGTAAAAAAAAATGGAAAACAAGATGCTGGTTTAAGGGCGCATCACAAAAATTGCCTACAATTCTGCATATAGGCTTAATACTTATTAATTTTTATTTTATTTCGTTTTGTTAAATTATTATTCATTCAGAAAAAAACATATATTTCGCATATGGGCCAATTTTATTTATTATTATATATAGGTTTATTGGGTTTTTCTCTGTGCATAAGCTCTGCGCGTGATGCGCGTGACATTCTGATGTTTATGCTGCTTCTTGCTTGTGTATAATTAATCCCTGAAAACGAATTTAGCTGTTTTTTAATATGTCATAGCCACATATCATTAAAATGTAATTGTAATTTAACATAATCTTCTCGGTCGATAAATAATTTAATGACGTCAGTTGTCGGTTGGGAAAAATAAAATAACCGAAATTAACATTTCTATTTCCGATGCAGTCTAATAAATGTTCGTCAGGAAAACAAAGAAAGAAAAGAAAATAACAATACAACTGCACCTGCTTATGACTATCTTTTTGCTATTGGTTTGAACCATAATTTCAGGAAAGAGGAATCATTGAACTATTGTACTGGTATTTGTGACCAACGCCCCCTAGAGCTGGCCATGGTGTTTGGCTACAGAATGTTGTTCCTTGCGCCACCTGGTGGATATTATGAAGTGCAACAACGTTGTAAAAAAATCTAAAAAAGCCGCTGCAGTAGGACGCGTGGCCACGCGTGCCGAATTGCAGGCTGCCGCGTGAAAATAGACGCATTTTTAATGGCCAGATCTGTATGGGCATGACTGAACTAAAAGGACTAAACCAACAGGGGGAGAACAAGGACTAAACCAAATTAACTAGAAACATAGGGGGAAAAACACTAGAAAACATGAACAGAACAGGACAAAACACTGACATATCCTGACATTACCCCCCCCCCCCTCCCCTGAAGGCGCGTCTCGCGCCTAATAACATCCAAAGGGGAGGGAGGGTGGGCGCCCTGGAGACCACTAGGAGGATACAGGGGACACGGGATACAAAGGTGGTCTCCAGGGCGGATCAGAGATTTCAGGTGGCCATGGCGGGTCAGGGAGCTCAGGAAACCATGGCCGGGTTAACAGTCCAGGTGGCCATGGCGGACCTGGCGGCTCAGGAAGCCATGGCCGGGACAATAGTTCAGGAGGCCATGGCGGATCTGGAGGCTCAGGAAACCATGGCCGGGTAAACAGTCTAGGCGGCCATAGTGGATCTGGCGGCTCAGGCAGCCATGGCCGGGACAATAGTTCAGGAGGCCATGGCGGATCTGGAGGCTCAGGAAGCCATGGCCGAGTAAACAGTCCAGGTGGCCATGGCCGGGTAAACAGTCCAGGTGACCATGGCCGAGTATACAGTCCAGGTGGCCATGGCCAAGTATACAGTCCCGGTGGCCATGGCCGAGTATACAGTCCAGGTGGCCATGGCCGAGTATACAGTCCAGGTGGCCATGGCCGAGTATACAGTCCAGGTGGCCATGGCTGATCAGGGGAGTAGCCCCCCCCCCCCCCCAAATTTTCTTGGGGGAACCTAGGGTATAGTCCACCCAGGAGAGCACGGAAGGGCACGTAGGATAGAGCTCCGGCTCTGGAGGGCGCGCAGGAGAGAGCTCCGGCTCTGGAGGGCGCGCAGGAGAGAGCTCCGGCTCTGGAGGGCACGCAGGCTCTTGAGGAGCGGGCTCTGGACGGCGCTCTTGAGGAGCGGGTTCTGGACGGCGCTCTTGAGGAGCGGGCTCTGGACGGCGCAGTCACTGGAGGGTGCTCGGGCGGCGCAGTCACTGGAGGGCTGGGCGGAACCAGCGGAGACTCTGGAAGGCTGGGCGGAACCAGCGGAGACTTTGACTTGGCGGTCACCATCTTGGGTGCAGACTCAGGCTTGGTGGCCATCTTGGCCGGGGACTCAGGAACGACGGTCATCTTGACCGGGAACTCAGGTTTGGCGGCCATCTTGGCCGAGGGTTCAGGAACGGCGGCCATCTTGGCCGGGAACTCTGGAACGGTGGCCATCTTGTCCGGGACCTCAGGAACGGCGGCCATCTTGACCGGGAACTCAGGTTTGGTGGCCATCTTGGCCGAGGGTTCAGGAACGGCGGCCATCTTGGCCGGGAACTCTGGAACGGCGGCCATCTTGGCCAGGGATTCAGGCTTGGTGGCCATCTTGGCCGAGGACTCAGGAACGGCGGCCATCTTGCGTGCAGACTCCTGCGTGGCAGCCATTTTGCGTGCAGACTCCTGCGTGGCAGCCATCTTGCGTGCAGATTCCGGCATGGCAGCCATCTTGTGAGCTGGCGTGGCAGCCATCTTGTGAGCTGACGTGATAACCATCTGGTGAGCTGGCGGGTGCGCTGGGGCAGCCACTTGGATATTTGCTGCCCGTACTGACGTTAATGGTGGGTCTAGCACGCTAGCTATCAAGATTGGCCATGACGTTGGAGGGCTGGCCGCGAGCTCCGGGCTGACGAGGAGGGATGAGCTATGGAGATCTGGAGGGAGTGAGGGAAGACCGGAAACAGCGGGCTCGTTGGAACAACATGTAGAGGAAGCTGGCTGGTGGTGAGCTGGAGTGGCCACGTGTTCTCTAATGGGGGGAAGATTAGAATCTTCCACATCGACATAAAAATTGGAATGACTAAGGGCCAGGACATGGTTAATAAATTCTGCAACAGGTTTGCAGCGATCCACAGGAGTTACCGAACAGAACAACTGATCATCATTTAGCCCCATTAGAAAACACGTGTTAACCATAGCATCGCTCCAACTCACCAGATGACAGGCGCTCAAAAATTCCTCAACATATTGCTCCAACGGCCTCTCCGCCTGCCGAATCCCCATAATCCGCTCTTCCTGGAACATCTTACAGTATATTGGTCCGTCAATCTGTCACGATCAGGCTGGGTTGTGGAGTGGAGATGGAATGAGGAGAACCGGAGTAAATGAAAACGTAAACAGTTTATTAAATGAAACACTGAATTTAATACAAACAAACAAAAACCGGGAGCATAAGACGAGCACATGAAACCAAGCAAACAGAAGTAACCGTATCATTGATGGACAAATGGGGAGTGCACACACAGACTCTTAAATATACTGAAAAGGGGGCGTGGTCACAAACAAGATAACAAGATAACGAGGGGGAAATACAAATATGGGCATGACTGAACTAAAAGGACTAAACCAACAGGGGGAGAACAAGGACTAAACCAAATGAACTAGAAACATAGGGGGAAAAACACTAGGAAAACATGAACAGAACAGGACAAAACACTGACATATCCTGACACTAGGTGGTTAGAGGGAAGGGTTTAAAAAGTATAATATGTGTGATATCAGTAAGAAAGGAGGTGACTTTTCCGTAAAAAAAGAGATTATCATTATTATTATTTTATTATTATTATTGTTATTATTATTATTATTGTTGTTGTTGTTCTTGTTGTTGTTGTTGTTGTTGTCCTTTGAAATAATATGCAGCAAAGAATCATGCACAATAAGACCAGTAACATGCATTAAATAAATGGGCTCCTGATATATATAAATAAAGTGAATGGAGTCCATTTTGAATTCAACTTCAGCAGGTATAACACTTTATAATAACTTAATGCTATGTATCATTAATTAACCATTAGTAAGTCAATTCATCATTTATAATGCATTGTCCCTACCAGGGGCGTAGATTTAGGGTGGACGGTGGGGATGTGTCCCCACCAATATCCTCCGACCATTGAAATGTCCCCACCAATAATTTAATCCACTTTAAAAAAAAAAAAAATCGCGCTGTCAACATTAACCTAGACACGCAGAAAGGGATAAATCACGTTCTCTCCTTGAGTCCTCCCGTCCCCAAAACACATATGAACATTTTGATTGGCTGTGCCTTTCCTTGCTATCATGTGAGAGGCTCTGGCTGCGTTCAGATACAAGCAGCGCCAAAAATGCAATTTTTTTTTCCCCCGTGCAAGTAGGTGTGTTGTGTGACATGTGAGGATGGCGGCAGCAAAAAAAAAAAAAAAGCTGGACATAGGGAGTTTTTTTTTTTTCAAAGAAAAGTGTAAGTCACTTCAAGTTTGCTAGTCAATCCATCAAAATCCATCAAAGTAACGACAACAGTTAACGTTAATGCTAGTGCTTTTTTTTTTTTTTAGGGGGTGTTGTCATAGGTCCCCACCAATGTCCAGAGCAAATCTACGCCCTTGGTCTCTACAGTAATAGACATTAGTAAGCAGTTTATAAATACATCTGTAAACGTTTGGTTCTTGTTTTATGAGCATATCTACAATGTGTTTAATAATTGTATTTTTATACTTTATTAATGATCAATTTATCATTTATTAAGTACTATATTATTTATAAAACAGTTATTTAGTTGTTGTCAGTGGTTCATTAGAAAATTAATGTAATTAAAATCTTTAAAAGTACATTTAAACATCTAACTATTTAGCACATATAGTAATAGTTACTCAGTGTGTCAATAAATGCTTTATTAACACATATTCTTACTGTAATTCATTGCAAGTTCAGGTAGTTATAAAACAGTTAATTTCAAAATTAAGTGATACATTATTTACAAACCAGTTATTTAGTAGTTTGTCAGTTGTTTATAAGATCATTTAGAAAGTGTAAGTAAATGATTAATGAACTATTTAAATGTACATTTATACATATTATATAGAAATATACTAATAGTGTGTTAATAAATGCTTTATTAACTCATATTCCTACTGTAATTCATGATTAATTCAGGTAGATATAAAACATTTAGTAGTTGTCAGTTAACTGTTTTTGTGAGCTCATACAAGTGCAGCCTATTTATATAAAGCTTTTACAAAAGTTTACAAAAGTTAAAGGCTCAATTATCTTATAAAGAAAAGAAGGAAACAAACAACACAGAGTAATACAGAACACTCACACACACTCTTACTCTCACACAAAATCTTAATGTAACATGATCTTTACTTAATTTTCTGATGATTTTTGACGTAAAACAAAAATCAATAATTTTGACCCATTACAATGTATTTTTGGCTATTGCTACAAATATACCCCAGCGACTTAAGACTGGTTTTGTGGTCCAGGGTCACACACACATACACATATATATATATATATATATATATATATATATATATATATATATATATATATATATATAT
>NC_133370.1:29503262-29593705 GCF_049309525.1 Garra rufa
TACAGCATCGCCTATATAATTATTTAATATTGTATTAATTTCTACAGAGATGATAATCATATCTATAGGAAGCTTTAAATTATTAATTAACGAAATAAAACAAATTGAAAACAAAAACTTGTATATGTAATCCGAAAAGATAAATTTCTCTCTCAAGTCAAGGCGCGTCCAAAAAGGTATTGTACTCGAGGAGCGGATATAATATTCTTGATACTTCAAACTTCCATGTTCTGTTCTATAAATTCTGAGAATTAAAAAAATCAGGCTCTCATGAAATCTTTGAAATCAATCTTTGTATATATGGCTATAGTTTATTCAGTTATTCAGTATTGTTGTGTTTCCCCTGTTTTATTCGTTTAATATTCAGAAACAAGTGCCTTTTTTTTTCAAAACATTTTTTAAAAGAAAGAATTCAACCCTCCAAAATTTTGTTTGCCTATGTCACAATATGAGATAAATCCAGCCCTGTAAATGATACTGATTTTTGTTGCCAAATTGGTTTGGAAGCGTTGTTGAATAAACAAGTAACGTTAAACTGAACTTTTATGCCTGTATAACTGACAATTTTATTGACCACTGAGAAAGCATTGATTTGGTAAGATGATGGTTCATACCATGTAGAAAAATTACATTTTGAAAAATAGCTTAGATGTAGTAAACTACTTTTGCCGTGTTGCTGCTGTAGCTTAGCTAAGGAATGGGAAACCACTACAACACTGTTATACGTCATCATACGTTGTCGCTAGTTCCTAATGTTACATCAGAGGACATGCGCCGATGTTTATCACACATTTCAAGATGTTGAAAAAAATGTTGTAGCGTTGCAAAAAGTACAAATGTATGGTGTACGCACCGTTCATTCACATGTACACATATGGCCGTAAGCAAAACAAACAATGCGTTATCACATGCGCGGCAAATTGCAAATCTGTGGTGTAGTGGTGCCTTGAGAAGTGGGTAAATGCTTCATTTGTGCACAGCAAATTGCTGGAGTTCGAAAATCAGGAGTTAGGCAAAAAAGTGTGAAAGAGTTAAATTTTTGGAGTTTATTCTTTAACTTTCACAACATTTTGTGTTACGGGATACTCCCTGGCTGTGTTGTATTTCGGAGTTCATTCATTGGTGTTCAGGAGCACGTTTTAACAATAACGTTACATCAGGAGCGCGCCATGACACGAGCCTGGTTCTGCCACACGATCGACTGATGAAGTTGTCTACTTCGTCATGAGGTAGGTAAAAAACTAATTCCAAAATGTTCTTTATCTTCTGACAGACAGCTGATTATAGCTGTTACGTTAGTGTACTGACGCCAATAACCGCGGCGAACTTTGTGTTGAATGAATCTCCGATGCAAAACATGGCTGTTTTGAGCGGACTTTTTTTTCGATGTGAACAAGCTAATATTAGCTTACGTCTTTCTGTTCACCTTATTTTTTGTAAACGAGTGTTTTGCTGTCAAATTTAAGTTGCGACTCGCTCAAGAAACATTCTGTTAAGCTTCCATAATGTCATGCCGACGAGACGAGGTAATATCTAGCAATGTCAGTAAACTGAAGTGTCTAAGTCTAACTTTACCCTGGCTAAAAACGATCATAGTTTAGTTTGTTCCTCAGATTTTCTCAATTCAGGTGAGTTATATGTTTAGTAATCAGTTGATAAAGCGTAAGTGACTGTAATTTTATGATTTATTTTGTAAATAACATGTTGTTGATGTTATTGTGTAGTCCAGCAGAAGTTTTTGATACCAGATAAAACAACACTGAAAATCACAGATGAGGGCTCAGGATGTACTACACGTTTTCTTGCTTTTTGGATGTCAAAGGACTGGTAAGTATTAAATAATATTTCAAAATGTTATTGAAAAATATATATATTGTTACATTTGTCTGAACGATTATCTTTTCTTAAAAAAAAAAAAAAATTCTTTGTGACTGAAGAAAGAAAAGAAAGACATGAACGTCTTGGATGACAAGCGGGTGAGTAAATTATCTGTATTTTTTTGTTCTGGAAGTGGACTCTTCCTTTAATGCCTATTGTTTATAAAGGGATGTTTATCTTGTGTTTCGGTCATGCCAAAGTCTTGATGACCATCACCTGGCCACTAAAGAAAACCCTCAGCCATATCTTCTTTCCTTAGGGACATCAAAAGCACAGGTTTCCACCTTTTACATCATCTTGGACTGAGAAGTTTCGCCTTGTCAGTCATGTAAAACCTTGGGTATTGTTGAAGAGCTGTTCAAGTAAAGTAAAGTATCATGATGCTCTGTCCAGCCTGTACATATTTTTTTTTACAGACAAATGTATATAATAATGATATAGGTACAACTGAAGTCAAAGAACTGAGAGCAAGGCAGTTGAACAAGCAGTAATTTTCTTATTTAAGCAAAATGTTAAGTTCTGTCCTCTGTGCTCCATCCTTCAGCTTTCAGCTTTGTTTTTATTCAGGCGCCTCAAACTAATTCATGGAATGTATCCTGGTATCACTGTGGAGTTGTTTCTTGTTACTTCATCTGATGTATATCTACCTCTGGTTACACAATACTACTGCACTATCTTATAATTATTCAGGCTTGATTTTATATAATGCAATGATGTGTTGTTGACTATGCTGTATACAATTTTACTAAACATTTCTTGTTGGCACTGCAGACATGTATTAAATGTAAATGTTTTGCTGTTAAATTTTACAGTATTTTATGACAGCAGTTAATTTCAAAGTGTTTACATGCATGGAATTTCAAAATCCAATCTATGTATTTCCTGAAATAAAAGCAGCTAGTTGAGAGTATGGCTTTCAGTGTAGTCATTTCCACATAAAACATATTGTGTTAACCCTAAGAAGTGTTTTTAACACTGGTTAAAGAGTTTAAATTATAATTAACTAAATTTTAGAGTTAAAATTACTCTCCAAATGATTAATATTTTAACTCCAGAAAGTGTTAAAATTTAACTCTGAGAAAGTGTTAAAAATTCAACTCCAAGAGCGGAGTTATTTTAACTCTGCGCTGGAGTCTATTTGTTGGTCACGCATGTACACTCAGATTGAGTTGATTTTAACTACCAGGGAGTTTATTCCAAAGACCAGAATTTGCCGTGTGAATTTCCTTTTGAACTTTCCATTTGAGCGCATTGGTTTACTGGATCCTTGGACTGAAATGTTTACAGGGGTTCACTGGTTTAAGAAATTTCAGATCGTAAAAATCTGCTTCTTTTTAATTGTAAGGTATTTTTTTCATTATTATGTACTGATTTAAATGACTGGGGTGTGGGAAATTCCCACGCCACATGGCCTTTCATGTTTCTAACTTGCAGTCAAGTGTATATGACATAAAAACTAGCAAACTTTAGCGATTTTTTGCAAACGTTTATTTACAGAACAACACCATAAACACAAACACAAGATTGAAGGTAATATACATATAATGAAAAATTGTCATAAAAATCCTTATTAATGGCAAAAATTACCTATATTTATAAGTCTGCTTGCTCGAGTGAGCAGGCATGTTGGAAAATGGAAATTTCTCTTAGCCCTTCGTTTGAAGTGAGGTCCCGAAAAATCTTTGTTTGGAGGCCTATCTGGCCCTTCCCCTTCCCCCTACCCCTCCAACTAAACGAGAAATGAGACACCCCTAGCACTTCATGTAAATGCACCAAACGGAGGGGAAGGGCAAACACACCGGTTTTAACAAATCCCCCCCCCCCCGGAGCCAAGCCAGCTCTTCTCACCTTTATTCATAGGTTGGGGGGAAGGTGAAAGGTGAAATGGCAAGTTTAAAAGTGACACGAACAACCCTCATTAACAATTGTGAGGTTAGATGTTTGAAGGGTTGTGAAAGCCATAAGATATTGCCTGGGGAAATATCTGTGCTGTGTTATGTTTGTTGCGCTGAATCACATGCAATTATACAATGCTCTCCAGTTTTTAATTTAATTTAATTTGTTATGCCTTTATTCTTAAAATACAATAGGATCTAATATCGCTACAACTTTGCACACATTAATACGGCAACGACTTTACTTATTATTATCTTTTTTTTGTTTTTGATAACAGATTCTTAACAACAATGCCAAAAAAAATAAAAAAAAAAAATAAAAAACCTTATTTATTCAAGTGATCAGAAATGTACATTATATTTTCTTTTTACACTTTAGCCAATGCTTAGACATTTTTAAACAACTTTAGACATTGTTACAGTCCAGTATGTCCACCCTGACACAGCCGGAAGAACTTTAACTCTTTAACTGTAAACAGTCCCTTTTCCTTCAATTATTTTTTAAGAAAAAATAAAGGGCATGGGCAGCTCGCAATCAGAATGTACAGCACCAAAATCACAAAAACAAATCTGAATAATAATAATAATAATAATAATAATAATAAATAAATAAAATAATTTTTAACACTACACAAAGTATAGTTTATAATTCTCCTCTTTACTCAAATCAATTTTTAGTGTATCTAAAATTGTACATATGGTAAGAAAAAGACAAACTACCTCTCAAACATTTGTAATTTTGTACTTGTTATTTTTTTCTCTTTTGTTTTGTTAATTTATTATTCATTCAGAAAAATATATTTCACATATGGGCATATTTATTTATTTTATATACAGCTTAGGTTTTTCTCTGCGCAAAAGCTCTAGGCTTTTTAGCAAAACGTTTGAAGCATTTTTGTTCGTTAATTGTACGTTAAATGTTTTTAAAGTAATGATGATAAGCGGCCAGCAGCAGTGAGTCGATCCTCTATCAATTTAGCCTTCTCAAAGCATAAGGACTTGCCTAAATTAAAATCTATATATAAAACAGTTCAAGCATATCACACATGTTAGTTTAAACATTTAACCTTGATAAATGCGCGCTGTTGGATGAATATCAAATCGTTTGTGTGGAGACTTGAAGGCAGCTGAAGCAGCTTTGCAGGAAATGGAGGCACCAGTGCAATCACTTTTTTTTGTGTGAAAAAAAAAAATAATTTCTTCATTTTTGCTCATAAAGGTATAGGAGTAATACATCATTCTGACCTGTAACGGGTCCATTTTTATTTTAGTGCACTCACAATAACTCATGCGTTTATAAAATAAAGGAAAACAGAAGATGCGCTTTCTGCCGTCTGTTCTTGAACATCGCTTCACAATGAACATAGAAAGCTTTAAATTACCACTTTAAAACGAAATAATTCAAATCGAAAATAGAAACGTTCATTATGTAATCTGTAGGCCTAAAGATTTAAAGATATTTCTATATAAAGGCACGTCCAATTTAGAAATGGCGAGAAATTTTTCTCTTTATCTCCATTATTGATGAATGTCTAAAATATAAAAGTAAGGAAAAGCCTAAAACAGGCCTGATTATATTTATTTTATAATTCTATTAAAATTATAATGTTATAGAATATACTATAAAATTATAATTATAATTACAAATTATACTGGCATAGAGTATATGTAAAACTTTAATAATTGTAGCTGCTTATATTTTCAGATTTTATGTTTCTCTGTTCTATATATCTTAAAATTTAGAGGATTTGCTGCAACGCAATTTTGTCCGATATGCAAATTATTTATTAGCCTATTAGTATTTTAATCCATAAAGCAAATGCTTTAAAAACACCTTTAAAAAATACTATTTTTGCATCCATGCTTTTAAAGAACTTTTCAATATACATGTTATCTTATATCTTAAATGAACTTGTATCTTAAATGTAAACCATGATTTCGTTGTATTCCCTGTGTAATGAATCTCTTACTTAGCTACATTTTAGGTGCGTCTGAGCTTTGTTGTTTATGATTTAAAAAAAAAATCAAGAGTTGCGCGCACTCAACAAAACTGACAAGACTCATTTGAACGCTTCTGATAGACATTGCATTCCTAACCCAACAGAATCGTGTGTGGTGCGTTATAACACTGTAAAAACGCCTAAAAAGAATTACGGTGCAGATTATCTGATCTTAATGTAATGCCGCAATTTACATTTTCTATTCATTTTCATTTTATTATCAACAGACGTAATATATTGATTTTGTTTGTGCAGGGGAATATGTCCAATTTAGTGGCATTTTTTGGCCCCAGGTCCCCTTGGCCAGCCTTACACACGCTCCGCCTATGATACTAACTATATATATACACCCTTAGAATATATAGCCTATATATACCCACTTAGAATAATTTTCTTCCCGACCCGACCCGCTACATTTAATTCTCATTTCCAGAATCTCACATTTAACCATTTGGAAACAATGTCTAGCATAAAACTTTTTTCGCAGTACATCCATTATATTTCCATGTTCCACTTTTAAGACGTATTATAGCCCTGCATTTTAGTCCGTCAAAGATCAAATGCGGGCTAAAATTATATTTTAGACATTCAGTGGTGATTTAAAAAAAAAATGCAGCGCTGGAGGAACCACGAGACCAGGCTACCATGACGGTCCTGTCAGCAGCATTGAGCGCACGTTCAGCACAGCTTGGAAGGGTTCCGTGTTTAAAGCTTACCACAAAACACTGGCAAAAGTAAATACCATGACTGTCTAATAGTAAGGAGATATTTTAATTATTTATTTAGAAACTACTGTTTTCTGAGTCAGTGATGATGCAGTTAACAGTCCTCCTCATATCCTCGTTGGACGCGCGCCTTTAGAGAGAAATGCATCTCTACGGACTACATAATAAAAACAGTTTTTGTTTTCTATTTGTTTTTTTCGTTAAGTAGTAATTTAAGTCTTTTTACATATTTATTTATCATGTCTGACAAAAATATAACGGTTAAATATTTTCCACTGAAAAAAAAATGTAACTGGTCGAGCTTGAGCCTTCATGTCCTAAAAATGTGTTTTGCTCTCTCCGCACAAACGATTGCACCTAATAGCGCATATTTATATCTATTAATATTTATATCTTTTATTTTACATCTATGGATTTTATTTTAGCCAATTCGTGATTTGAGAAGGCAAATTGAAACACAGAGTAGGTCAACTCACTGTCTGCCGCTTGGTCTTACGTTTAAAAAGCTTATGTTTAACGAACAAAAATGCTCCAATTTTTTTTTTTCTAAATTAATGTCACGTATCTGGTCTATCTCATCATGAACTCTTGCACACACATTCTGGACTGCAATCCCCATAAGCCACTGCACCAATCACTGCACACAGCTGCTCCTCGTTTCCCACTGAACTGATTGCTGCACACACCTGTTTCACATTTACCCACATGCATTTAAGCTTCACACACACACAGCCACTCTGCAAAGTCTTATTGTTCCTATGGTCGTAATTCTAAGCGTTTATCTCTGTGTTGGATTCTCTGTGTATGACTCTGGACTGTGTACCCCGTTGACGATTCCTGCTTCCTGCCATTGCGACCATTCCCTGTCTATCGAACTGTTTCCCGGATTACCTACGTTGTTCCTGTTTTCTGGTGATTATTCTGGCCTGTTGACGATTCTAAATAAATGCTGCAAATGGATCCGCACGTCTCAGTCTGACTCCCTGTGACAGAAGACTTCGCCGCTACAAGGATCCAGCAGCTAGTATGGTGTCATCCGGTTCCAGCACCAACCCCACTGTACAGATCATGCGTCTCAAGCAGGGTGAGCGGAATATCGAGGATTATGCTAGGGATTTTATTGAATTGGCTAATCAGTCAACTATGGATGAAGGATGCCTAATGATTTTCTTCCGTGGAGGACTCTTAGAGCCATTGGCTTCCCTCATGCCCATGATTGAACCTTCCTGAGCCCGTTCACAAGATGGCCGCACCTCCTGAGCCTGTTCATAAGATGGCCGCCCCTCCTGAGCCTGTTCATAAGATGGCCGCCCCTCCTGAGCCTGTTGCCAGGACGGCTTTTGTTCCTGAGTTCCCGGCCAAGATGGCTGCCTCACATGAGTCTGTGAACAAGATGGCCTCCCTTCTAGAGTCTTTTGACAAGATGGCCTTAGTCGGTTTGCAAAATGGCAGCCCTTCCAGAGTCTGCTCTCAAGATGGTCACCCTTCCACAGCCATGGCACAAGATGGCTACCGTCAAATCAGAGTCTCCACCGCCAGAGCGCCCTCCAGTGACTGCGCCGCCAGAGCGCCCTCCAGTGACCGCTCGCTCAGAGCCTGCTCTTCCAGAGTCTCCGCTGGAGACGCCCAGCCCTCCTGAATCTCTGCTGGGGTCGTCCAGTTCTCCAGAGCCCGCTCCTCAAGAGCGTCGTCCAGAGCCCGCTTCACAAGAGCGTCGTCCAGAGCCCGCTTCACAAGAGCGTTGTCCAGAGCCCGCTCCTCAAGACAGCCTTCCAGAGCCTCCGCTGGTTCAGCCCAGCCTTCCAGAGCCTCCGCTGGTTCCGCCCAGCCTTCCAGAGCCTCCGCTGGTTCCGCCCAGCCTTCCAGAGCCTCCGCTGGTTCCATCCAGTCGTCCTGAGATTCCTGTCTGCCCGGTTCTGGTCACGGAGCTCATGCATGGACTGTTCCCACCCACCCTCCCTGCTGCTCCAGTTTCGCCACCTCTGTCTCCTGACAGTCCCTCTGCTCACCCACATCCCACCTTCGGTGCAGAGGACTTGCCGTGGGACTGCCAGTCTCCATCGGTGTCCAGACTGAAGGACCCCTCACCATCACCTCCAGTCTCAGAGTCCTGGACTCCACCTCGGCCCTCCGACCCTGCGGCTCCACCCCGGCTCTGTGCTCCCTCGTCTCCGTTGTCGGCTGTCGGCCCACCAGCTCCTCCGGGCTCCATCGTCTCTCCGGCTCCGCCCCGGTCAGTCGTCGCCCCACCTTCGCCTCTGGACTCTACTCCTCCGGCTGCGCCTCGTCACTCCGTCCTGCCGGCTCTGTGGACCTCCTCCCTCCCGTGGGCACAGCCTCGATCCTCTGTCACTCCAGCTCCGTTGCGTACCTCCGGACCTCCATCTCCGCCGGGGTCGCCAGAGCCTTGGGTTCCGCCTTGGCCCTTCGGATCCTCTGTGTCGCCCAGGACCATCGACTCTCCGATTCCGCCTCGGGCTCCACCGGCTCCACCTCCGTCGGTCGGCCCCATGCAGGAGCCAACCCTTCCTCCATCATGGCTTCTCCCTCCGTCGGCTCCGCCTCAGTTCGTGGTTCCAGTACCCCTACATGGACCTGGCCCTCCATCTCTCCCCCTGTTCCGCCTCCGCTCCACCACCCTCCAGGTAATATAAGGTGGTTAGAGCGTCTGGAAGCCGCTCCTTGGGGAGGGGCTCTGTCACGTATCTGGTCTATCTCATCATGAACTCTTGCACACACATTCTGGACTGCAATCCCCATAAGCCACTGCACCAATCACTGCACACAGCTGCTCCTCGTTTCCCACTGAACTGATTGCTGCACACACCTGTTTCACATTTACCCACATGCATTTAAGCTTCACACACACACAGCCACTCTGCGAAGTCTTATTGTTCCTATGGTCGTAATTCTAAGCGTTTATCTCTGTGTTGGATTCTCTGTGTATGACTCTGGACTGTGTACCCCGTTGACGATTCCTGCTTCCTGCCATTGCGACCATTCCCTGTCTATCGAACTGTTTCCCGGATTACCTACGTTGTTCCTGTTTTCTGGTGATTATTCTGGCCTGTTGACGATTCTAAATAAATGCTGCAAATGGATCCGCACGTCTCAGTCTGACTCCCTGTGACAATTAACTTAATAAAAAGGAAACGAAATTATAAATACTTTGCCGTTACATACAGAATTAATTACCGATTATGGCGCCAGATATTGAAACAACAGACATAAATACTGTCCAAATAGCCCTCTTTGTGCAGGGCTTGGCCACAGAATGTTGTTCCTTGCGCCACCTGGTGGATATTATATGAAGCGCAACAACGTTTTAAAAAAACCTAAAAAAGCCCCTGCAGGCCGCCGCGTGGCTACGTGTGCTGAATTGCAGGCTGCCGCGTGAAAATAGACGCATTTTTAATGGCCAGATCTGTATAGTCATTTGTCTTGTTTCTCATTGATTGGTTCTTGTCATGTGTCCCTCATTGTTTGGTATTGTTCATTGTCGTATATTGAAGTTGTAATCTGCTGTTGGTGAGTTTTTGTTTTTGTTCATGGTCAAGTCAAGTCTGTATCAGATCAAGTTTGTTTCTGCCAAGTCGTTTCATGTCAAGTCAAGTCAAGTCAAGTCATTGTTTGGATTATTGTTTGTCTGGATTTGTCTGGATTTTTACTTGGGTTCATCTTCAACTTGCCTTCACTGGAAATCCATTACACCAACTTTGGAGTTAACGACAAAGAAAGCTGCTTGTGTGAGGAGGCAAGTAAAGTTCATAATTCCACGTTATATATATATATATATTTATTTTTATTTTTTTTTTTGACTGAGTAAAAGAATGCCAGAGACATATGAGGGCATTGTTGTTTGGAGATTGATGTTAGTTATTTTTTAGAAAATAAATATTTCTGTTGTCTCCTGCCTGATTACTTCTAATTTTGATGCAACCGTACGATGACTTGTTCACATTAAACTGTTGATGTCTGTGTTCTTCATTGCAGAACTCAAACCAATTTTGGAGTCTTATTTGCAGAGTCATTATTCTTTCTTTTCTTATTCTTTTTTTTTTTTTTTTAAAGGAGTAGTTCACACAAAATGATTTACTTGCCCCCATGTCATTCCAAACCTATAAGACTTTTGTCTATCTTCGAAACACAAATTAGGGTATTTTTAATTTTGTAATTTTTTTGTTAATCCATTGAAAGTCTAAACAATAAATAGTTTCAAGCTTCAAAAATAGCAGAATTTGTATGGGTTTGGAACAACATGGGGGAGATTTTTTTGGTGAATTAGCCGTTTAAAGAGCAGCCCTCCACATTCATGAAAATTTGTGAGGTATGTGAATGAGTAACAATTAGTCCACTGAAGAGGCGAGATGTGACGAACCCAAGTGCAGCTTTATTAATCCAAATGTGAAATACAAACAATAAACATAATCCAAACAATGACGAGACTTGACATAAACTTGACTATGAAATAAACAGACTTGACTTGACTATGAACAGACTTGACTAAGAACAAACACTCACCAAAAGGTGAGTGAGAACATCAGGTGAGAACACAACAAGGAACAATTGAAACATTAAAGCTGCAAGCAGTGATGGGCGGGCCCTCGCACCTGGACTCACCGCCGATCTGTGGCAAATGGTGGGCACTATGCTTTTAACATAGTAAATTTAGGAGGAATATGTCAAAGTCATTTAGATGTGCCAAACTTCTTGCTGCCAGCTGGTGGCGCTATGTGTATAACTGAATATTGGCATGCAGATGTCTTCAGGCCAGCGATTTTACCAAACATAAGAAGCTTGGTGCAGATTGAACATGGCATGCTTGAGTGTAAGACATGACATATCCTGCTGCCAACAGGTGGCACTATTACAGAATATTGGCTTTTAGATGTCTTCAGGCCAAGACTCTTGCCAAACATGTCAAGTTTGGTGCAAATTGTACATTGCATGTTTAAGTTAGTGTAAAACAAGTAATTGTTGTTGCCAGCTGGTGGTGCTATGATTGTAATGGAATATTGGCCTTTAGATGTGTTCAGGCCAGGACTCTTATCAAATGTGAAGTTTGGGGCAGATCGGACATTGTATGGTTGAGTTACAATAACTTCCTCTTTCATCGCATTAACAGCATGTTTTAGCACTTAGTAAGTGATGCTAGCATGTTTGAGCATGTTTTTAGCATGTTTAGCACTCAATGGCTTATTTTAGTGTGTTGCTAATAGTGTATCACTGTGTTAAATGTCACTTCCTGTTGACAGTAGGTGGCGCTATGACTATAACTGAATACGGGCATGGGCATGTGTTCAGGCCAGAACTCTTATCAAACATGTTAAGTTTGGTGCAGATTGGACATTGTATGCCTGAGTTAGAGTAACTTCCTGTTTCATTGCATTAATAACATGCTTTAGTACTTAGCTAAGTGTTGCTAACATGTTTTAGCATATGTCTAGCTTGATGCTACCCTATTTAACACTTGTTGATACTTTTAAAAATATTGCTAGGCATCCAGAACAGTATTAAACGTGTCATTTCTTGTTGCCAGCAGGTGGCGCTATGACTATAAGTGAATATGGGCATGGGCATGTGTTCAGACCAGAGCCTTTTTTAAAACATGTTAAGTTTGGGGCAGATTGGATATTGTATGTCTGAGTTAGAGTAACTTCCTGTTTCATTGTATTATTAGCATGCTTTAGCATATTAGCTAAATGTTGCTAGCATGCTTTACTGTGTTTGTAGCATGTTGAATATTAAGCTTGGGGCTTGGACATTGTATGCATGAGTTACAGCAATTTTTCTTTGTATTAATATCATGCGTTAGCTCCTAGCTAAGTGTTGCTAGCATGTTTTAACATGATTCTAGTATGATGCTAGCCTATTTAAAACTTGCTAACGCTTTTTAATATGTTGCTAGGAGTCCGTAACACCGTTAAATGTCACTTCCTGTTGTCAGCAGGTGGTGTTATGACTATAACTGAATATGGGCATGTATATATCTTCAGACTAGGACTCTTATCAAACATGTGAAGTTTGGGGCAGATTGTACATTGTTTGCATGAATTACAATAACTTCCTGTTTTATGTCTTTAACAACATGCCTTAGCACTAAGTAAGTGTTGCTAGCATGTTTGAGTATGTTTTAAACTAGTTTATCACTCAATGGCTTTTTTAGTGTGTTGCTAATAGTGTATCACAGTGTTAAACATGTGACTTCCCGTTGTCAGCAGGTGGCACTATGACTATAACTGAATATTGGCACGTAAAAGTGTTCAGGCCAGGACTCTTATTAAACATATTAAGTTTGGGGCAGGTTGTACATTGCATGCCTGAGTTACAGTAACTTCCTGTTTTATTGCAATAAGAGCATGCTTTAACACTTAGCTAAATGTTGTTAACATGTTATAGCATGTTTCTAGCATGTTGCTACCCTATTTAACACTTGTTGATATTTTTAAAATGTTGCTAGGCATCCACAACAGTATTAAACACGTGTCTTCCTGTTGTCAGCAGGTGGCGCTATGACTATAACTGAATACGGGCATGGGCATGTGTTCAGGCCAGGACTCTTATCAAACATGTTAAGTTTGGGGCAGATTGGACATTGTACGCCTGAGTTAGAGTAACTTCCTGTTTCATTGTATTATTAGCATGCTTTAACATATTAGCTAAGTGTTGCTAGCATGCTTTACTATGTTTGTAGCATGTTGAATCTTAAATTTGGGGCAGATTGGACATTATATGCATGAGTTACAGCAATTTCCTTTTGTCTTTGTATTAATAGCATGCTTTAGCTCTTAGCTAAGTGTTGCTAGCATGTTTTAGCATGTTTCTAGCATTTTGATAGCCTATTTAAGACTTGTTAATGCTTTTCAATATGTTGCTAGGAGTCCGTAACAGTGTTAAACATGTCACTTCCTGTTGTTAGCAGGTGGCGCTATGACTATAACTGAATATGGGCACTGACGTGTGTTCAGGACCGGACTATTGTCAAACATGTGACGTTTGAGGCAGATCGGACATTGTTTGCCTGACTTATAGCAACTTCCTTTTTCATGGCGAAACATCAAATTTTGTCAGGCTGCCAGGGACACGCCCTTCGACGAAAACTCTAGATCTTCACAATTTAGCATTGCAAAGGCCTTATGATGACACTCCGCAAATTTGAAGATGATCGGATAAAAACTGTAGGAGGAGTTTGTTAAAGTACGAGGCCTGAAAATGGCAAAAACTGCACAGAAATCGTACAGGAAATTCAATATAACGGACTTCCTGTTGGGTTTCGGATGTTGCACCAGGAGCCTTTTTGGTAGGTATTGGTGTGTTACATGTGTGTACGGAGTTTCGTACATGTACGTGAAACGTAGCTCGAGGCGCACTCCGTTGAAATTTTATAGGTGTCGCTATTGAGCCATTTTGCCACACCCACTTCTGAAAACCATATCAGATGTAAATTTTTGCCAGGTCTGATGCGTGTGCAAAGTTTCGTGAGTTTGCATGTTTAGGCCCTCAAAAAGACTTCCGAAGAATCCGAAGAACAATTAAAGCTGCAAGCAGCGATGAATGGGCCCTCGTCATCTACGCAGTTGCCATCCCGATAGCATCAGGAAAATGGTGCCCAGTTGGCACATGCATTCACAGTAACACTCTGGACTAACTGTCTCTCCTCCTCACCACCCATCCCCCCTCCTTACACTCAGCCACTTACCACCACACACACACACACACACACACACACAGAGTGCAAAGCAGAGAGCAGCGTGAGATCAGATATGTTTTTTAATTTTCTTTCATTCGTGGCGTTTTGTATAATTATGAAATGAACTGTGTTTGATCAGAATGAATAGTTCTTTGTATGAAAAAAGTTTCAAAGAGTTTGGATGCTGCACTTTAAAGATATAATAAATCACTGAAAATTAAAAATGGAAAATGAAATTCTAAGCATACTATCTGCCTCAAAAACACAGGAAACAAATATTTTAATGTATGATTTTTAAATTTGCCATGGCAACAGTATTTGATGCATCAGGGACACCTTTACAGACTCTCATCGGCCGTGTTTTTACATTATTAGGGCCCGAGCACCGATGGTGTGAGGACCCTATTGAATCTGCTCCGTTTATTATTATTATTATTAGGGCCCGAGCCCAAAAGGGCGAAGGCCCTATTGTTTTTCTAAGGATTATTATTATTATTATTATTATTAGGGCCCGAGCCCAAAAGGGCGAAGGCCCTATTGTTCTTCTAAGGGTTCTTATTAGGGCCCGAGCCCAGAATGGGCGAAGGCCCTATTGTTTTTCTAAGGATTATTATTATTAGGGCCCGAGCCCAAAAGGGTGAAGGCCCTATTGTTCTTCTAAGGATTCTTATTTTTAGGGCCCGAGCCCAAAAGGGCGAAGGCCGTATTGTTCTTCTAAGGGTTCTTATTTTTTTTTATTTTTTTTTTTACACCTTCCGGGCACTTAAGGGGGTCTTAACATACTCAAAAACTCTTGAAAATTTGCACAGACGTCGGAATCTGCGGCCATCAGGACGCCACAGAGGCTGGTACCGGGGCGTGGCAAGGGGACTCTACAGCGCCCCCTGGAACACAGTTTGAAAACTTGATGTACTGCGCACACATACTTGCACGTATTGATATGAAACTCGGTACACATATAGAACTCATCGAGCTGAACAACTTTTGTACTCTATGTCATAGGCTCCACGCAACAGGAAGTGAGATATTTAGGGCTGTTTAAAAAGCGCATGCTCTGGAATTTAACGTACTCCTCCCAGGAATTCCATGGGATTGTCACCAAACTCGGTCAGCATGATCTCAAGACATTGGGGACGCTAAATTGCGAGGAGATTTTTGATATCTCGAACGGTTTGGCCGTGGCAAGGCGACAAAGTTATGGCGAGAAATGAGAAACAGGAAGTGTCTAATAACTGTTGCACACATTGCCTGATTCTGATGAAACTTCACCAGTTTGTTCGTTGTATGATGCCGTTTCCTTAAATGTGACTATTATGAGTCAAAGTTATAGCGCCACCAACTGGGAGCAGGAAGTGTGTCATTTTCAAAATGCTTTGAAATCAGCCTCTTAATTTTACTCGATTTTCTTTAAACTTCATCAAAATCATGTCAAAACACGGCCGATAAGAATATGTAAAGGGGTCGATGATAAATCGAATGCTGTTGCCATGGCAACATGTCAAACTTTAAAATTAGATTCCTGTCTTTTCAAGGCAGATAACATGCTTAGAATTTCATGAAACTCAACACACACATCAATATTAATGATAGTTAGACACTGGCAAAAGGTCATAAATGGGCGTGGAGCAGGCACTCTATAGCGCCATCTTTTGACAAAAGTTGGGGGGTTAGTTTTTCCTACAGTCACCAAACTCTGTACATATATTAATCTCATCAATCTGGACAACTTTCTAAATCAAACTCATTAGCTAAGACCAACAGGAAGCCGGCTATTTTAATTTGAATGTGGATTTTTGGAAAAATCAGGCTGTAAACAATTTCACACTCCTTTTAAGAACAACCAGCTATTCACACCAAACATTTTTAACATGAAGAGAAGATTCTGAAGATGTTAAATTGCGAGCGGATTTGGGATATCTTGAACGGTGTGGACGTGGTGATTTTTTAAAGATATAGTAAAAAATATTTTTATATCTTTAAAGTGCAGCATCCAAACTCTTTAAAACTTTTTTCACACAGAGATCTAATCATTCTGAGCAAGTGCTGGTAATATCAAAACTATTCAAGCTTCTATGAATTAAAGAAAATTAAAAAAAGAACTCAGAAACCTCACTCTGCCTGACTGACTGTGTTCAGTCACTGCAGAATGACATTTAGAGTGGCTTAAGGGGGGATGGGTGAAAGGGAGAGAGGGAGAGAGGGGTAGAGACCATCTTTGAGAAATGCACACATATATATATAGTGTAATCGAAAATAAATACGTCTGATCTTTGAGAGTCTGATATTTTGAGAAAATATAAAGGGTCACTAAGTCATTCATTGTTTGTATTTTGCAGTTGTTGTTTTTTTATTTTTTATTTTTTTTACTGAACTATACCATGAACTTGTCCTATTCAGTCACATAGCAAAAGATTAAGAAAAATGCAACTTTTAGCATTAGCGATTTATCTTCATTGATAGACATTTATTTTCATAGTGTTATTTATTGAATATAAAATTTAAATTAACAATTTCAAGACAAACTTGGACAACAAAACAAGCTTTGCTGTTATCTGTTCAAAACATCTGAAAATTATACCATTTTAAGATGAGTTATATATATATATATATCGCCCCATTTCAATACTCAACTTGTTTTTAAAGATATTTTGAAAGAATGAAGCGTTTATAGAGCACTTTATTGTGTATTGCTGTACACCCCCATGAACTGTGTTCATGTTCATGTTAATTCACAGTACATAAACTATATATGAATACTTTTTTTAGCTTAATATTAATTAACATTAATAAATGCTATTTATTTATTGGTCATGTTAACTAATATAGTTAATGCTAACAAATGAAACTGAATGGCAACATTTTATATTTTGTGTGTATGTGTCTGTGTGTTGATTTTAAAGTCTAACCCTTTCAATTCTGTAAACTTAAAATCCAAACTAACAGAGGGTTACTGTGAATGCATGTGCCAACTGGGCACCGTTTTCCTTATTGATTCTTAGTTATGTAGCGCTTAAGAGTGATGTCTTGTAACAGGAGGAGTCACCAGCAAAGCAATATCCACACAAAACTTGTACAGATAGGTAACAATGACATTTAAGCAGAAGTGGTGGACGTAAAGCAAGCAATAATAACATTTTGTTATCATCATGAATCATGTTCTTATCATCATCATCAGAGTATAGGGAAAATTTTGCATATTGGTTCACAGTTGGCATTATCTGAAGTCCTTGCATTGATTGCATTTAATTAAATCAACATTATATTTGGTCAGTCTGATCTTGAGGCCTTAGAGATGTTAAATTGCGAAGATCTTGAGTTTTCATTAAAGGGCATGTCCGTGGTGGCCTGACAAAGTTTGATGTTTCTGCATAGACATAGAAGTTGTTATAACTTAGCCATAAAATGTCTGATCTGCCACAAAATTCACAGGTTTGGTAAGAGTCCTGGCCTGAAGACACCTAAAGACTAATATTCAGATATTATCATAGCGCCACTTGTTGGCAGCAGGATATATATTATCTTTCACTAACTCAAACATACCAAGGTCAATCTGCACCAAACTTCATATGTTTGATAATAGTGCTGGCCTGAACACATCTACATGCCAATAATTAGTTACAGGCATAGCGCCACCATCTGGCAGCGGCAAGTTTGGCACATTTAAATGACTTATGACATATTTTTTCTATATTTACTGTATTAAAAGCATACTGCCCACCATTTGCTGATTTCCTGAAGCCACCGGTCGGCGGTGAGCCCAGGTGCGAGGGCCCGTTCATCGCTGCTCGCAGCTTTAATTAGGGCCCGAGCCCAAAAGGGCGATTTGGAATTTTGAGGGCCATATAGCACACATACTTGAACGTACACATATGAAACTCGGTACACATATAGAACTCATTGAGCTGAACAACTTTTGTACTCTATGTCATTTTCTCCACGCAACAGGAAGTGAGATATTTAGGGCTGTGTAAAAAGCGCATGCTCTGGAATTTAACGTACTCCTCCCAGGGTTTCGATAGGATTGTCACCAAACTCGGTCAGCATGATCTCAAGACATTGGGGACGCTAAATTGCGAGGGGATTTTTGATATCTCGAACGGTTTGGCCGTGGCAAGGCGACAAAATTATGGCGAGAAATGAGAAACAGGAAGTGTCTAATAACTGTTGCACACATTGCCTGATTCTGATGAAACTTCACCAGATTGTTCGTTGTATGATGCCGATTCCATAAATGTGACTATTATGAGTCAAAGTTATAGCGCCACCAACTGGCAGCAGGAAGCGTGTCATTTTCAAAATGCTTTGAAATCAGCCTCTTAATTTTACTTGATTTTCTTTAAACTTCATCAAAATCATGTCAAAACACGGCCGATAAGAATATGTAAAGGGGTCGATGATAAATCAAATGCTGTTGCCATGGCAACGTCTCAAACTTTAAAATTAGATTCCTGTCTTTTCAAGGCAGATAACATGCTAAGAATTTCATGAAACTCAACACACACATCAATATTAATGATAGTTTGACACTGGCAAAAGGTCATAAATGGGCGTGGAGCAGGCACTCTATAGCGCCATCTTTTGACAAAAGTTGGGGGGTTAGTTTTTCCTACAGTCACCAAACTCTGTACATATATTGTTCTCATCAATCTGGACAACTTTCTAAATTAAACTCATTAGCTAAGACCAACAGGAAGCCGGCTATTTCCATTTGAATGTGTTTTTTTGGAAAAATCAGGCTGTAAACAAATTCACACTTCTTCTAAGAACAACCAGCTATTCACACCAAACTTTTTTAACATGAAGAGAAGATTCTGAAGATGTTAAATTGCGAGCGGATTTTGGATATCTTGAATGGTGTTGACGTGGTAATTTTTTAAAGATGTAGTAAAAAACATAACCGTCATTTTTTTTATATCTTTAAAGTGCAGCATCCAAACTCTTTACAACTTTTTTCACACAAAGATCTAATCATTCTGAGCAAGTGGTGTTAATATAAATTTTCTACAAGCTTCAATGAATTAATGAAAATTAAAAAACGAAATCAGAAACCTGCTGTCACTCTGGGTGAATGTCTCTACTGTATGTATGTGCGTTCAGTCAGGCTGAGAGAAGCTCATTATTGCAGGGGGGAGGGGTGAGAGGCAGAGAGGGTGACAGAGTAGAGAGCCATGCTACAGACCATCTTTGAGTTAGAAATGCCCATATATGTACTTTAATTACATAAATATGTCTGATCTTTGAGTGTCTGATATTTTGAGAAAATATAAAGGGTCATTAAGTCTTTCATTGTTTGTATTTTGCAGTTGTTGTTTTTTATTTATTTTTTACTGAACTATACCATGAACTTGTCCTATTCAGTCACATAGCAAAAGATTAAGAAAAATACGACTTTTAAGCATGAGTGATTTATCTTCATTGTAGACAATATTTTCATAGTGTTATTTATTAAATATAAAATTATAATAATTAAAAATTTCAAGACAAACTTTGACAACAAAAACTTTGCTGTTATCTGTTCAAAACATCTGAAAACCATCATTTTAAGATCAGTTATATATATATCGCCCCATTAAAATACTCAACTTGATTTTTAAAGATATTTTGAAGGAATGAAGCGTTTATAGAGCACTTTATTGTGTATTGCTGTACACCCACATGAACTGTGTTCATGTTAATTCACAGTACATAAACTATATATAAATACTTTTTTTAGCTTAATATTAATTAACATTAATAAATGCTATTTATTTATTGGTCATGTTAACTAATATAGTTAATGTTAACAAATGAAACTGGATGGCAACATTTTATATTTTGTGTGTATGTGTCTGTGTGTTGATTTTAAAGTCTAACCCTTTCAATTCTGTAAACTTAAAATCCAAACTAGCAGAGGGTTACTGTGAATGCATGTGCCAACTGGGCACCGTTTTCCTTATTGATTCTTAGTTATGTAGTGCTTAAGAGTGATGTCTTATAACAGGAGTCACCAGCAAAGCAATATCCACACAAAAATTGTACAGATAGGTAACAATGACATTTAAGCAGAAGTGGTGGACGTAAAGCAAGCAATAATAACATTTTGTTATCATCATGAATTACATGTTCTTATCATCATCATCAGAATATTGGGAAAATGTTCCCTATATTGTGAACGGCTTTGGGATATCTTGAACGGTGTTGATGTGGTGATTTATGAAAGTAACAATAAAAAAGATGAAGAGATATTTTCATTTATCTTTAAATTGCATTATTCTAACTCATCAAAACTTTTTACATATAAAGAACAAGAAATTCTTAGGATATACGTGTAGTTTCAAAATGTTATCATGCTCAGAGGCCCCAAAAACATTAAAAGTGTCATTTAAATTTGTCAAATTAAAGCTCTAATACCAGGGATGAACACTAGAGGTCCTCATAAGATAAGGAATCGTTTGACCTCTAATGCTATTTAGCTCATTGTCAGTGTATAAGAATGACAATAATCCATAGAATCAGTTGATATAGACTGTACTGTCAGTGTACTTTTACATAATTATTTTGTATAGGTGCTTAAAGAGCATTAAAATCTTTTTTTTATCTTTTAAGGGAAAATTATATGATTTAAATACATATATATACACTCTCACTGGTAGAACAAACAATCTTATAAGTATGACACTATACTGCTCAGTTCACTTAATTAGAATGAGAAACAAATACAAAAAGGCCAAACAAAAAATCAACTAAGTTAATATGTATTTATTTTTAATTTGTTTATAATTATTTCACAGATTCTTATAGATTATTAAAATAAAATTTAAAAATGATTGTAGACCATAAAACATGGTAACTATTTAAAATAGGGTCTCTTTTGTTAACAATGGTTAATGAACTAACAAACATCGAACAATATATTTGTACTCGATTTTCTTCAAACTTCATCAGAATAATGAAAAAAAACAACCGATGAGAGTCTGTAAAGGCGTCCCTGATGCATCAAATGCTGTTGCCATGGCAAATAAATAAAAATAAAAAATAGATTCAAATATTTGTTTCCTGTGTTTTTGAGGCAGATATCATGCTTAGAATTTCATTTTCATTTTTACATTTTCAATGATTTATTATATATTTAAAGTGCAGCATCCTAACTCTTTGAAACTTTTTTCATACAAATAACTATCCATTCTGATCAAACACAGATCATTTCATAATTATATAAAACTCCACGAATGAAAGAAAATAAAAAAAAAACATATCTGATCTCACTCTTCTCTGTGTGTGTTTGTGTGGTAAGTGGCTGAGTGTAAGGAGGGGGGATGGGTTGTAGAGAAAGAGTCAGAGAGGAGGAGAGACAGTAAGGGTTAGTCCAAAGGGTTACTGTGAATGCATGTGCCAACTGGGCACCGTTTTCCTGATGCTATCGGGATGGCGACTGCACAGACGGCGAGGGCCCGGTCATCGCTGCTTGCAGCTTTAATTTTTTTTTTTAAACTTCCGGGCACTTTTGGGGGCCTTAACATACTCAAAAACTCTTGAAAATTTGCACACACGTCGGAATCTGCAGCCATCAGGACGCCACAGAGGCTGGGACCCGGGCGTGGTTCAGGGCCTCTACAGCGCCCCCTGGAACACAGTTTGAAAACTTGTACTGCGCACACATACTTGTACGTACTGATATGAAACTCGGTACAAATATAGATCTCACTGAGCCAAACAACTTTTGTACTCTATGTCATAGGCTCTACGCAACAGGAAGTGAGATATTTAGGGCTGTTTAAAAAGCGCATGCTCTGGAATTTAACGTACTCCTCCCAGGGTTTCCATAGGATTGTCACCAAACTCGGTCAGCATGATCTCAAGACATTGGGGATGCTAAATTGCGAGGGGATTTTTGATATCTCGAACGGTTTGGCTGTGGCAAGGCGACAAAGTTATGGCGAGAAATGAGAAACAGGAAGTGTCTAATTACTGTTGCACACATTGCCTGATTCTGATGAAACTTCACCAGTTTGTTCGTTGTATGATGCCGATTCCATAAATGTGACTATTATGAGTCAAAGTTATAGCGCCACCAACTGGCAGCAGGAAGCGTGTCATTTTCAAAATCCTTTGAAATCAGCCTCTTAAATTTACTTGATTATCTTCAAACTTCATCAAAATAATGTCAAAACACGGCCGATGAGAATATGTAAAGGGGTCGATGATAAATCAAATGCTGTTGCCATGGCAGCGTGTCAAACTTTAAAATTAGATTCCTGTCTTTTCGAGGCAGATAACATGCTTAGAATTTCATGAAACTCAACACACACATCAATATTAATGATAGTTAGACACTGGCAAAAGGTCATAAATGGGCGTGGAGCAGGTACTCTATAGCGCCATCTTTTGACAAAAGTTGGGGGGTTAGTTTTTCCTACAGTCACCAAACTCTGTCCATATATTGTTCTCATCAATCTGGACAACTGTCTAAATCAAACTCATTAGCTAAGACCAACAGGAAGCCGGCTATTTTCATTTGAATGTGGATTTTTGGAAAAATCAAGCTGTAAACAAATTCACACTCCTTCTAAGAACAACCAGCTGTTCACACCAAACTTTTTTAACATGAAGAGAAGATTCTGAAGATGTTAAATTGCGAGCTGATTTTGGATATCTTGAATGGTGTTGACGTGGTGATTTTTTAAAGATGTAGTAAAAAACATAACCGTAATTTTTTTATATCTTTAAAGTGCAGCATCCAAACTCTTTACAACTTTTTTCACACAGAGATCTAATCATTCTGAGCAAGTGCTGTTAATATAAATTTTATACAAGCTTCAATGAATTAAGAAAATTAAAAAAATAAATCAGAAACCTGCTGTCACTCTGGGTGAATGTCTCTACTGTATGTGTGTACGTTCAGTCAGGGTGAGAGAAGCTCATTATTGCAGGGGGGAGGGGTGAGAGGCAGAGAGGGTGACAGAGTAGAGAGCCATGCTACAGACCATCTTTGAGGAAAAAATGCACATATGTAGTGTAATTACATAAATATATCTGATCTTTGAGAGTCTGATATTTTGAGAAAATATAAAGGGTCACTAAGTCTTTCATTGTTTGTATTTTGCAGTTGTTGTTTTTTATTTATTTTTTACTGAACTGTACTATGAACTTGTCCTATTCAGTCACATAGCAAAAGATTTTAAAAAATACAAATTTTTAGCATGAGCAATTTATCTTCATTGATAGACAATATTTTCATAGTGTTATTTATTGAATATAAAATTATAATAATTAAAAATTTCAAGACAAACTTTGACAACAAAACAAACTTTTCTGTTATCTGTTCAAAACATCTGAAAACCACCATTTTAAGATCAGTTATATATATATCGCCCCATTAAAATACTCAACTTGAAGATATTTTGAAAGAATGGAGCGTTTATAGAGCACTTTATTGTGTATTGCTGTACACCCACATGAACTGTGTTCATGTTCATGTTAATTCACAGTACATAAACTATATATGAATACTTTTTTTAGCTTAATATTAATTAACATTAATAAATGCTATTTATTTATTTATTGGTCATGTTAACTAATATAGTTAATGTTAACAAATGAAACTGGATGGCAACATTTTATATTTTGTGTGTATGTGTCTGTGTGTTGATTTTAAAGTCTAACCCTTTCAATTCTGTAAACTTAAAATCCAAACTAGCAGAGGGTTACTGTGAATGCATGTGCCAACTGGGCACCGTCTTCCTTATTGATTCTTAGTTATGTAGCGCTTAAGAGTGATGTCTTATAACAGGAGTCACCTGCAAAGCAATATCCACACACAAATTGAACAGATAGGTAACGATGACATTGAAGCAGAAGTGGTGGACGTAAAGCAAGCAATAATAACATTTTGTTATCATCATGAATTACATGTTCTTATTATCATCATCAGAATATAGGGAAAATGTTTCCTATATTGTGAACGGCTTTGAGATATCTTGAACGGTGTTGATGTGGTGATTTGTTGGAGACACTCTATAGCGCCACCTTTTGACAAAAGTTGGAGGGTTAATTGTAGCTACAGACATCAAACTTGGTCAGTATATAGGTCTCATCAAGCCGGACAACTTTCTAATTTACACCCATTAGCTACGACCAACAGGAAGTCGGCTATTTTGATTTGAATGTGGATTTTTGGAAAAATATAGCTTTGAATAACTTCATATCACTCATAGCAGAATCAGACAGTTCACACCAAACTTTGTCAACATGATGCCAAGATGCTGAAGATGTTAAATTGTGAACCGGTTTGGGATATCTTGAAAGGTGTTGATGTGGTGATTTATGAAAGTAACAGTAAAAAAGATGAAGAGTTATTTTCATATATCTTTAAATTGCATTATTCTAACTCATCAAAACTTTTTACATATAAAGAACAAGAAATTCTTAGGAAATACGTGTAGTTTCAAAATGTTATCATGCTCAGAGGCCCCAAAAACATTAAAAGTGTCATATAAATTTGTCAGATTTAAGCTCTAATACCAGGGATGAACACTAGAGGTCCTCATAAGATAAGGAATCGTTTGACCTCTAATGCTATTTAGCTCATTGTCAGTGTATAAGAATGGCAATAATCCATAGAATCAGTTTATATGTACTGTACTGTTAGTGTACTTTTACATAATTGTTTTGTATAGGTGCTTAAAGAGCATTAAATCTTTTTTTTATCTTTTAAGGAAAAATTATATGATTTAAAAACATATATACACTCTCACTGATAGAACAAAAAATCTTATAAGTATGACGCTATACTGCTCAGTTCACTTAATTAGAATGAGAAAAAAATACATCAACTAAGTTAATATGTATTTATTTTTAATATATTTGTTTATAATAATTTCACAGATGCTTATAGATCATTAAAATAATATTTAAAAATGGTTGTAGATCATAAAACATGGTAACTATTTAAAATAGGGTCTCTTTTGTTAACAATGGTTAATGAACTAACAAACACGAACGAACAACGGACAATATATTTGTACTCGATTTTATTCAAACTTCATCAGAATAATGTAAAAACACGGCCGAGTCTGTAAAGGCGTCCCTGATGCATCAAATGCTGTTGCCATGGCAAATAAATAAAAATAAAAAATACATTCAAATATTTGTTTCCTGTGTTTTTGAGGCAGATAGCGTGCTTAGAATTTAATTTTCCATTTTCAATGATTTATTATATATTTAAAGTGCAGCATCCTAACTCTTTGAAACTTTTTTCATACAAATAACTATTCATTCTTATCAAGCACAACTCATTTCATAATTATACAAAACTCCACGAATTAAAAATAAAAATAAAAAACATATCTGATCTCATTCTGCTCTGCACTCTATGTGTGTGTTTGTGTGGTAAGTGGCTGAGTGTAAGGAGGGGGATGGGTGGTAAGAGAATGAGTCAGAGAGGAGGAGAGACAGTTAGGGTTAGTCCAAAGGGTTACTGTGAATGCATTTGCCTACTGGGCACCGTTTTCCTGATGCTATCGGGATGGCGACTGCACAGACGGCGAGGGCCCGGTCATCGCTGCTTGCAGCTTTAATTTTTTTTTTTAACCTTCCGGGCACTTTTGGGGGCCTTAACATACTCAAAAACTCTTGAAAATTTGCACACACGTCGGAATCTGCGGCCATCAGGACGCCACAGAGGCTGGGACCCGGGCGTGGTTCAGGGCCTCTACAGCGCCCCCTGGAACACAGTTTGAAAATTTGTACTGCGCACACATACTTGTACGTACTGATATGAAACTCGGTACACATATAGATCTCACTGAGCCAAACAACTTTTGTACTCTATGTCATAGGCTCTACGCAACAGGAAGTGAGATATTTAGGGCTGTTTAAAAAGCGCATGCTCTGGAATTTAACGTACTCCTCCCAGGGTTTCCATAGGATTGTCACCAAACTCGGTCAGCATGATCTCAAGACATTGGGGATGCTAAATTGCGAGGGGATTTTTGATATCTCGAACGGTTTGGCTGTGGCAAGGCGACAAAGTTATGGCGAGAAATGAGAAACAGGAAGTGTCTAATTACTGTTGCACACATTGCCTGATTCTTATGAAACTTCACCAGTTTGTTCGTTGTATGATGCCGATTCCATAAATGTGACTATTATGAGTCAAAGTTATAGCGCCACCAACTGGCAGCAGGAAGCGTGTCATTTTCAAAATCCTTTGAAATCAGCCTCTTAAATTTACTTGATTATCTTCAAACTTCATCAAAATAATGTCAAAACACGGCCGATGAGAATATGTAAAGGGGTCGATGATAAATCAAATGCTGTTGCCATGGCAGCGTGTCAAACTTTAAAATTAGATTCCTGTCTTTTCGAGGCAGATAACATGCTTAGAATTTCATGAAACTCAACACACACATCAATATTAATGATAGTTAGACACTGGCAAAAGGTCATAAATGGGCGTGGAGCAGGTACTCTATAGCGCCATCTTTTGACAAAAGTTGGGGGGTTAGTTTTTCCTACAGTCACCAACTCTGTCCATATATTGTTCTCATCAATCTGGACAACTTTCTAAATCAAACTCATTAGCTAAGACCAACAGGAAGCCGGCTATTTTCATTTGAATGTGGATTTTTGGAAAAATCAAGCTGTAAACAAATTCACACTCCTTCTAAGAACAACCAGCTGTTCACACCAAACTTTTTTAACATGAAGAGAAGATTCTGAAGATGTTAAATTGCGAGCTGATTTTGGATATCTTGAATGGTGTTGACGTGGTGATTTTTTAAAGATGTAGTAAAAAACATAACCGTAATTTTTTTATATCTTTAAAGTGCAGCATCCAAACTCTTTACAACTTTTTTCACACAGAGATCTAATCATTCTGAGCAAGTGCTGTTAATATAAATTTTATACAAGCTTCAATGAATTAAGAAAATTAAAAAAATAAATCAGAAACCTGCTGTCACTCTGGGTGAATGTCTCTACTGTATGTGTGTGCGTTCAGTCAGGGTGAGAGAAGCTCATTATTGCAGGGGGGAGGGGTGAGAGGCAGAGAGGGTGACAGAGTAGAGAGCCATGCTACAGACCATCTTTGAGGAAAAAATGCACATATGTAGTGTAATTACATAAATATATCTGATCTTTGAGAGTCTGATATTTTGAGAAAATATAAAGGGTCACTAAGTCTTTCATTATTTGTATTTTGCAGTTGTTGTTTTTTATTTATTTTTTACTGAACTGTACTATGAACTTGTCCTATTCAGTCACATAGCAAAAGATTTTAAAAAATACAACTTTTTAGCATGAGCAATTTATCTTCATTGATAGACAATATTTTCATAGTGTTATTTATTGAATATAAAATTATAATAATTAAAAATTTCAAGACAAACTTTGACAACAAAACAAACTTTTCTGTTATCTGTTCAAAACATCTGAAAACCACCATTTTAAGATCAGTTATATATATATCGCCCCATTAAAATACTCAACTTGAAGATATTTTGAAAGAATGGAGCGTTTATAGAGCACTTTATTGTGTATTGCTGTACACCCACATGAACTGTGTTCATGTTCATGTTAATTCACAGTACATAAACTATATATGAATACTTTTTTTAGCTTAAT
Organism: Garra rufa; assembly: GCF_049309525.1. Lineage (NCBI taxonomy): Eukaryota > Metazoa > Chordata > Actinopteri > Cypriniformes > Cyprinidae > Garra > Garra rufa. Next base: position 29,531,053 of record NC_133370.1, read on the forward strand.
ATTAATTAACATTAATAAATGCTATTTATTTATTGGTCATGTTAACTAATATAGTTAATGTTAACAAATGAAACTGGATGGCAACATTTTATATTTTGTGTGTATGTGTCTGTGTGTTGATTTTAAAGTCTAACCCTTTCAATTCTGTAAACTTAAAATCCAAACTAGCAGAGGGTTACTGTGAATGCATGTGCCAACTGGGCACCGTCTTCCTTATTGATTCTTAGTTATGTAGCGCTTAAGAGTGATGTCTTATAACAGGAGTCACCAGCAAAGCAATATCTACACAAAAATTGTACAGATAGGTAACAATGACATTTCAGCAGAAGTGGTGGACGTAAAGCAAGCAATAATAACATTTTGTTATCATCATGAATCATGTTCTTATCATCATCATCATCAGAGTATAGGGAAAATGTAGCATATTGGTTCACAGTTGGCATTATCTGAAGTCCTTGCATTGATTGCAATTAAATCAACATTATATTTGGTCAGTCTGATCTTGAGGCCTTAGAGATGTTAAATTGTGAAGATCTTGAGTTTTCATTAAAGGGCATGTCCGTGGTGGCCTGGCAAAGTTTGATGTTTCTGCATAGACATAGAAGTTGTTATAACTTAGCCATAAAATGTCTGATCTGCCACAAAATTCACAGGTTTGGTAAGAGTCCTGGCCTGAAGACACCTAAAGACCAATATTCAGATATTATCATAGCGCCACCTATTGGCAGTAGGATATATCATAACTTTCACTAACTAAAACATACCAAGGTCAATCTGCACCAAACTTCATATGTTTGATGAAAGTGCTGGCCTGAACACATCTACATGCCAATAATCAGTTATAGGCATAGCGCCACCAGCTGGCAGCAGGAAGTTTGGCACATTTAAGTGACTTTGATCTATTTTTCCTACATTTAATGTATTAAAAGCATACTGCCCACCGTTTGCTGTTTTCCTAAAGCCACCGGTCGGCGGTGAGCCCGTGTGCGAGGGCCCGTTCATCGCTGCTTGCAGCTTTAATTAGGGCCCGAGCCCAAAAGGGCGAAGGCCCTATTGTTCTTCTAAGGGTTCTTATTAGGGCCCGAGCACCGATGGTGTGAGGACCCTATTGGATCTGCTCCGTTTATTATTATTATTAGGGCCCGAGCACTGCAGTGCGAGGACCCTATTGGAATTGCTCCGTTTATTATTATTCTTCCGCTTCTTCTTCTCCAAAATGAAAAGTCTTTTTGAGGGCCTAAACATGCTCGAAAACTCACGAAACTTTGCACACGCATCAGACCTGGCGAAAATTTACATCTGATATGGTTTTCAGAAGTGGGTGTGCCAAAATGGCCTCGATAGCGCCACCTATAAAATTTCAACGGAGTGCGCCTCGAGCTGCGTTTCACATACATGTACGAAACTCGGTACACATATGTAACACACCAATACCTACAAAAAAGTCTCCTGGTGCAACATCCGAAAACCAACAGGAAGTCCGTTATATTGAATTTCCTGTAAGATTTTTGTGCAGTTTTTGCCATTTTCATGCCTCGTACTTTAACGAACTCCTCCTACAGTTTTTATCCGATCATCTTCAAATTTGCTGAGTGTCATCATAAGGCCTTTGCGATGTTAAATTGCGAAGCTTTAGAGTTTTCGTCGAATGGCGTATCCGTGGCGGCCGGACAAACTTTGATGTTTCGCCATGAAATAGGAAGTTGTTATAACTCTGGCATACAATGACCGATCTGCCTCAAACTTCACATGTTTGATAACAGTCCGGTCCTGAATACACGTCAGTGCCCATATTCAGTTATAGTCATAGCGCCACCTGCTGACAACAGGAAGTGACATGTTTAACACTGTTACGGACTTCTAGCAACATATTGTAAAGCGTTAACAAGTCTTAAATAGGCTAGCAACATGCTACAAACATGCTAAAACATGCTAGCAAACACTTAGCTAAGAGCTAAAGCATGCTATTAATACAAATGCAAAAGGAAATTGCTGTAACTCATGTATATAATGTCGAATCTGACCCAAACTTAATATTCAACATGCTACAAACATAGTAAAGCCAGCTAGCAACACTTAGCTAATATGCTAAAGCATGCTAATAATACAGTGAAACAAGAAGTTACTTTAACTCAGGCATACAATGTCCAATCAGCCCCAAACTTAACATGTTTGATAAGAGTCCTGGCCTGAACACACGCCCATGCCCATATTCAGTTATAGTCATAGCGCCATCAGCTGGTAACAGGAAGCCACATGTTTAATGCTGTTGTGGATGCCTACCAACATTAAAAATATCAACAAGTGTTAAACAGGATAGTAACATGCTAGAAACATGCTATAACATGTTAGCAACATTTAGCTAAGTGCTAAAGCATGCTCTTGATGCAATGAAACAGGAAGTTACTGTAACTCAGGCATGCAATGTCCAATCAGCCCCAAACTTCACATGTTTGATAAGACTCCTGGCCTGAAGATATATACATGCCCATATTCAGTTATAGTCACAGCGCCACCTGCTGACAACAGGAAGTGACGTTTAATGGTGTTTCGGACTCCTAGCAATATATTAAAAAGTGTTAGCAAGTTTAAAATAGGCTAGCATCATGCTACAATCATGTAAAAAATGCTAGCATCACTTAGCTAAAAGCTAAAGCGTGATATTAATACAAAGAAAAATAAGTGTAACTCATGCATAAAATGTTCAATCTGACCCAAGCTTAATATGTTTGATAAGAGTGCTGGTCTGAACACAAGCCCATGCCCATATTCAGTTATAGTCATAGTGCCACCTGCTGGCAACAGGAAGTCACATGTTTAATACTGTTGTGGAAGCCCAGCAACATTTTAAAAATATCAACAAGTGTTAAATAGGGTAGTAACATGCTAGAAACATGTTAGCAACATTTAGCTAAGTGCTAAAGCATACTCTTAATGCAATGAAACAGGAAGTTACTGTAACTCAGGCATGCAATGTCCAATCAGCCCCAAACTTAATATGTTTGATAAGAGTCCTGGCCTGAATACATTTACATGCCAATATTCAGTTATAGTCATAGCGCCACCAGCTGGCAACAGCAAATTACTTGTTTTACACTAACTTAAACATGCAATGTACAATTTGCACCAAACTTGACATGTTTGGCAATAGTCCTGGCCTGAAGACATCTAAAACCCAATATTCCATAATCGCGCCACCTGTTGGCAGCAGGATATGTCATGTATTACACTCAAGCATGCCATGTTCAAGCTGCACCAAACTTCATATGTTTGATACAATCGCTGGCCTGAACACATCGGCATGCCAATATTCAGTTATACACATAGCGCCACCAGGTGGCAGCAAGAAATCTGACACATCTAAATGACTTCCACATAAATCTCCTAAATTTACTATGTTAAAAGCATAGTGCCCACCATTCGCCACAGGTCGGCGGTGAGCCCGAGTGCGAGGGCCCTACCATCGCTGCTTGCAGCTTTAATTAGGGCCCGAGCCCAAAAGGGCGAAGGCCCTATTATTTTTCTATGGATTATTAGGGCCCGAGCCCAAAAGGGCGAAGGCCCTATTGTTTTTCTAAGGATTATTAGGGCCCGAGCACAGATGGTGTGAGGACCCTATTGGATCTGCTCCGTTTATTATTATTATTATTATTATTATTCTCCAAAATGAATCGCATTTTAGAGGACCTAAACATGCCCGAAAACTCATGAAACTTCGCACACACATCAGACCTGGCGAAAATTTACGTCTGATATGGGTTGCAGAAGTGGGTGTGGCAAAATGTCTCGATAGCGCCACCTTTACACGTTCCGCGGTGTGCGCTTTCAGTTGTGATTCACGTACATGCACGAAAATCGGTACACACATGTAGCTCACCAATACCTACAAAAAAGCCTCTTGGAGCAAAATTTGACACCCAACAGGAAGTCGGTTATTTTTAATTTTCTTAGCAAAATTTGTGTAATTTTTGCCATTTTCAGGCGTCATACTTGAACGAACTCCTCCTAGAGATTTATTCGGATCAACGGCAAATTTGGTGAGTCTAATCTAAAGCCCTTTGTGACGTTAAATTGCGAAGATCTAGAGTTTTCATCGGAGGGCGTGTCCGTGGCGGCCTGGCAAATTTCGATGCTTCGCCATGAAAAAGGAAGTTGCTATAACTCAGGCATAAAATGCCCGATCTGTCCCAAACTTCACATGTGTGATAACACTCCTGACCTGAAGACATCTACATGCCCATATTCAGTTATAGTCATAGCGCCACCTGCAGGCAACAGGAAGTGTCATGCTGTACTCTACAACCAACTCCTCCTAGAAATTTATTCAGATCAACACCAAAATCGGTCAGTCTAATATAAAGGCCTTAGCGATGTTAAATTGTGAAGATCTTGAGTTTTCGGTAAAGGGTGTGTCCGTGGCGTCCTGACAAATTTCGAGGTCTCGCCATGGATATAAAACTTGTTATAACTCAGCCATAAAATGTCCGATTTGCCTCAAACTTCACATATTCGATAAGAGTCCTGGCCTGAACACATCTGAAGGCCAAAATTCTATTATAATCACAGCGCCACCTGTTGGCAACAGGAAATGACTTGTATCAAACTCCTCCTAGAGATTTAATGATATTAACATTATATTTGGTCATTCTGATCTAGAGGCCTTAGAGATGTTAAATTGTGAAGATCTTGAGTTTTCGTTAAAGGGCGTGTCTGTGGCGGTGTGACAAAGTTTGATGTTTCGCCATAGACATAGAAGTTGTTATAACTCAGCCATAAAATGTCCAATCTGCCTCAAACTTCACAGGTTTGGTAAGAGTCCTGGCCTGAAGACACCTAAAGGCCAATATTCAGATATTATCATAACGCCACCTGTTGGCAGCAGGATATATCATATCTTTCACTAACTCAAACATACCAAGGTCAATCTGCACCAAACTTCATATGTTTGATGAAAGTGGTGGCCTGAACACATCTACATGCCAATAATCAATTATATGCATAGCGCCACCAGCTGGCAGCAGGAAATTTGGCACATTTAAGTGACTTTGACATATTTCTCCTATTTTTACTGTATTAAAAGCATACTACCCACCATTTGCTGTGTTCCTAATGCCACCGGTCGGCGGTGAGCCCGTGTGCGAGGGCCCGTTCATCGCTGCTTGCAGCTTTAATTATTATTATTATTATTTATTTTTTTTTATTTTTTTTTTCAATGTTTTGGGGGATTTCGGGGACCTTAACATACACGAAAACTCTTGAAACTTTGCACACACATTGGAACTTGCGGCCATCAGGGCCGGACAGACTTTGAAATGGGGGGGTCACCTGGGGGGGGCATGGCACATTGTTAAAAATTGCGACTTTTAAAGGGCTCTGGAACGCACAACGGTTGAACTACAGTCACCAAAATTCATACACATATAGAGCTCATCGGGTCGAACAAATTTCATACTCAAAGTCCGTGCTTCGCCAAACAGGAAGTCGGCTGTTCAGGGATGTCTAAAAAGTGCATGCAATGGAATTTGAAATACTCCTACTAGGCCTTTCCACCGATGGCCACCAAACTCGGTCAGCATGATCTCAAGACATTGGGGATGCAAAATTGCCAGGGGATTTTTGATATCTCAAACGGTTTGACCGTGACGGGGCGACAAATTTATGGCGAGAAATGAGAAACAGGAAGTGCCTAATAACTTTGGCATACTTAGTCTGATTTTGACCAAACTTCAGCAGTTTGTTCGTCGTCTGATTCCGATCACAGAGATGTGACTATTATGAGTCAAAGTTATAGCGCCACCAACTGGCAGCAGAAAGCGTGACGTTTTTGAAACGCTTTAAACTCAGCCTCTTAATTTTACTCAATTTGCTTCAAACTTCATCACAATAATGTCAAAACACGACCGATAAGAATCTGTGAAGGGCGTTATCCATAACTTTTATCATGTTGCCATGGCAACGTGTCAAACTTTAACTTTAGTTTTTTGTGTTTTCGAGCCACTATAAATACTTAGAATTTCATGAAACTCAACACACACGTCTGTATTAATGATATTTAGATACTGATGAAAGCCCATAAATGGGCGTGGAGGAGGCACTCTATAGCGCCACCTTTTGACAAAAGTTGGGGGGTTAGTTTGTCCTACAGTCACCAAACTCGGTATATATATTGGACTCATCAAGCCGGACAACTTTCTAATTTACACCCATTAGCTACGACCAACAGGAAGTCAGCTATTTTTAGTTAAATATGGATTTTTGGAAAAATCAAGCTGTGGAATTTGAAATACTACTCCTAGACCTTTCCACCGATGGCCACCAAACTCGGTCAGCATGATCTCAAGATATTGGGAATGCAAAATTGCCAGGGGATTTTTGGTATCTCGAACGGTTTGGCCGTGGCAGGGCGACAAATTATGGCGAGAAATGAGAAACAGGAAGTGTCTAATAATTTTGACACACTTTATCTGATTTTGACCAAACTTTAGCAGTTTGTTCGTCGTATGATACCGATCACAGAGATGTGACTATTATGAGTCAAAGTTATAGCGCCACCAACTGGCAGTAGGAAGTGTGTTGCTTGCAAAACGCTTTTAAATCAACCTCTTAATTTTACTCAATTTGCTTCAAATTTCATCAGAATAATATCAAAACACGGCCGATGAGAATCTGTGAAGGGGTCCTTGATACATCAAACGCTGTTGCCATGGCAACGTGTCAAACTTTTACATTTGTTTCCTGTGTTTTTAAATATAGCTGTGAATAAATTCATATCACTCATAGCAGAATCAGACATCTCACATCAAACTTTGTCAACATGATGCCAAGATACTGAAGATGCTAAATTGTGAACGGCTTTGGGATATCTTGAATGGTGTTGATGTGGTGATTTATGAAAGTAACAGTAAAAAAGATTAAGAGTAATCTTCATATATCTTTAAATTGCATTATTCTAACTCATCAAAACTTTTTAACTTATAAAGAACAAGACATTCTTAGGGAATCTGAGTAGTTTCAAAATGTTATCATGCTCAGAGGCCCCAAAAACATTATAAAAGTGTAATATATGTTTGTCATTTTAAGGCTCTAATACCAGGAATGAACACTAGAGGTCCTCATAAGATAAGGAATCGTTTGCCTCTAATGCTATTTAGCTCATTCTCAGTGTATAAGAATGACAATAATCCATAGAATCAGTTGATATGTACTGTACTGTGAGTGTACTTTTACATAATTATTTTGTATAGGTGCTTAAAGAGCATTAAAATCTTTTTTTTTATCTTTTAAGGAAAAATTATATGATTTATATACATATATACACTCTCACTGATAGAACAAAAAATCTTATAAGTATGACACTATACTGCTCAGGTCACTTAATTAGAATGAGAAACAAATACATAAAGGCCAAAAAAATCAACTAAGTTAATATGTATTTATTTTTAATATATTTGTTTATAATTATTTTACAGATGCTTATAGATCATTAAAATAATATTTAAAAATGGTTGTAGATCATAAAACATGGTTACTATTTAAAATAGGGTCTCTTTTAACAATGGTTAATGAACTAACAAACACGAACGAACAACGAACAATTTATTTGTACTCGATTTTCTTCAAACTTCATCAGAATAATGTAAGAACACGGCCGATGAGAGTCTGTAAAGGCGTCCCTTATGCATTAAATACTGTTGCCATGGCAAATAAAAAAAATAAAAATACATTCAAATATTTGTTTCCTGTGTTTTTGAGGCAGATAGCGTGCTTAGAATTTCATTTTCCATTTTCAATTTTCAATGATTTATTATATATTTAAAGTGCAGCATCCTAACTCTTTGAAACTTTTTTCATACAAATAACTATTCATTCTGATCAAACACAGTTAATTTCATACTTATACAACACTCCACGAATGAAAGAAAATAAAAAACATATTTGATCTCACTCTGCTCTGCACTCTATGTGTGTGTTTGTGTGGTAAGTGGCTGAGTGTAAGGAGGGGGGATGGGTGGTAAGAGAAAGAGTTAGAGAGGAGGAGAGACAGTAAGGGTTAGTCCAAAGGGTTACTGTGAATGCATGTGCCAACCGGGCACCGTTTTCCTGATGCTATCGGAATGGCGACTGCACAGTCGGCGAGGGCCCGGTCATCGCTGCTTGCAGCTTTAATTATTATTATTATTTATTTTATTTTTTTCAATGTTTTGGGGGATTTTGGGGCCCTTAACATACACGAAAACTCTTGAAACTTTGCACACACATTGGAATCTGCGGCCATCAGGGCCGGACAGACTTTGACATGGGGGGGTCACCTGGGGGGGGCCTGGCACAGCGTTAAAAATTGCGACTTTTGAAGGGCTCTGGAGCGCACAACGGTTGACCTACAGTCACCAAAATTCATACACGTATAGACCTCATCAGGCCGAACAAATTTCACACTCATAGTCCGTGCTTCGCCAAACAGGAAGTCGGCTATTCAGGGATGTCTAAAAAGTGCATGCAATGGAATTTGAAATACTCCTACTAGGCCTTTCCACCGATGGCCACCAAACTCGGTCAGCATGATCTCAAGACATTGGGGATGCAAAATTGCCAGGGGATTTTTGATATCTCGAATGGTTTAACCGTGACGGGGCGACAAATTTATGGCGAGAAATGAGAAACAGGAAGTGCCTAATAACTTTGACATACTAGGCGTTTCTCAATGTCAAGGAAGGATCCTCGGAAGCCAGAATTTCGAGGATGCTACGTCATCGTCATCCGTCGAAGGACTGTTCCAATGTCGAGGATCCTCGGAATTTCAACCAAGGACTGTGTCCTTCATTCGAAAAATATCCCATACACAGGAAAGGATGCATAAGTGTAGCCTTCGCGCTCTTCGCGCTCTAAAATCACCCACAATCCTATGCGCGCAGCTTTGCTATCTTGTTCAAAAATACAAATGTCGGACGTTAGCTGAGTCATGAAGGGAATGAAGGGATCATTCTGCTCAATAGGGTAAAAATGGTGTAGTTGGGGAAATTAAAAATAAACTTGTTTGTGAGATAGGATAAGTCTTTAACAAATAGTTGTTAAATTATAAATATTTTTAAATATCAAATATTATTACAATGGCTTGGTTGAATTCCGGTGTGTTATTTATAGATAACAGACAACCGCGAAGTAAACGGCACACGGTTGCCATGAAAAACAGAGGGTTGCTATGGACGCAGTTTTGTTCACTCAGGCAATATAATCGTTTTTAAATCAATAAACTCCTTTTTAATCATATTGATTTTTTGACTGTCAAGTGTGTTTAAACAGTGCAGGGTCAATTTGACGAAATGGATGTAATTATTTTTAAATGAATGATAAGAGCGGACCTTTCACTGAGGTAATGACGCAATAACGTGCACTTGCTAGCCTGTTCCATTTATGTGTTCTCCGAATGCTTAAGAGGAGCCTCGCCTAGCCTCTGAAGGAAGTGACTTGGAAGGACCAGTCCTGCCAAGGACGTATCCTTGACATTGAGAAACACCTCGAACGGTTTGACCGTGATGGGGGGACAAATTTATGGCGAGAAATGAGAAACAGGAAGTGCCTAATAACTTTGACATACTTTGTCTGATTTTGACCAAACTTCAGCAGTTTGTTCGTCGTCTGATGCCGATCACAGAGATGTGACTATTATGAGTCAAAGTTATAGCGCCACCAACTGGCAGCAGAAAGCGTGACGTTTTTGAAACGCTTTAAACTCAGCCTCTTAATTTTACTCAATTTGCTTCAAACTTCATCACAATAATGTCAAAACACGACCGATGAGAATCTGTGAAGGGTGTTATCCATAACTTTTATCATGTTGCCATGGCAACGTGTCAAACTTTAACTTTAGTTTTTTGTGTTCTTGAGCCACTTAAAATGCTTAGAATTTCATGAAACTCAACACACACATCTGTATTAATGACAGTTAAACACTGATAAAAGCCCATAAATGGGCGTGGAGCAGGCGCTCCATAGCGCCATCTTTTGACAAAAGTTGGGGGGTTACTTTGTCCTACAGTCAACAAACTCGGTACATATATTGGACTCATCAAGCCGGACAACTTTCTAATTTACACTCATTAGCTACAACCAACAGGAAGTCGGCTATTTTTATTTAAATGTGGATTTTTGGAAAAATCAAGCTGTGGAATTTGAAATACTCCTCCTAGACCTTTCCACCGATGGCCACCAAACTCAGTCAGCATGATCTCAAGACATTGGGGACGCAAAATTGCCAAGGGATTTTTGATATCTCGAACGGTTTGGCCGTGGCGGGGCGACAAATTATGGCGAGAAATGAGAAACAGGAAGTGTCTAATAATTTTGACACACTTTGTCTGATTTTGACCAAACTTTTGCAGTTTGTTCGTCGTATGATACCGATCACAGAGATGTGACTATTATGAGTCAAAGTTATAGCGCCACCAACTGGCAGCAGGAAGTGTGTTGCTTGCAAAATGCTTTTAAATCAACCTCTTAATTTTACTCAATTTGCTTCAAACTTCATCAGAATAATATCAAAACACAGCCGATGAGAATCTGTGAAGGGGTCCTTGATACATCAAACGCTGTTGTCATGGCAACGTGTCAAACTTTAACATTTGTTTCCTGTGTTTTTAAATATAGCTGTGAATAAATTCATATCACTCATAGCAGAATCAGACAGCTCACACCAAACTTTGTCAACATGATGCCAAGATACTGAAGATGCTAAATTGTGAACGGCTTTGGGATATCTTGAATGGTGTTGATGTGGTGATTTATGAAAGTAACAGTAAAAAAGATTAAGAGTAATTTTCATATATCTTTAAATTGCATTATTCTAACTCATCAAAACTTTTTTACATATAAAGAACAAGACATTCTTAGGGAATCTGAGTAGTTTCAAAATGTTATCATGCTCAGAGGCCCCAAAAACATTATAAAAGTGTAATATATGCTTGTCATTTTAAGGCTCTAATACCAGGAATGAACACTAGAGGTCCTCATAAGATAAGGAATCGTTTGCCTCTAATGCTATTTAGCTCATTCTCAGTGTATAAGAATGACAACAATGAATAGAATCAGTTGATATGTACTGTACTGTCAGTGTACTTTTACATAATTATTTTATATAAATGCTTAAAGAGCATTAAAATCTTTTTTTTTGATCTTTAAAGGAAAAATGATATACACACACTCTCGCTGATATGATAAAACATCTTATAAGTATGACACTTTACTGCTCAGTTCATTTAATTAGAAGAAGAAACAAATACATCAAGTAAGTTAATATGTATTTATTTTTAATATATTTGTTTATCATTATTTCACAGATGCTTATAGATCATTAAAATATTGTTTTAAAATGGTTGTAGATCATAAAACATGTTGGTAAGTATTTAAAATAGGATCTCTTTTTTTAATATTAGTTAATGCATTAACAAACATGAACTAACAATGAACAATACAGTTTTACTCGATTTTCTTCAAACTTCATCAGAATAATGTCAAAACACGGCCGATGAGAATCTGTAAAGGTGTCCCTGATGCATCAAATACTATTGCCATGGCACATTTAAAAAACGTACATTAAAATATTTGTTTCCTGTGTTTTTTAAAGGGAGGTAACGTGTTTAGAATTTCTTTTTCAATTTTCAGTAATTTTATATCTTTAAAGTGCAGCATCCAAAGTCTTTGAAACTTTTTTCATACAGAGAACTAGTCATTCTGATCAAACACAGTTAATTTCAGATTTATACAAAACTCAATGAATTAAAGAAAATTTAAAAACAAATCTGATCTCACTCTGCTCTGTACTCTATGTGTGTGTGTGTGTGTGTGTGTGTGTGTGTGTGTGTGTGTGTGTGTGTGTGTGTGTGTGTGGTAAGTGGCTGGGTGTGTGTGGGGAGGGGGGATGGGTGGTAAGAGAGAGAGTCAGAGAGGAGGAGAGAAGGTTAGGCTTAGGCCAGAGGGTGATTGTGAATGCATGTGCCCAGTGGGCACCGTTTTCCTGATGCTGCTGGGATGGCGACTGCGCAGAGGGCGAGGGCCCGGTCATCGCTGCTTGCAGCTTTAATTATTCTTCTTCTTCTTCTTCTCCAAATTGATTCGCATTTTTGAGGACTTAGACATACCCAAAAACTCATGAAACGTCGCACACACATCAGACCTGGCGAAAATTTACGTCTGATATGGGTTGTAGAAGTGGGTGTGGCAAAATGGCTCGACAGCGCCACCTTTACACGTTCCGCGGTATGCGCATTCAGCTGTGATTCACGTACATGCACGAAAATCGGTACACACATGTAACACAGCAATACCTACAAAAAAGCCTCTTGGAGCTAAATTTGACACCCAACAGGAAGTCGGTTATTTTTAATTATCTCAACAAATTTTGTGTCATTTTTGCCATTTTCAGGCCTCGTATCTGAAGGAACTCCTCCTAGAGATTTATTCGGATAAACGCCAAATTTGCTGAGTCTAATCTAAAGCCCTTTGTGACGTTAAATTGTGAAGATCTAGAGTTTTCATCGGAGGGCGTGTCCGTGGCGGCCTGGCAAATTTCGATGTTTCGCCATGAAAAAGGAAGTTGCTATAACTCAGGCATACAATGTCCGATCTGTCCCAAACTTAACATGTGTGATAACACTCTTGACCTGATGACATCTCCATGCCCATATTTAGTTATAGTCATAGCGCCACCTGCTGGCAACAGGAAGTGTCATGCTGTACTCTACAACAAACTCCTCCTAGAGATTTATACAGATCAACACCAAAATTGGTCAGTCTAATATAAAGGCCTTAATGATGTTAAATTGTGAAGATCTTGAGTTTTCGCTGAAGGGCGTGTCCGTGGTGGCCTGACAAATTTCGAGGTCTCGCCATGGATATAAAACTTGTTATAACTCAGTCATAAAATGTCCGATTTGCCTCAAACTTCACATGTTCGATAAAAGTCCTGGCCTGAAAACATCTGAAGGCCAATATTCTATTATAATCACAGCGCCACCTGTTGGCAACAGGAAATGACTTGTAGCAAACTCCTCCTAGAGATTTAATGATATCAACATTATATTTGGTCAGTCTGATCTAGAGGCCTTAGAGATGTTAAATTGCGAAGATCTTGAGTTTTCGTTATAGGGCGTGTCTGTGGCGGCGTGACAAAGTTTGATGTTTCGCCATGGACATAGAAGTTGTTATAACTCAGCCATAAAATGTCTGATCTGCCTCAAACTTCACAGGTTTGGTAAGAGTCCTGGCCTGAAGATACCTAAAGGCCAATATTCAGATATTATCATAGCGCCACCTGTTGGCAGCAGGATATATCATATCTTTCACTAACTCAAACATACCAAGGCCAATCTGCACCAAACTTCATATGTTTGATAAAAGTGCTGGCCTGAACACATCTACATGCCAATAATCAGTTATAGGCATAGCGCCACCAGCTGGCAGCAGGAAATTTGGCACTTTTAAGTGACTTTCACATATTTCTCCTATTTTTACTGTATTAAAAGCATACTGCCCACCATTAGCTGTGTTCCTAAAGCCACCGGTCGGCGGTGAGCCCGTGTGCGAGGGCCCGTTCATCGCTGCTTGCAGCTTTAATTTTTTTTTTTTCAACCTTCCGGGCACTTTTGGGGGCCTTAACATACTCAAAAGCTCTTGAAAATTTGCACACACGTCGGAATCTGCGGCCATCAGGACGCCACAGAGGCTGGGACCAGGGCGTGGTTCAGGGCCTTTACAGCGCCCCCTGGAACACAGTTTGAAAACTTGATGTACTGCGCACACATACTTGCACGTACTGATATGAAACTCGGTACACATATAGATCTCACTGAGCCAAACAACTTTTGTACTCTATGTCATAGGCTCCACGCAACAGGAAGTGAGATATTTAGGGCTGTTTAAAAAGCGCATGCTCTGGAATTTAACGTACTCCTCCCAGGGTTTCCATAGGATTGTCACCAAACTCGGTCAGCATGATCTCAAGACATTGGGGACGCTAAATTGCGAGGGGATTTTTGATATCTCGAACGGTTTGGCCGTGGCATGGTGACAAAGTTATGGCGAGAAATGAGAAACAGGAAGTGTCTAATTACTGTTGCACACATTGCCTGATTCTTATGAAACTTCACCAGTTTGTTCGTTGTATGATGCCGATTCCATAAATGTGACTATTATGAGTCAAAGTTATAGCGCCACCAACTGGCAGCAGGAAGCGTGTCATTTTCAAAATCCTTTGAAATCAGCCTCTTAATTTTACTTGATTTTCTTTAAACTTCATCAAAATCATGTCAAAACACGGCCGATGAGAATATGTAAAGGGGTCGATGATAAATCAAATGCTGTTGCCATTGCAACGTGTCAAACTTTAAAATTAGATTCCTGTCTTTTCGAGGCAGATAACATGCTTAGAATTTCATGAAACTCAACACACACATCAATATTAATGATAGTTAGACAATGGCAAAAGGTCATAAATGGGCGTGGAGCAGGCACTCTATAGCGCCATCTTTTGACAAAAGTTGGGGGGTTCGTTTTTCCTACAGTCACCAAACTCTGTACATATATTGTTCTCATCAATCTGGACAACTTTCTAAATCAAACTCATTAGCTAAGACCAACAGGAAGCCGGCTATTTTGATTTGAATGTGGATTTTTGGAAAAATCAGGCTGTAAACAAATTCACACTCCTTCTAAGAACAACAAGGTATTCACACCAAACTTTTTTAACATGAAGAGAAGATTCTGAAGATGTTAAATTGCGAGCGGATTTGGGATATCTTGAACGGTGTTGACGTGGTGATTTTTTAAAGATGTAGTAAAAAACATAACCGTAATTTTTTTAATATCTTTAAAGTGCAGCATCCAAACTCTTTACAACTTTTTTCACACAGAGATCTAATCATTCTGAGCAAGTGCTGTAAATATAATTTTTTTACAAGCTTCTATGAATTAAAGAAAATTAAAAAAAGAAATCTGCTCTCACTGGCCTGACTGTCTGTGTTGAGTCACTACAAGAGTCACTGAAGAGTGACTGAAGGGGGGAGGGGTGAAAGGGAGAGAGACCAGTGGAACATGCTGTTTTGCTTAAGACCATCTTTGAGGAAGATGCACATTGCTGTAGTGTAATCGATATAAATATGTCTGATCTTTGAGAAAATATAAAGGGTCACTAACTCTTTCAATGTTTGTATTTTGCAGTTTTTTTTTTTTTTGTTGTTGTTTTTTTTTTAACTGAACTGTCCATGAGCATGTCCTATTCAGTCACATAGCAAAAGATTAAGAAAAATACAACTTTTTAGCATGAGCGATTTATCTTTATTGATAGACATTTATTTTCATAGTGTTATTTATAGAGCACTTTATTGTGTATTGCTGTATACCCACATGAACTGTGTTCATGTTCATGTTAATTCACAGTACATAAACTAATGTTAAAAGATACTAATTTACCTTTAAGCAATATATGAATACTTTTTTTAGCTTAATATTAATTAACATTAATAAATGCTATTTAATTATTGTTCATGTTAACTAATATAGTTAATGTTAACAAATGAAACTGGATGGCAACATTTTATATATTGTGTGTATGTGTCTCTGTGTTGATTTTAAAGTGTAACCCTTTCAATTCTGTAAACTTTAAATCCAAACTGGCAGAGGGTTACTGTGAATGCATGTGCCAACTGGGCACCGTTTTCCTAATTGATTCTTAGTTATGTAGTGCTTAAGAGTGATGTCTTATAACAGGAGTCACCAGCAAAGCAATATCCACACACAAATTGTAAAGATAGGTAACGATGACATTTAAGCAGAAATGGTGGACGTAATGCAAGCAATAATAACATTTTGTTATCATCATGAATTACATGTTCTTATCATCATCATTAGAATATAGGGAAAATGTAGCATTTTGGTTCACTGTTGGCATTATCTGAAGTCCTTGCAGGGGGTGTTTATAGCAAACTCCTCCTAGAGATTTAATTAAATCAACATTATATTTGGTCAGTCTGATCTAGAGGCCTTAGAGATGTTAAATTGTGAAGATCTTGAGTTATCGTTAAAGGGCGTGTCTGTGGCGATGTGACAAAGTTTGTTGTTTCGTCATGGACATAGAAGTTGTTATAACTCAGCCATAAAATGTCCGATCTGCCTCAAACTTCACAGGTTTGGTAAGAGTCCGGGCCTGAAGACACCTAAAGGCCAATATTCAGATATTATCGTAGCGCCACCTGTTGGCAGTAGGATATATCATATCTTTCACTAACTCAAACATACCAAGGCCAATCTGCACCAAACTTCATATGTTTGATAAAAGTGCTGGCCTGAACACATCTACATGCCAATAATCAGTTATAGGCATAGCGCCACCAGCTGGCAGTGGCAAGTTTGGCACATTTAAATGACTTATGACATATTTCTCCTATTTTTACTGTATTCAAAGCATACTGCCCACCGTTTGCTGTTTTCCTAAAGCCACTGGGCGGCGGTGAGACCGGGTGTGAGGGCCCGTTCATCGCTGCTTGCAGCTTTAATTAGGGCCCGAGCACTACAGTGCGAGGACCCTATTGGAATTGCTCCGTTTATTATTCTTCTTCTTCTTCTTCTTCTTCTTCTTCTCCAAAATGAAAAGTCTTTTTGAGGGCCTAAACATGCCCGAAAACTCACGAAACTTTGCACACGCATCAGACCTGGCGAAAATTTACATCTGATATGGTTTTCAAAAGTGGGTGTGACAAAATGGCTCGATAGCGCCACCTATAAAATTTCAACGGAGTGCGCCTCGAGCTGCGTTTCACGTACATGTACGAAACTCGGTACACATATGTAACACACCTGTACCTACAAAAAAGTCTCCTGGTGCAACATCCAAAACCCAACAGGAAGTCCGTTATATTGAATTTCCTGTACGATTTTTGTGCAGTTTTTGCCATTTTCAGGCCTCGTACTTTAACGAACTCCTCCTACAGTTTTTATCCGATCATCTTCAAATTTGCTGAGTGTTATCATAAGGCCTTTGCGATGTTAAATTGCGAAGCTTTAGAGTTTTCGTCGAAGGGCGTGTCCGTGGCGGCCTGACAAACTTTGATGTTTCGCCATGAAAAAGGAAGTTGCTATAACTCAGGCATACGATGTCCGATCTGCCTCAAACTTCACATGTTTGATGACAGTCCGGTCCTGAACACACGTCAGTGCCCAAATTCAGTTATAGTCATAGCGCCACCTGCTGACAACAGGAAATTACATGTTTAACACTGTTACGGACTCTTAGCAACATATTGAAAAGCGTTAACAAGTCTTAAATAGGCTAGCAACATGCTACAAACATGCTAAAACATGCTAGCAACACTTAGCTAAGAGCTAAAGCATGCTATTAATACAAATACAAAAGGAAATTGCTGTAACTCATGTATATACTGTTGAATCTGACCCAAACTTAATATTCAACATGCTACAAAAATAATAAAGCATGCTAGCAACACTTAGCTAATATGCTAAAGCATGCTAATTATACAATAAAACAGGAAGTTACTCTAACTCAGGCATACCATGTCCAATCAGCACCAAACTTAACATGTTTGATAAGAATCCTGGCCTAAACACACGCCCATGCCTGTATTCAGTTATAGTCATAGCGCCACCAGCTGGTAACAGGAAGCCACATGTTTAATACTGTTGTGGATGATTAGCAACATTTAAAAAAATTCAACAACTGTTAAAAAGGGTAGCAACATGCTAGAAACATGCTATAACATGTTAGCAACATTTAGCTAAGTGCTAAAGCATGCTCTTAATGCAATGAAACAGGAAGTTACTGTAACTCAGGCATGCAATGTCCAATCAGCCCCAAACTTCACAAGTTTTTTATAACTGTCCTGGCCTGAAGATGTCTACATGCCAATATTCAGTTATAGTTATAGCGCCACCTACTGTCAACAGGAAGTGACATGTTTAACACTGTGACACACTATTAGCAACACACTAAAAAAGCCATTGAGTGCTAAACTAGTTTTAAAAACGTACTCAAACATGCTAGCAACACTTACTTAGTGCTAAAGCATGTTGTTAAAGACATAAAACAGGAAGTTATTGTAACTCAGGCATGCAATGTCCAATCAGCCCCAAACTTCACATGTTTGATAAGACTCCTGGCCTGAAGATATAAACATGCCCATATTCAGTTATAGTCACAGCGCCACCTGCTGACAACAGGAAGTGTCGTTTAATGGTGTTACGGACTCCTAGCAACATATTAAAAAGCGTTAGCAAGTTTTAAATAGGCTAGCATCATGCTAGAATCATGTTAAAACATGCTAGCAACACTTAGCTAAGAGCTAAAGCATGATATTAATACAAAGAAAAATAAGTGTAACTCATGCATACAATGTCCAATCTGACCCAAGCTTAATATGTTTGATAAGAGTCCTGGTCTGAACACAAGCCCATGCCCATATTCAGTTATAGTCATAGTGCCACCTACTGGCAACAGGAAGTCACATGTTTAATATTGTTGTGGATGCCAAGCAAAATCTTAAAAATATCAACAAGTGTTAAATAGGGTAGCAACATAATAGAAACATGTTAGCAACATTTAGCTAAGTGCTAAAGCATACTCTTAATGCAATGAAACAGGAAGTTACTGTAACTCAGGCATGCAATGTCCAATCAGCCCCAAACTTAATTTGTTTGATAAGAGTCCTGGCCTGAATACATTTACATGCCAGTATTTAGTTATAGTCATAGTGCCACCAGCTGGCAACAGCAAATTACTTGTTTTACACTAACTTAAGCATGCAATGTACAATTTGCACCAAACTTGACATGTTTGCCAATAGTCCTGGCCTGAAGACATCTAAAAGCCAATATTTCGTAATAGCGCCACCTGTTGGCAGCAGGATATGTCATGACTTACACTCAAGCATGCCATGTTCAAGCTTCACCAAACTTCATATGTTTCATAAAAGCACTGGCCTGAACACATCTGCATGCCAATATTCAGTTATAGGCATAGCGCCACCAGCTGGCAGCAGGAAGATTGGCACATATCAATGACTTTGACATATTCCTCCTACATTTACTGTGTTAATAGCATAGTGCCCACCATTCGCCACCGATCGGCGGTGAGCCCGAGTGCGAGGGCCCTACCATCGCTGCTTGCAGCTTTAATTAGGGCCCGAGCACTACAGTGCGAGGACCCTATTGGAATTGCTCCGTTTATTCTTCTTCTTCTTCTTCTTCTTCTCCAACATGAAAAGTCTTTTTGAGGGCCTAAACATGCCCGAAAACTCACGAAACTTTGCACACGCATCAGACCTAGCGAAAATTTACATCTGATATGGTTTTCAAAAGTGGGTGTGGCAAAATGGCTCGATAGCGCCACCTATAAAATTTCAACGGAGTGCCCCTCGAGCTACGTTTCACGTACATGTACGAAACTCGGTACACATATGTAACACACCAATACCTACAAAAAAGTATCCTGGTGCAACATCCGAAACCCAACAGGAAGTCCGTTATATTGAATTTCCTGTACGATTTTTGTGCAGTTTTTGCCATTTTCAGGCCTCATACTTTAACGAACTCCTCCTACAGTTTTTATCCGATCATCTTCAAATTTGCTGAGTGTCATCATAAGGCCTTTGCGATGTTAAATTGCGAAGCTTTAGAGTTTTCGTCGAAGGGCGTGTCCGTGGCGGCCGGACAAACTTTGATGTTTCGCCATGAAAAAGGAAGTTGCTATAACTCAGGCATACGATGTCCGATCTGCCTCAAACTTCACATGTTTGATGACAGTCCGGTCCTGAACACACGTCAGTGCCCATATTTAGTTATAGTCATAGCGCCACCTGCTGACAACAGGAAATGACATGTTTAACACTGTTACGGACTCCTAGAAACATATTGAAAAGCGTTAACAAGTCTTAAATAGGCTAGCAACATGCTACAAACATGCTAAAACATGCTAACAACACTTAGCTAAGAGCTAAAGCATGCTATTAATACAAATACAAAAGGAAATTGCTGTAACTCATGTATATAATGTTGAATCTGACCCAAACTTAATATTCAACATGCTACAAAATAATAAAGCATGCTAGCAACACTTAGCTAATATGCTAAAGCATGCTAATAATACAATGAAACAGGAAGTTACTCTAACTCAGGCATACAATGTCCAATCAGCCCCAAACTTAACATGTTTGATAAGAATCCTGGCCTAAACACACGCCCATGCCCGTATTCAGTTATAGTCATAGCGCCACCAGCTGGTAACAGGAAGCCACATGTTTAAAACTGTTGTGGATGCCTAGCAACATTTTAAAAAAATTCAACAACTGTTAAACAGGGTAGCAACATGCTAGAAACATGCTATAACATGTTAGCAACATTTAGCTAAGTGCTAAAGCATACTCTTAATGCAATGAAACAGGAAGTTACTGTAACTCAGGCATGCAATGTCCAATCAGCCCCAAACTTCACATGTTTGATAACAGTCCTGGCCTGAAGATATCTACATGCCAATATTCAGTTATAGTTATAGCGCCACCTACTGTCAACAGGAAGTGACATGTTTAACACTGTGACACACTATTAGCAACACACTAAAAAAGCCATTGAGTGCTAAACTAGTTTAAAACGTACTCAAACATGCTAGCAACACTTACTTAGTGCTAAAGCATGTTGTTAAAGACATAAAACAGGAAGTTACTGTAACTCAGACATGCAATGTCCAATCAGCCCCAAACTTCACGTTTGATAAGAGTCCTGGCCTGAAGATATATACATGCCCATATTCAGTTATAGTCACAGCGCCACCTGCTGACAACAGGAAGTGACGTTTAATGGTGTTACGGACTCCTAGCAACATAATAAAAAGCGTCAGCAAGTTTTAAATAGGCTAGCATCATGCTAGAATCATGTTAAAACATGCTAGCAACACTTAGCTGAGAGCTAAAGCATGATACTAATACAAAGAAAAATAAGTGTAACTCATGCATACAATGTCCAATCTGACCCAAGCTTAATATGTTTGATAAGAGTCCTGGTCTGAACACAAGCCCATGCCCATATTCAGTTATAGTCATAGTGCCACCTGCTGGCAACAGGAAGTCACATGTTTAATACTGTTGTGGATGCCCAGCAACATTTTAAAAATATCAACAAGTGTTAAATAGGGTAGCAACATGCTAGAAACATGTTAGCAACATTTAGCTAAGTGCTAAAGCATACTCTTAATGCAATGAAACAGGAAGTTACTGTAACTCAGGCATGCAATGTCCAATCAGCCCCAAACTTAATATGTTTGATAAGAGTCTTGGCCTGAATACATTTACATGCCAATATTTAGTTATAGTCATAGCGCCACCAGCTGGCAACAGCAAATTACTTGTTTTACACTAACTTAAGCATGCAATGTACAATTTGCACCAAACTTGACATGTTTGCCAATAGTCCTGGCCTGAAGACATCTAAAAGCCAATATTTTGTAATAGTGCCACCTGTTGGCAGCAGGATATGTCATGACTTACACTCAAGCATGCCATGTTCAAGCTTCACCAAACTTCATATGTTTGATAAAAGCACTGGCCTGAACACATCTGCATGCCAATATTCAGTTATAGGCATAGCGCCACCAGCTGGCAGAAGGAAGATTGGCACATATCAATGACTTTGACATATTCCTCCTACATTTTCTGTGTTAATAGCATAGTGCCCACCATTCGCCACCGATCGGTGGTGAGCCCGAGTGCGAGGGCCCTACCATCGCTGCTTGCAGCTTTAATTATTATTATTCTTCTCCAAAATGAATCGCATTTTTGAGGGCTTAGACATACCCGAAAACTCATGAAACTTCGCACACACATCAGACCAGGCGAAAATTTACGTCTGATATGGGTTGCAGAAGTGGGTGTGGCAAAATGGCTCGATAGCGCCACCTTTACACGTTCCGCGGTGTGCGCTTTCAGTTGTGATTCACGTACATGCACGAAAATCGGTACACACATCTAGCTCACCAATACCTACAAAAAAGCCTCTTGGAGCAAAATTTGACACCCAACAGGAAGTCGGTTATTTTTAATTTTCTTAGCAAAATTTGTGTAATTTTTGCCATTTTCAGGCGTCATACTTGAACAAACTCCTCCTAGAGATTTATTCGGATCAACGGCAAATTTGGTGAGTCTAATCTAAAGCCCTTTGTGACGTTAAATTGCGAAGATCTAGAGTTTTCATCGGAGGGTGTGTCCGTGGCGGCCTGGCAAATTTCGATGTTTCGCCATGAAAAAGGAAGTTGCTATAACTCAGGCATAAAATGCCCGATCTGCCCCAAACTTCACATGTGTGATAACACTCCTGACCTGATGACATCTACATGTCCATATTCAGTTTTACTCATAGCGCCACCTGCTGGCACCAGGAAGTGTCATGCTGTACTCTGCAACAAACTCCTCCAAAGGATTTAATCAGATCAACACCAAAATCGGTCAGTCTAATATAAAGGTCTTAATGATGTTAAATTGCGAAGATCTTGAGTTTTCGTTGAAGGGTGTGTCCGTGGCGACCTGGCAAATTTCGTGGTCTCGCCATGGATATAAAACTTGTTATAACTCAGCCATAAAATGTCCGATTTGCCTCAAACTTCAGATGTTCGATAAGAGTCCTGGCCTGAACCAATCTGAAGGCCTATATTCTATTATAATCACACCGCTACCTGTTGGCAATAGGAAATGACTTGTACCAAACTCCTCCTAGAGATTTAATGATATCAACATTATATTTGGTCAGTCTGATCTCGAGGCCTTAGAGATGTTAAATTGTGAAGATCTTGAGTTTTCGTTAAAGGGCGTGTCCATGGCGGCCTGACAAAGTTTGATGTTTCGCCATGGACATAAAAGTTGTTATAACTCAGCCATAAAATGTCCGATCTGCCTCAAACTTCACATGTTTGGTAAAAGTCCTGGCCTGAAGACATCTAAAGGCCAATATACAGATATTATTATAGTGCCACCTATTGGCAGCAGGATATATCATATCTTGCACTAACTCACACATACCAAGGTCAATCTGCACCAAACTTCATATGTTTGATCAAAGTGCTGGCCTGAACACATCTACATGCCAATAATCAGTTATAGGCATAGCGCCACCAGCTGGCAGCAGGAAGTTTGGCACATTTAAGTGACTTTGATCTATTTTTCCTACATTTACTGTATTAAAAGCATACTGCCCACCGTTTGCTGTGTTCCTAAAGCCACCGGTCGGCGGTGAGCCCGTGTGCGAGGGCCCGTTCATCGCTGCTTGCAGCTTTAATTAGGGCCCGAGCCCAGAATGGGCGAAGGCCCTATTGTTTTTCTAAGGATTATTATTATTATTATTATTATTATTTCATCAATGTTTTGGGTCATTTCGGGGCCCTTAACATACACGAAAACTCTTGAAACTTTGCACACACATTGGAACCTGCGGCCATCAGGGCCGGACAAACTTTGACATGGGGGGGTCACCTGGGGGGGGCGTGGCATCACGTTAAAAATTGCGACTTTTCAGGGACTCTGGAGCACACACCGGATGACCTACAGTTATCAAAATTCATACACATATAGACCTCATCGGGCTGAACAACGTTCATGCTCAAAGTCAGTGCTTCGCCTAACAGGAAGTCAGCTATTCAGGGATGTCTAAAAAGCGCATGCAATGGAATTTGAAATACTCCTCTTAGGCCTTTCCACCAATGGCCACCAAACTCGGTCAACATGATCTCAAGACATTGGAGACGCAAAATTGCCAGGGGAATTTTGATATTTCGAACGGTTTGGCCGTGGCGGGGCGACAAAATTATGGCGAGAAATGAGAAACAGGAAGTGTCTAATAACTTTAACACACTTCGTCTGATTTTGACCAAACTTCAGCTGTTTGTTCATCGTATGATGCCAATCACAGAGATATGACTATTATGAGTAAAAGTTATAGCGCCACCAACTGGCAGCAGAAAGCGCAACGTTTTCTAAATGCTTTTAAATCAGCCTCTTAATTTTAGTCAATTTGCTTCAAACTTCATCCCAATAATGTTGAAACACGGCCAAAGAGAATCTGTGAAGGGCATTATCCATAACTTTTATCATGTTGCCATGGCAACGTGTCAAACTTTAACTTTAGTTTTTTGTGTTTTCGAGCCACTATAAATACTTAGAATTTCATGAAACTCAACACACACGTCTGTATTAATGATATTTAGATACTGATGAAAGCCCATAAATGGGCGTGGAGGAGGCACTCTATAGCGCCACCTTTTGACAAAAGTTGGGGGTTTAGTTTTGCCTACAGTCACCAATCTTGGTACGTATATTGTTCTCATCAATCCGGACAACTTTCTAATTAACACTCATTAGCTATAATAAACAGGAAGTTGGCTATTTTTATTTGAATGTGGATTTTTGGAAAAATCAGGCTGTAAATAAAATCATACTAAACAAAGCAGAAACAAGAAGTTCACACCAAATTTTGTCAACATGATAAGAATATACTCAAAATGCTAAATTGTGAGCGGATTTGGTATATCTTGAACGGTGTTGATGTGGTGATTTTTTAAAGTCACAGTAAAAAAAAGTAGCATTCATTTTCATATATCTTTAAAGTGCCTAATACCAACTCTTCAAAACTTTGTATATATGAAGAACAAATCATTCTTAGAAAATACGCTTGGTATCAAAATTTTATCATGCTCAGAGGCCCCAAAAACATTAAAAGTATCCAGATGTGAGAGAGAAATGAAGACTGTAATACGAGGGATGAACACCAGAGGTCCTCGAATGATAAGGAATATTTTTACCTCTAATCCTATTCTTCTCATTCTCAATGTAAAACAAATAAACAAATGCATAGATTCATTTGCAGTTGTTATGTACTGTACTGTCACAATTCTTTTACCTAATTTAAAATAAACAATAAAAACATTAAAATTTTTTTTTTTTTTTAATGAAAAATTATGAAATGTTTTGTTTGTCTCTCACTGATTTGGTAACACTTTCTATGAAGCCCCTATTATAAGGGTATTTCTAAGGCATTATAATGAACGCATAATGCATTATAAAAAAACGTATAATATAATATATTATATCATCCAATGAATATTCATAACAACAAATATCATACATTATAATACTTAAATATTAGAGGTTATAGCTTTTAAGATTTTGATTATTTATAACACACAATAGAAACCATATTAAATCTACTTCATTTGTAATGGACTATATCATATTAGATTTATTTTTTACATTATATTCTATTCTATTGACTATAAGCAACTAACTCACCAACAAACACTCCTTACAGTGTAGACTTAGGTTAATGTTAGGCTAAGTAGACGGTTCGTGTTCTTGCAAAGTTACTTATAATCAGTTTTTCTTTTGGGGAACTGTCAAAATACAGTGTTAGCATATATTTAGCACACTACTAATAATAATTACTGCTAGTTGACATGCAGTTGCAGAGTTACTTATAAAAAGCTGTCTAACGGGTACCATCAAAATAATTAAAATGATCATATTATACATCCATCTGATCTGATACCTGATCTTATGGCTATTTGAGAAATATTATTATTATTACTTATAAGTGGTCTTTGTATGCTTTAAGTAAAGTGACATCAGTAAGATGGCAAAATATGAGACTTATACATTACAACTATGAGGAGGTTATCATACTCATAAAAGCTATAATAAAAAAGTAAAAATTCTAATAAATTAAAACTGTTCTTATGAATGCTCATGAGATGATACAACATATTATAAGGTTTTTATAATGTATTATGCATTCATTATAATGCCTTAAGAATACCCTTATAATGTATTATAAATACATGAACCCACAAATATTTTAAATATATATTACAAATATAAATAAATGTACTAATGTACCTTTTAATAATATATGAATACTTTTTTTAGTTTAATATTAATTAACATTAATAAATGCTATTTAATTATTGTTCATGTTAAGTAATATAGTTAATGTTAACAAATTAAACTGGATGGCAAAATTTGAAATATTGTGTGTATGTGTCTGTGTGTTGATTTTAATTAACCCTTTCATTCTGTAAACTTTAAATCGACCCTGGCAGAAGGGTTACTGTGAATGCATGTGCCAACTGGGCACCGTTTTCCTGATGCTATCGTGATGGTGACTGCGTAGACGGCGAGGGCCCGGTCATCGCTGCTTGCAGCTTTAATTAGGGCCCGAGCACTACAGTGCGAGGACCCTATTGGAATTGCTCAGTTTATTATTAGGGCCCGAGCCCAAAAGGGCGAAGGCCCTATTGTTCTTCTAAGGGTTATTATTTATTTATTTATTTATTTATTTATTTATTTTTCAACCTTCCGGGCACTTTTGGGGGCCTTAACATACTCAAAAACTCTTGAAAATTTGCACACACGTCGGAATCTGCGGCCATCAGGACGCCACAGAGGCTGGGACCCGGGCGTGGTTCAGGGCCTCTACAGCGCCCCCTGGAACACAGTTTAAAAACTTGATGTACTGCGCACACATACTTGCACGTATTGATATGAAACTCGGTACACATATAGATCTCACTGAGCCAAACAACTTTTGTACTCTATGTCATAGGCTCCACCTGACAGGAAGTGAGATATTTAGGGCTGTTTAAAAAGCGCATGCTCTGGAATTTAACGTACTCCTCCCAGGAATTCCATGGAATTGTCACCAAACTCGGTCAGCATGATCTCAAGACATTGGGGACGCTAAATTGCGAGGAGATTTTTGATATCTCGAACGGTTTGGCCGTGGCAAGGCGACAAATTTATGGCGAGAAATGAGAAACAGGAAGTGTCTAATAACTGTTGACCACATTGCCTGATTCTGATGAAACTTCACCAGTTTGTTCGTTGTATGATGCCGATTCCATAAATGTGACTATTATGAGTCAAAGTTATAGCGCCACCAACTGGCAGCAGGAAGTGTGTCATTTTCAAAATGCTTTGAAATCAGCCTCTTAATTTTACTCGATTTTCTTTAAACTTCATCAAAATCATGACAAAACACGGCCGATAAGAATATGTAAAGGGGTCGATGATAAATCGAATGCTGTTGCCATGGCAACATGTCAAACTTTAAAATTAGATTCCTGTCCTTTTCGAGGCAGTTAACATGCTTAGAATTTCATGAAACTCAACACACACATCAATATTTATGATAGTTAGACACTGGCAAAAGGTCATAAATGGGCGTGGAGCAGGCACTCTATAGCGCCATCTTTTGACAAAAGTTGGGGGGTTAGTTTTTCCTACAGTCACCAAACTCTGTACATATATTAATCGCATCAATCTGGACAACTTTCTAAATCAAACTCATTAGCTAAGACCAACAGGAAGCCGGCTATTTTGATTTGAATGTGGATTTTTGGAAAAATCAGGCTGTAAACAAATTCACACTACTTCTAAGAACAACCAGCTGTTCACACCAAACTTTTTTAACATGAAGAGAATATTCTGAAGATGTTAAATTGCGAGCGGATTTTGGATATCTTGAACGGTGTGGACGTGGTGATTTTTTAAAGATATAGTAAAAAAATATTTTTATATCTTTAAAGTGCAGCATCCAAACTCTTTAAAACTTTTTTCACACAGAGATCTAATCATTCTGAGCAAGTGCTGTAAATAAAAAATGTATACAAGCTTCTATGAATTAAAGAAAATTAAAAAAAGAACTCAGAAACCTCACTCTGCCTGACTGTGTTCAGTCACTGCAGAATGACAGTTAGAGTGACTAAAGGGGGGAGGGGTGAAAGGGAGAGAGGGAGAGAGGGATAGAAAGTGAAACATGCTATCTTGCTATAGACCATCTTTGAGAAATGCACACATATATATATAGTGTAATCGAAATAAATACGTCTGATCTTTGAGAGTCTGATATTTTGAGAAAATATAAAGGGTCACTAAGTCTTTCATTGTTTGTATTTTGCAGTTGTTGTTTTTTTTATTTTTTTATTTTTTTACTGAACTATACCATGAACTTGTCCTATTCAGTCACATAGCAAAAGATTAAGAAAAAATGCAACTTTTAGCATTAGCGATTTATCTTCATTGATAGACATTTATTTTCATAGTGTTATTTATTGAATATAAAATTTAAATTAACAATTTCAAGACAAACTTGGACAACAAAACAAGCTTTGCTGTTATCTGTTCAAAACATCTGAAAATTATAAAATTTTAAGATGAGTTTTATATATATATATTAGTGGTGGGCCGTTATCGGCGTTAACGTGCTGCGTTAACGTGAAACTCTTATCGTGCGATAAAAAAAATATCGCCGTTAATCTATTCTCAAATTTGGGTTGGGAGCTGGGTCTAAACTACGCAAGCTATGATGACTTTCACCTTGATAGTTTAACGCGGATGTAAACCGAAGACTAATATGGTCGCGCGTTTAAGTCTCCTCCGCCAAAACACAGACGGGATCGCGTCGTCCTCCATTCATAAAAACCGAATCTACTATAGCGCGAAATGCCAAGTAAATTCGTCGTTTTTTGGATTCATAAATCAAATGTTGGTCTGTCACTTAATTCAAATCGCGATATGGACTAGTGTCTGTGAAAACTGAAATGCAAAAAGACCGTTTTAATATGAATCCGATATGTTCCGTTTGCCTACCTGTATGCATTGCGGAGACGAGCTTTTACTACACGCATACTGAAACCCACGTGACGCTCCCGGTAATTTTTGGCATTTGCATCTCACATGAACAGATAAACTCAATCTCCCAAACTGCTGTGAGTGTCACTTTTACCGTTTCATTTGAGAAAACTAGCATCATATCATACTGTATACACAGAAACTTCATGGCAACCTGTCAAAATAAAAGTACGGTGTAACATGTAATGGGTTGGGTAGGTGTTGACTTTAAAAAAAACAATCTAATAGGTAGAAAAAATTATTTCAATGTTAGTTAGTTAGTAAACACAAGTACATCTAATTGAACATAATTTATTTTCATCGACAAATTATCATAGAACAGCTTATGAGCTTTATGATCCATTCTCAAAGACTTACTTTTAGTCATTATTTGGGTAGCACACATATTCTGAATGCCTTCAGCAGAATTCAAATTAGCCATTTTAATCTAGATTAATTCCAAGATTTAATCTAGATTAATCTAGATTAAAAAAATTAATCTATGCCCACCCCTAATATATATATATATACACACTTTTTAACTTCAAATGGTTGTTTTGATCAAATCAGTCGTCAGGCCATTGGCACCATCTGCAGGCATTTAATTTAACACATAATGTACATAAGTTATGATCATATTGTTTTATTATGTTATGTATTTTAAGTGTTTTTTTTTTCAATAAAACCATTACTTGCTTTTAATATTTTATTTGGACTAATTATTATTCCCTCATTGCAATTAGATGTTTTTTGAGTCATTTTTAAGTCTCTTGTTGGCTTAGGTCTATTTTTAGTACAACAAAATCTGAATAATTGACCGATTACTCGATTACCAAAATAATCGCTAGTGACAGCCCTAATGACATGACAGTGTATGTCATTACAAGGTATATTTAACATTAAACCTGTGTGAAACATTATCTTACAACGAAACCCATATCTGAAGTATTACACTTAGTTTTTCATCATTTTTGTACATCTCGACCTCAAGCCATGCAAATCCAGTGATTACAAGCTCACAAGAGATTTTATTGTTGTGCAGAATTATCATATAATGTAATTACAAAAACTCCCATTAGCAAGTGAACCTCACTGGATCCAAAAGCACTCTTTTTTTCCACTCAAGCACTTAAAACATCCCCAGAGTCACTTTTGGGATAGACAGAGGCTTTCCAAAGTCTTAGAAATGTCAGAGAAGGAAGTATTAGAGAAAATAGAATAAGACCTTTGAAAAAACAATTCAGCTTAAGTTTGTTTAAGGGTAAAAATACAATATGTATATATCAGGATTCGTACAGATAGTGTAAAATCTGTAAGATTTTTTCTTTGATTTGATGTTTTCTGCTTTTTAATAAAAACAAAGTCAGAAAAAAAGATTTGCGAACCCGCTTCAAAGTCCCGAACTGAATCAAATGATTCACAAACCTGCACTAAAGTCCCGATCTAAACTATGATTCATAAACCTTTCAGGTCAGGATCTGAATCAGTTCCGAAGTTCTGAATTTAATGATTTGCAAACCCGCATCAAAGTCCCACTCTAAATAATGATTTGTGAACCTGCACTAAAGATCCGATCTGAATAATGATTTGTGAACCCGCACCAAAGTCCCGATCTAAATAAGGATTTGCGAACCTTTCAGGTCAGAATCTGAATCAAATGATTTGCGTTCCGCACTCCGAAGTCGCGATCCGAATAATAATTCACGAACCTGCACCAAAGCCCCAATCTAAATAATGAATCATGAACCTTTCAGGTCAGGATCTGAATCAGTTCCGATCCGAATCAAAGGATTTGCAATCCGCACTACGACGTCCCAATCTGAAAAATGATTCATAAACTATCATTTCAGGTCACGACTAAATGATTCACAACTAGAAGTCCCGATCTGAATCAAATGATTTGCGATACACAAAGCTCTGATCTAAGTCAAATGATTCACAAACCCGCTCTGAAGTATCTAACTCAAATGAATCGCGATACATGATTTGAAGTCGCGATCTGAATCAAATGATTCGCAATCTGATTAGAATGCTTTGAAACGGTGGTTTAACTGATTCTGAGTTTTAAAAAGCTTTGTTTCACCTATCACTATTTGTGGTTTTTAAATAAAAATTACAAATGTCGAAATTCGAAAATGGCTCTTTTAACTTGATCTGGTTGCTAGAAAATCGTTTGAAATGAATGATCAAAGTGACTAACTCAATTGATTCAGTTCATCTGTTCCTCTTCTCGTCCTTTGTATCTTCAGCCATGTTTACATAGAATTGTCAGTACCACTACTGGTTTTGTTTCATAACTTTAACTGAAATAAGCAAAACAGCGTGATGTTTTTTGAATTGTTGCATTTTGCATGAAAAGACATGTACTTACTGAAAAACAAATAACCGCTTATTTCATAGATACATTGTCTTTCAATAATTCAAGGACTTTTGAAGTACCTCTTGAGGAATGTTGCTGTTTTGAAGGTTTTTTCCGGCCTTAAATTTCAAAAAAGTTAAATTCAAGTACCTCAAGCCCCTTGTACAAACCCTGATATACGCTCCATGTGCGTGTTTCTAAAAATTAAGGCATACATTTATTTTTAGTGCCAATTTAGTGCCACAGATTAATAAAGCTTAACTTGTGTTTAAGACAGAATATTGCTGGTGGAAAAAACACAAACACAGGCATACACATATGTGACCCTGGACCACAAAACCAGTCTTAAGTCGCTGGGGTATATTTGTAGCAATAGCCAAAAATACATTGTATGGGTCAAAATTATTGATTTTTCTTTTATGCCAAAAATCATTAGGAAATTAAGTAAAGATCATGTTCCATGAAGATTTTTTGTAAAATTCCTACTGCAAACATTTCAAAATGTAATTTTTGATTAGTAATATGCATTGTTAAGAGCTCAATTTGGACAAATTTAAAGGTGATTTTCTCAGTATTTTGATTTTTTTGCACCCTCAGATTCCAGATTTTCAAATAGATGTATCTCGGCCAAATATTGTCCTATCCTAACAAACCATATATCAATAGAAAGCTTATTTATTGAGCTTTCATATGATGTATATATCTCAGTTTTGTAAAATTTAACCTTATGACTGGTTTTGTGGTCCAGGGTCGCATATAAAACAACTAAATCTACTAGTAAATGCATAATTATATGTTCCAGTGATAGCATAAAAGCACTGCTAACTCATTTTGCCATTTCCAGGGCAAAAACAAGCATATACAGCAAACAGCTTTGCAGTCACCTGGGCTTTAGCTAGACATAATATGAGCAGCCTGTGATGAAAACTATGTTTTCAGTTCTTTAATAACGCTATCAACAATGGCTGTTTATATGTTTCAAGAAGGGGTCGGTGATTATAAGCCTAAACAGCATACGGGCAATGGGCCTTTCTCTTCAAACATAATTACAGAACACAGAGGAGTCTAAAACCCGGGTCATGCAGAGAGTAATAATTGTAACAATCTCCCTAAACGCCCCCGCAAAGAAAAAAAAAACCCAGTCGCCTTTAATCCTCTGCTGAGTGCTGTAGCCCCTTCCCCCAAAACAGAGTAAGCCCAGCTGTGGGACTCCAGCCAAGAGCCATCTCACATCATTTCATCTCCCTCCAAAGCCCTTCTGAATTATCAGAGCCAAAGACAATCCCCACAGCTTTCTCAACGCACCCGCTCACCCTTATCGTCCATGTAAGAATAACACTTTACCTCATCGCACCATCTCTGTGAGCTGGCCTGCTGAAATGAAACAGTGATTTGTAAAACGGATATTAGAACGACTTGCTCCAAGACCAGGCCTCCTTACATTTGGAGATCTCTATATGTGATCCTGTGCTTATTAGAAACATACCCATCATGTGTGTACTCCGGTGTGTACAAATAATGCTTTCTACCCGCTTTTCCCTGCGGCTTTTAGTGGTAAACACTAGTGTTAGGTTTAATACTAGTTAAAGGAATAGCTCACCCAAAAATGAATGATTTTAATCATTTTCTTTCAAACCCATGAACTTTTTTCATCTTGGGACCACAAATTAAGATTTTTGATATAGTTTGAGAGCACAACTGACACGTTCAAGGCCCAGAAAGGTAGTAAGGACATCGATAAAATAGTCCATGTGACATCAGTGGTTTGAGAATATGTTTTGTGCACAAAGAAGACAAAAAAATTAATGACTTTATTCAACAATTTCTTCTCTTCCGTGTCAGTCTTCTATGCGCATTCAGGAGAGCTGCTGCTGACGCATATATGTGAGGCTTTTACCATTTCCCCATGTACAGCTAGTGTACCATAAAGCACATATAACACAAGTGTGTTTCCCATGTTAGGAATGTGCTCTCAGCTGTGTCAGTGTTATACTGTATGACCAAGTAAGCCACATTCCAGTGCGCCTCAAGTCATAAATTCACAGAAACACGCAGAGAAAATACGCCACATCAGCTGAGCTGTCTGGCAATGTAGCAACACCACCATTAAATCCATCTTGTCTGAGAGGCCAATTTTTTTAACTCTAAACACATGATGATCACGGGAACAGTTCTTAGGGATTTTGAAACAGAAACTGACAAAAAAACACTGCTTTGAGACCACACGATTAGTACAAACAACAAAGTAACCGTCCACATTGTGTTACTTCTAGATTCATGCAGGTCTGTTGCGTTTATCAACTCTTGAGATGATATTAAGCGCTAATGTCCCACTGGGTGTACTGGGTTACAAAATCATGTACAAAACAAAGAGAAGATTGGATTTCAGCTAAAATCCTTTTATCACATTTGCCTAAAGGCCAGTCGTCTGGTAACATTTCTCTTGTGACTACAGCTACAGTGTGAGCCTGCTTCACAGCAAAACCGTTTTTTATTAAAACTGCTTTGCTTGTGGTGTCCAAACAATGTATTTTATATATACCTTGCAGAATCTGCAAAATGGTAATTATTTACCAAAATATAAGGGATTGTAAAAAAATCATCTTTTTTTAAATTTAGTACTGACCTGAATAAGATATTTCACATAAAAGATGCTTACATATAGTCCACAAGAGAAAATAATAGATTAATTTATAAAAATGACCCCATTCAAAAGTTTACATACTGTACACTTGATTCTTAATACTGTGCTGTTACCTGAATGATCCACAGCTGTGTTTTTTTGTTGTTGTTTGTTTAGTGATAGTTGTTCACGAGTCCCTTGTTTGTCCTGAACAGTTAAACTGCCCACTGTTCTAAAGAAAAATCCTTCAGGTCCCACATATTTATTTTTTTTTTTCAGCATTTTTGTTTGTTTGAACCTTTCTAACAATGACTGTAGGATTTTGAGATCCATCTTTTCACACTGAGGACATCTGAGGGACTCATTTACAACTATTACAGAAGCTTCAAACGCTCACTGATGTTTTAAAAGGAAACGCAATGCATTAAGAAAATTTGAAAATCAGGGTAAATTTTACTTTTTTGTCTTCTGGGAAACATGCAAGTATCTTCTGTAGCTTATGAAGGGCAGTACTAAATGAAAAAAATAGTATATCTAGGCAAAATAAGAAAAATGTACACATTTTCATTCTGTTCAAAAGTTTTTACCCCCGGCTCTTAACACGTCATTTTTCCTTCTGAAGCATCAGTGTGCATTTGAACCTTCTGTAATAGTTGCATATGAGTCCCTCAGTTGTTCTCAGTGTGAAAAGATGGATCTTAAAACCATAGTCATTGTTGAAAAGGGTTCAAATACACAAAAATGCTGACAAACCAAATAATTTGTGGGACCTGGAAGATTTTTCTAAAGAACAGCAGGCAGTTTAACTGTTCAGGACAAACAAGGGTCTCATGAACAACTATCATTAAACAAAAACAAAAATAAAAAACAGCTGTGGATCATTCAGGTAAAAAGACAGTATTAAGAATCAAGTGTATGTAAACTATTGAACAGGGTCACTTTTATAAATTCAACTACTATTTTCTCTTGTAGACTATATGTAAACCTCTTTAATGTGAAATATCATATTCAGGTCAGTACTAAAAAAATAACAAGCATTTTGTATGATCCCTCTTATTTTGGTAAAATAATTAACATTTTGCAGATTCTACAAGGTGTATGTACACTTTTGACCTTAACAATATATTCTAAAAACTTAAATCAAAAATAAAAATAAAAATAAAAATCTTAATCATTGTCATAAATGTACTTATGCAAAGGAGCTTGATTTGAGATTATCTAAAGAGCATCATGACCATAATAGAAACAAGGCTTTTGGCCTGACTGTACAGTATATTCAGCAATATTTTCATAAGATTACACCACAGCTAGCCGTGATGGCACCAGGCTAAAAAGAACGAGCTGTAATATTGAGACTGTCAGTGTGTTGATAAACTGCTATATAAGCAACAGATTCTGGTGTCCATCTGTTATCTGCTCACACCAGCAGCAGCAGCAGCAGCACGAGGCTGTGACATTAGAGCTGGTTGTGTGCTGTGTGCAGTGGGCTGGACTAGAGAATCATGGAGCCAGCAGATGAGCCCCATCCCTCAGGGCAGAACAGCTCATTGGCTCTTTTCTCCTGTCACTCATTCAAACATGAGCCCACCCTCACAGCAGGTGTGTGTGTGAATGTGCCCGAGCCCTTGTTACATAATAATATGATGTATAGACACTACAAGACCAGTCGCGGTGTCACGCAGTGTCTGTTCCACTGTGCAACAGCTTGTGTACAATGAACGCATTATAGAGAGAAATCCATATCCAAATGGACTTCCTTTGTTCTCTGTGACAAACGGGTGTCAGAAAAGGACAGTTGCACAATGTTTTATGGGTAAGCGTGGTAAAGGGGCATATGTACGGCAGTTACCGGAAGCCAGAGATTACCGTTTATGAAGTTTTAAATATGGATATTTTTCTTACACAAACATCAATTCATCAATTCACTTCAAAAGGCCTTTATTAACCCCCAGAGCCATGTGGAGTACTTTTTATGATATGGATTGGTTGTTTTTTGGGCTTCAAAATCTTAAACCCTATTCACTGGCATTATAAAGCTTAGAAGAGCCAGAACATTTTTTTATATAACTCAATGTATTTGTCTAAAAGAAGAAAGCCATATACACCTTGGATGGCTTGAGTAAATCATGGGATAGTTTTAATTTTTGGGTGAACTATCCCTTTAAATTCAAAAGCCGTCACAAGAAAAACACCAGACATCTCAAAAATCCCAGAAACTCAAAAAATCTAAAGCTGGAAGAAATGTCAATATGCGTCAGACATCAAGAGCCACGAATCAGTCACTGGCATCACTTCCAGTTCACCATCACCATCTGACATTGCCTCTGCCAAAATATCCAGACAGAAGACATATTTGTCTTCAACACTTTAATTTTATTTGTGAGGCTGGCACCGAAGGGCCCACAGCGTTCTCAAGTATATTTGTGATCTCAATGCCACCGCTGTAAATCAAAGGTGCTCTGTGACAGAGGAAAGGCTCTGAAAATAAAGCCTAAGGTAAATAGCGAACCTATTAAAAAGCATCATTCTGACATCCAGACCAAACACAGGACGTACTGTGCTTTGTCGGGGGATACCTAGCAGGCACAGGTAGCAACGGTACATCTATTCTGAGGAGGTCTGCAAAATAGAGAACACTAAATTACAACTGCACATAACCAGAATTGGCCTTCTATGGCTCAAGTAAGACCACAGGTGAGCTTTCCGAAACATAAGCACAGTTTTCTGTATTCTGCAGAGAGCAACTGCAGCTTTTAGCACATTTAAATGTGCTCGCTTCCCTATGGGATGCCCTCTAGGAATGACCTTTAAACCACTTTCAAAGGTCATGCTAACAGAGAAGCATTTACAGTTTAGGTCAAAAGTTTACATACACCTTGCAGAAGCTGCAAAACGTTAACTGTTTTACCAAAATAAGAAGGATCATACAAAATGCATGGTATTTTTTATTTAGTACTGACCTGAACAAGATATTTCACATAAAAGACGTTTACATGTAGAAAATAATAGTTGAATTTATAAAAATTACCCTGTTTAAAGGTTTACATATACTTGATTCCTAATACTGCATTTACCTGAATGATCCACATCTGTTTTGTTTTGTTTAGTGATAGTTGTTAATGTGTCACTTGTTTGTCCTGAACAGTTAAACTGCCCACTGTTTTTTAGAAAAATCTTTCAGGTCCTACAAATTCTTTGTTTTTGTTTTTTTAGCATTTTTGTGTATTTGAACCCTTTCTCTGTATAATTTTAAGATCAATCTTTTCACACAGAGGACAACTGAGGGACTCATATGCAACAATTACAGAAGGTTCAAACGCTCACTGATGCTCCAGAAGGAAAAATGACCCATTAAGAGCTAGGGGATGAAAACTTTTGAACACAATAAAGATGTGCACATTTTTCTTATTTTGCCTGAATATCATTTTTTTTTATTTAGTACTGCCCTTCTGAAGCTAGAGAAGATACTTACATGTTCCCCAGAAGAAAAAATAAGTTCAATTTACCCTGATCTTCAAATTCAAAAAGTTTTCACCCCCATCTCTTAATGCATCGTGTTTCCTTCTGAAGCATCAGTGAACGTTTGAACCTTCTGTAATAGTTGCATATGAGTCTCTCAGTTTCCCTCAGTGTGAAAAGAAGACTCTCAAGACTCTCATACAGTCATTGTTGGAAAGAGTTCAAATACACAAAAATGCTGAAAAACCAAAGAATTTGTAGGAACTAAAGGCATTTTCTGAAGAACAGCAGGCAGTTTAACTGTTCAGGACAAACAAGGAACTCATTAACAACTATCACTAAACAAAACTGTTATTTTCTCTTGTGGACTATATGTAACGTATTTTATGTGAAATATCTTATTCAGGTCAGTACTAAATAAAATAAAAAATAACATGCACTTTGTATGATGCCTCTTATTTTGGTAAAATAATTAACGTTTAATCGATTCTGACACTTTTGATCTCAACCGTAAGTGTTCATTTTGGAGACTGGCTACATGAATTCACATTAACCAGATAAAAAAAAAAAAGTGTAATCTCTTTAGATTTGGTAACATCAATAAAATCATACAGCTGCTAATTCTCAATTTAGAAACAAACATCTTCCTGATGGGTAATTCTTCCACGGCAGTGTACAAAACATCCTGAGAGAATATAAATGTTCTAGCAAAACTTATTTGTGGGCTGTTTGTGCAGTAATCAACACCTAACTAACTCTGTGAGTTAATGAGAATGATGTTAATCTAGTTGGTGTAAACGGATGCTAGGGACATTAACCCAGAACGAGGTTCCTTTGGTGCCAAGCCATGGCCCAGATTATTCTGTACTAAAGCTCATGGAACAAATCTCATCACTCCTGACCTTACTGTTGCCCTCATCTCTCCCAAAGCTTAGGGGCTTTGATCACTCGTAGAATAGTGAATGAATAATGAGCGCATGTATACAGTTTCACCGTACACTATGAGTAACCCACAGAAGACTCATCAATTAAAAAGTGGATGGTGTCCACTGAAAACCCTAAGCCCTTGTGCACGTAATGCTTTATCCGTCCCGGATACGGGCAAAATAATCCTGTTAGTGCTACTCAAGGAGCAGCGAGAGGACGGCAGTGTCGGAGAACAGAGGCTGGCCTTAGTTGGCTAGTGATCCTAAAGCTGTGGATTGGTTCACTTTACGATCTCAGTTAATGGAGCCGGTATTCTTGACGTAGAACCCGGATGCGCTGTGACACGGAAGAGAAGAAACTGTTGAATAAAGTCGTATAAAGTAGCTTTTTAAAATTACGGTTGAACCACTGATGGCCCATGGACTATTTTAACAATGTCCTTACTACCTTTCTGGGTCTTGAATCTGCCAGTTGCGTTGTTGTCAATGCAGGGTCAGAAAGCTCTCGGATTTCATCACAAATATCTTCACTTGTGTTCTGAAGATAAACAAAGTTCTTACGGGATTAGAACGACATGAGGGTTAGTAATGAATGACAGAATTTTTATTTTGGTGAACTAACAAAGGTCCTGAGTGATAAAAATGGAAAATGCATGCCAAACATTGTATGATTACTTTGTAACGGCTTATTAGTTGAGTCTAGAGTACCTCGACTTCATCATCGCCTTTACCCAGCTGACCAAACTGAGATCTGCACTTCTGAAGGGTTGGGAATGATCAAAGGGAACGCGTCAGCTCATATACCCCATAAGCTTAAGAGGAAATGGCACGGGAAAAACTTATCCTGCACTAAAAGCTGCTCCCTCAGGTAACTCGTGTTTTTCTGTGGAGGAACATCTGCTAATGCGCACAACAACAAACACAGCACACACTAAAAGGACCTGGGAAAGGAAAAAGACACTCTGTTCCCAGTACTGCGGATATCTTATGAAATGTTTGTTGGTTTATAGACAGAAGGTTGGTTGTTGTTTCCATTACTGTGTTTGCAACTAGTACTCTTTAAGTTATACTGAATGGAAAAGCAGTTAATAAATAGAGAATATGTAACAAACCTGTGTGTGGTTCAGGTTTTAACAGGCTCCGAGCTGCTGTCCGAGTTGCCCTTGTCCTCCAGATGCTGCAGGTTATCAGTGGGGTTGATGCCTGGGCAAGAGAAAACAGCAGGTAAGATGTAGCCGTCACAAATCAGCAAACGGTAAACTCGTGAATGTAGTTTTTAATTGTTTTATCACCATGATGAGAAAAATGTTAGTTTTTGCAAATAGTAATGGTAACAAACCATTGGCAACAAACTAAAGCCTTTATGCAATTAGGAATTCAGAGAAATAAAACTAGTTTTCAGTTTCTGATAGCAAAATAATAGTGTAGGATACCAAATGAACCATATACACTGTTGTTCAAAAGTTTTGGATCAGTAACATTTTTAAAGAAGTTTCTTATGTTCAGCAAGGCTGTGTTTATTTAATTAAAAAAATATTGTAATAATATTTTGAAATATTAATACAATGTAAAATAATGTTTTTCTATTTTAATATACATTAAAATCTAATTATTTCCTGTGATCAAAGCTGAATTTTCAGCATCATTACTCCAGTCTTCAGTGTCACACGATCCTTCAGAAATCATTCTAATATGCTGATTTATTATCAATGTTGATTTTTTTTTTTTTTCAGTATTCTTTGATGAATAAAATGTTAAAAAGAACAGCATTTATTCAAAATAGAAATCTTTTCTAACAATATACACAACCGTTTAAAAGTTTGGGGTCATTACATTATTATTATTTCTTGTTTTGAAAGAAATTAATACTTCTATTCACCAAGGATGTGTTAAATTGATAAAAAGCGATAGCAAAGACTTTTTAAACATTGTTAGGCAAGATTTGTATTTTGAATACATGCTGTTGTTTTACATTTTTATTCATCAAAGAATCCTGAAAAAAAGTATCACAGGTTCCAAAAAAGCAGCATAACTGTTTCCAACATTAATAACTCTTATAAATCAGCATATTAGAGTGATTTCTGAAGGATTATGTGACACTTAAGACTGGAATAATGGTTGATAAGAAATTCAGCTTTGCATCACAGGAATAAATTATATTTAAAAGTATATTATATTAGAAACAATTATTTTATATTGTAATAACATTCACCATATTACTGTTTTTTCTGTATTGTTGATCAAATAAATGCAGCCTTGATGAGCATAAGAGACTTTAAAAAAAATCCAAAACTTCCCAAACTTTTCTATGGCAGTGTAGCTATGCCAATAAAAACTTAAATAAAATAACATCAGTACACATAAATTCTATAGAATTATGGGAAAATAAGTAGATATTACATTTTCTGAATTTTGACAAAATTCTGTGTTTGTCAAACTCAACCATTCAACTTTTTTACACAAATTATTCTAAGAAAAATATTTTTTTTATTGTTTTAATATTTATTTAATATTGATTTTAAATTGCTAATACCAATACTAAATGTGCATTAAAATATTTAGAAATAATAAACAATTATTTTAAAATTAATATAAAAACATAAAATATTTTTACCATTATTATATATCATATTAAATATTCTTCATATTATAAATAGAAGTCAGAAGTTATCAATTGTTACAATATTTCCAAACGCATCACCAGCATATTTTGGGCAAAATTTACAGCCCTGTTGCTCGTTCTTCTGCAGTTTTTTTACCTTAATTTTCAAAATGACACAAATCAAGTGTCACATGTGTCACACCCCTGGACTTTGAGTTGGTTTCTCCCATCCTTTTCCCCCCGCTGTTTTCTGTTACTTGGTTTGTTCCCATCATTACCCACACCTGTGTTTGTAATCAACATGTCTATATAATGTGTGTGCTTTCCATTATGTCTTGTCGATCGTTAAATGTTACCACGCTGTGTTCCTGTTTCTGCCTGCTTCCCTTGGATTATTAAATACCTTCACTTTTACTCCGTCGTTGTTCGTGTGTTTAGTGTATATCGTGACAGAACGATCGACCGTAACAGTTTTATTTTTTGTGAATTCCCCCGTTTTGTTTTGCGTCTTTTTTCAGTCTTTTGTTTCCGTCGTGTTCATCACCAGTATTCACCATTATGAAACTCGCTTCAATCAACGTACGCCCAAGGAGGGGAAACGCCATTCTGGAAGGTTATACCACCTTTATATTCCAGGATGGCAGGGATCTTGAGGACTACGTGGAGGAGTTTATTAGCATTTGCCATCTTGCTAGCTGCGATGACGTCTGCCTTATGGAGGGATTTTGGTGTGGACTGGATGAGGATCTCCGCTTCGTCATGCCCGAAGGTGAACCAGGCTGGACCCCAACTCAATATATTAACATCTTGCTGAGTGCTTGGGGTTCAGAGCTCTGCCTTGACGAAGCGGAGGAGGATTACAACACCGTCCAGTCACACCACGCAGACGTCTCGCAGCGCGACCCGGAACCCAGCCAATTACCACCCCGACCCGCGGAATATCAGCCTGAGCCCGCCGCGACCAGCGTGCCATCGCGAGGAGGAGCGACAGAGCAGCTGATCGTCACGGAGCCAGAGTGGCACGAGGCGTCAGACCAGGTGTGTGAGCCGGCTTCAGTAACCGCGACGGTGGAAAAGTCAGTGGAGGTTGAGAATGCTAAGGACAGCATTACCCACTGCACCACCACTGAGGGTGAGCTTAATACGATTCCGGGACATTTTTCTATTGACAATGCTATGGACATTTCTGTGATTAATATGGATTATTCTGAGGATGTTTGGACTGAACTTTCTAATATCTCTGAACTTGCTACCCGTCATAATTTCCCACCCACCCTCCCTCAGTTACATCAGTTTATTAACGATAATGTGTCAGCCATGCCACCACTGCCACCTGTCAGTCCTTCCGCTCACCCTCAGCTTAACATCTGTGCAGTGGGTTCGCCGCAGGTCTGCCAGTCACCATCGGCGTCATGGCTGGAGGATTCCTCATCTCCGCCTCCAGCCTCAGAGTCCTGGACTCCGCCTCGGCCCTCCGAACGTGCGGCTCCACCCCGTCTCTCAGCTCCCTCGTCTCCACCGTCGCCCGTCGGTCCACCAGCTTCACCGCGCTCCATCGTCCTTCCGGCTCCGCCTCGGTCTGTCGTCATCCCACCTTCGCCTAAGGATTCCACTCCTCCGGCTACGCCTCGTTGCTCCATCCCACCGGCTCCGTGGAACTCCTCCATCCCTCTGGCACAGCCTCAGTCCTCTGTCGCTCCGGTTCCGCCGCGGACCTCCGGATCTCCGCCTCCGCCTTGGTCGCCAGAGCCTTGGGTTCCACCTTGGCCCTCCGGATCCTCAGTGTCGCCCGGGATCATCGGCTCTCCGTCTCCGCCTCGGGCTCTACCACCACCTGCTCCGCCTCCGTCAGTCGGCCCCCGGGAGTCGTCAGCCCACTCTCCACCATGGCTCCTCCCTCCATCGGCTCCACCGTGGGGTTCCATCTTGGCTGCGGTCTGGGTATCACCTGGCTCCTCCTGCTCCGGATCCCTCCCGTCTCCTCCTTGGCTCCTCCCTCCATCATCACCACCATGGATTATTCAGTCACCACCCTGGACTTCATTCCTGGCCCCCCTTCCGGAAGAACGTCCTCCACCCAAACCCCCTCCTAAGGACTTTGTAGTTCGGTCGGCGCGTGGACGCGCCTTTTCCGGGAGGGGGGTGTAATGTCACACCCCTGGACTTTGAGTTGGTTTCTCCCATCCTTTTCCCCCCGCTGTTTTCTGTTCCTTGGTTTGTTCCCATCATTACCCACACCTGTGTTTGTAATCAACATGTCTATATAATGTGTGTGCTTTCCATTATGTCTTGTCGATCGTTAAATGTTACCACGCTGTGTTCCTGTTTCTGCCTGCTTCCCTTGGATTATTAAATACCTTCACTTTTACTCCGTCGTTGTTCGTGTGTTTAGTGTATATCGTGACAACATGTCCCTACACTACCAGTCAAAAGTTTTTGAACAGTAAGTTTTAAAGGTTTTTTTTAAAGAAGTCTCTTCTGCTCACAATTTATTTGATCCAAAGTACAGCAAAAACAGAAAAATTCTGAAATATTTTTACCATTTAAAATAACTGTTTGCTATTTGTATATATTTTAAAATGTAATTTATTCCGGTGATTTCAAAGCCAAATTTTTAGCATCGTTACTCCAGTCACACAATCCTTCAGAAATC
This sequence comes from Garra rufa, assembly GCF_049309525.1. Taxonomy (NCBI): domain Eukaryota; kingdom Metazoa; phylum Chordata; class Actinopteri; order Cypriniformes; family Cyprinidae; genus Garra; species Garra rufa. The sequence goes on from NC_133370.1 coordinate 29,574,375, forward strand.
ATTCTCATATTCTGATTTGCTGCTCAAAAACGTTTATTATTATGTCGAAAACAGCTGAGTAGAATTTTTTCAGGTTCCTTGATGAATAAAAAGTTCAGAAGAACAGTATTTTTCAGAAATAGAAATCTTTTGTAACATTATAAATGTCTTTATCATCAGTTTTGATCAAGTTAAAGCATATATTCTGTTAACATGGTTGCAAAAATATTAAACTACTTGAGTAAATAAAACACCTCATAATATTCTGTGACCTCTTGAGGTATTTTTTACCTTATTCATTATATATTTCCCATATCTAGCATTCCAATTTTTGTCAAAGAGGACCAAAGGAGTGTTATAAGGGGTTAAAGGGCATTTTAAATCTGGTAATGTTGAGCCTACTGTGATAGTAAGGACATTTGCAGCGGGCTGCATAAATGCAGAGAGTGAATGATGATTGTTTGCGTGTTGAGCTCACAGTGTTCCTTCCCTTATACTGTGTTAATGAATCATCATGACACTGCACAAAGCAGCAGATGTTGGAACTTCACAGCCTCACAGGGCTACAGTTTGTCATTTTATGGGGAAGTTCCTCTCGACGTGGACATCCAAGTAATGAGAAAACCCTGCTACAAACTCGCTGCTCAGGGCTCAGCGCTTTAATGAAGCAATAACCACATTATTACCTCAGTCAGCGTTATGGCTTGTAAACAACCTAACAGCAAAACTCAGATTCAGAAATTCAGACACACATTATTAATGCCCTATTTTGTTTGATTTTTCCACAAAATGTCTTATCAAGATACAACGATGAGATGTCAAATAGGCATATTTATCATGTTATTCCTCCCTAAAACATTCAGCACAGGGCACAGTTCATGTGATTGATGATATGAAGGTGCTGAACCCACATTTACAGTCAGATGGTTCCTCTATACATTGCATGCACTTTAAGTTAAGAAGACTTATAGATTTATCAACTGAACACACAGCATTTACTTTGAGAAGCTTACGGAAACAATTAAGAGGATAACCAATGGCTCTAGGTCTATATTTCCTGGGTGTGAGATGGAGGATTTGTCTCTCTGGCACAGGTCCAGATCCTCACAGGATGTACTAGAATGCAAGATCTCTACCAGCAGCGAGAAGATGCACGCACCTGGTTTTGGTATGAGAAGACTCCTCTGTGATAAGCTTGCAAATATTTCGCAACTACAACCTACAACAATATACTTATTTATCTGCTTAGAATATTTATCTACATAAAGGTACTTTATTATTTAGCAAATTACAAATATTTATTTATATACGTATTTACATTTAGACATTTTGCAGACGCTTTTATCCACAGCAACTTACAAATGAGGACAATAGTCGCAATCAAACCAACCAAGGAGCAATAATAATATGTTTGAATTAACCCTTTGATGCACAATATGGGTCTAGAGTGACCTGACTGACTTGAAATTGTCTATATCTTTACAAGAAATTAATTTCATTATTCACTGGTATTCCTCATTTAAATTACTATATAAATAAAAATATATGTTTTAAAATGTTTTATTTGACTAATAAGTAAAAGATTTATTTATATAAATTATTAAATACTTATTTAAACATAATAATAATACCAATAATAATAAAGTATTACTATTATCATTATTATTTAATTATTATTAATAATGAATCATTACATAATTATTTAAATATAATAATAATAACAATAATAATATATCATTATTATTTAATTATTATTACTAATGAATCATTACATAATTTGTTTATTTACTTATGTATATATTTACATAAACTAAATTATATTTTTTAAAATTGTTAATTATTTATTAATATTATTAAGTTATATAATAATAATAATAATAATAATAATAAGTATTATTTGTTACAATCTAATAATAAGTAGTAGTATTATTTAATTATATTATATATAGATAACAATTTGTTGTGTTTTAACTTATGTATTTATTAACAAAGGAAATTATATTTGAAAAGAATAATTATTTAATGATTTATTATTATTATTACTACATAATAATAATAATTATTATTATTATTATTATTAATATTGAATTATAATAGTGATAATAAATCATATAACAATTATTTGTTATATTTGTGTGTGTGTGTGTGTGTGTGTGTGCACACACACACACACACACACACACATACATACATACACACACACATAAATATAACAAATAATTATGTAACCTGATTTATTATTAATGTTATGTTGTTGTGTAATAATAAGTATTATTATTATTATTATTATTATTATTATATTTATATTTATTTGTTTTTATGTAATGAAAATAAGTATTATTTGTATTAAGATGTATTATTATGATTATTATTTCATTATTTTAATAATACATCATATTAAATGAATTACTTGTGATATTTATTTACTTATTTATATATGTTTATATTTACATAAGTAAATTATTTTTTTATAATCATTTAATATGATTTTTTTTAGAGTTTACAAAATAATTACACACACACACACAGTACAGACCAAAATTATATATATTATTCACATACATTATAAATAATTATTTTTTAAATGTAATTATTTAGTCCAAGTTTATATACGCATTAGTAAAAAAGTAAATAAATAAATTCATTTTTTTAATTTCATGTACATGAACTAGAAATTAAAATTACTGAAACATATAAAGTGACCATGAAGTCAACAATGAATATTCTAATTTTTCATGGAATATTTTTATAAATAATTTTTTGGTTATCGTTATTTTTTTTAAACATTCAATTATAAAACCACAATGATCCAACAATTCCAATCATTCCCCGACGGGCAAAATCAAGTCTCACCTCACATAGTTTCACTCAGATATATTATTTCATGCTGTCTTTAAACTAATTGTATATAATCATATTGAGAATTTCAATGAAGATAAAGATAAAACAGGCTGTTTTCTAGCTAAAGAAAGCAACTAAATCCAACATTGGCCCTTCTGACCCCATTTACACATTCACATAGATTCTTTTTCAGTCAGGCATTCTAGGTTTAAGTGTGACCGTGTTCAGAAATGTCTACTAGCAGAACATAAATCCCGCTGAGAGCTGGTGGAGATTCTACTCAAGCACAGAGACAGCCTTCGCTTTTCACGTGGACATTTGGCATTCCGTTGAGACGGCGCTCCTCGCAGAGCCAACCGCCGACTTTCACAGCTTCATTTATCTGTGAGCAAACACCAAAGCCTGCATTATCATTCCAAACGAGTCCCGAGCCATGAATCACATACAACAGCATGTGGGTGAGTCAGTTCCCAAATCTACAGCCAACAGTGTCAACTTCACTTACTACAACCCTCGTATTCCACTTCAGCGCGAAACGAAAGAACAACACCGAACGAAATGATGCGAAACAAGAACAAAGATCTAACAATACCATTGTAGTAACAGCCCTGAAATGATCCGCAGACATCAGTGAAGCTAAAACTCCAGACATCAAACATCGGCACGGCAAAGCGCTCATCAGCCAGACGGCAGAATACCATTATACTGCTGAACGCAAGCGCTATTTATGTTCAGCGCGTCTCTTTCTTTCAAACACAAACTCTTCACCTTGGATGCTACTTATCTTTGATGGCACTCCCATCATGCCGTTCTGCCACCAGCAGCAGCAGAATCAGTATCTCTCAAAGCTCCGGTTTTAATGAGTAAACAAGCTACAGCAGGGAGAACATCAGACAGGATCTTTTACTAAAGACAGGAAGTTACGGTCTGAATGGACCTGAAAGACCACACAGAATCAGGCCGTTTTGACTTAAGGAAACAAAAAGGTCCAACCAATGGTGTAGTAAAAAAAGCATAAAAGGACTTCAACAATTCATAAGGAATCCATCCCAGCTTCTCTTGGGACGTCTGATGGTTTGGAAAAAAAACGAAATTCTAGAAACTTTAACAGGCTCTTTTTCACTCAAGTTCTTCTACAGGAAAGCAGGACAGTCCCAAACCACCAAAGGAACATTCCCCATCGCCACACACCGAGGTTTATTTTAAGGAAACAGGCCCCAATGGGGCCAAACAGGTTGGAGGTGTGGCGGCTTTTGCACAGGCCCTTTTGTTTACCAACAAGACCAGTGTGGGAGAGGCTGGCCTCCTTTGAGGAGGGAGATGAATAGGTTTGTTAGTATGTTAAAAGCCGGAAACAAGAAGCGTCTCTTTAGTAAAACATCCTTACATAGTAGCTCCGCTTTGAGAAAGAGGCCAAGCTATGGGCCGGCACCCTCAACCACTTAATGAGAGCTCATACAGAGAAATATACACACACGCTTATTTACACATATTTTGTACCGGCCATCAAATTGTATTTTGCATAGTTTGTATTTAGTATTATATATTTATGCCTATAATGTGATTTTTGGTAGATTGCATAATTAGTGAACAGTTATTGTGTATTATTGACTAAAGATTTAAGGATTTTAGTTTAGTATGCTTTTTTTACTCCTTTTTTTGGATAATTTTATTCAGAAAGTTTGCATAATATTGATTAACAGTAAAGACATTTATAATGTTCTAAAACATATTTAATAGGGTTTCACAACTGTTTTTAACATTGATTTATTTGATAGATTTTTTAAGCACCAAATCAGCATATTAGGATTATTTCTGATAGATCATGTAGTGATTTTTGAAGTGAAGACTGAAATAATGGCTGCTGAACATTTAGGTTTTCCACTACAGGAATATGACATTAAAAGATATTTTGGTAACACTTTACAATAAGGTTCATTAATTAAACATTAGTTAATGTATTAACTAACATGAACTAACCATGAGCAATACATTTGTTACTGTATTTACTAATCTTTATTAACATTAGTTAACGGAAATACAGTTGTTCATTGTTTGTTCATGTTAGTTCACACTGCATTAACTAATGTTAACAAGATTTTAATAATGTATTAGTAAATGTTGAAATTAACATTAACAAAGATTAATAAATGCTGAATAAGTGCAGTTCATTATTAGTTCATGTTAACTAATGTGGTTAACTAATGAACCTTATTGTAAAGTGTTACCGATATTTTTTAGAAAAAAAATATAGTAAAATAGAAAATGGGGCCCTGTTTATTTATTCCTGTTTATTCTGTTTTTTCCAGAATTAAATGTTTAAATAATAGTCTAAATACTACAAATCATGAAACTTACAAAGTTTAACTGCAATTTATTCAAAGTTTATGTAAAATTATATTTTTTTCACTGTTTTATTTTTTTCCAAATTCAGCTTTTTCTGATCAAATTTTTCTGGATTTTGTTTTTGTTTAAATTTTTCTAGACTCTGTTTTAATGGTTGAATTGAAAAATATAAATTAAAAAGCATGTCTAAATAATTTAAATCATTAAACTTAAACAATTTAACAGCAATTTATTAAAATTTTATCAAAATTACATTTTAAGACCCTATGAAATCTCTTATTTTTTCCCAAATTCTGAATTAAATTTTTTTTTTCCCAAATTCCGCTTTTTCTGTTTAAATTTTAGGGATTCTGTTTTTTTCTGTTTTAATTTTTCTAGACTCTGTTTTAATGGTTAAATGAAAGAATATGAATTAAGAAAAGCATATCTGATTATTTAAATCATGAAACTTACACAATTTAACAGCAATTTATTAAAAGTTGATCAAAAATGACATTAAGGCCCTATAAAATCTTTTATTTTTTCACAAATTCCATTAAATTTTTGTCCAAATTTGGCTTTTTCGGTTTAAAACTTTCAGGATTCGGTTTCTTCTGTTTTCATTTTTCTAGACTCTGTTTTAATGGTTAAATTGAAAAATATGAATCAAAAAGCATTTCTAATTAATTAAAATCTTGAAACTTACACAATTTAACAGCAATTTATTAAAAGTTTATCAAAAAATTAAATGAAGGCCCTATGAGATCTTTTTTTTTTTTTTTTTTTCACAAATTCCATTTAATTTTTTCACAAATTCTGCTTTTTCTGTTTAATATTTTTGGATTTTGTTTTTCTGTTTAATGGTTAAATGAAAGAATATAAATAAAAAAAAAGCATATCTAATAATTTAAATCCTGAAACTTACACAATTTAACAGCAATTTATTAAAAGTAAAAAAAGAAAAGAAAAAAAGAAGGCCCTATGAAATCTCTATATGATTTTATTTATTTTTATTTTTTCCAAATTTGGCTGTTTCGATTTTAATTTTTCTTGAATCTGTTTTAATGGTTAATTTAAAAAATATGAATCAAAAAGTATGTCTAATTAATTTAAATCATTAAAACCAACACAATTTAACACCAATTTATTAAAAGTTTATCAAAAAAAAAAAAAAGACATTTTTAAGGCCCTATGAGATTTTATTTTTTCACAAATTCCATTTAATTTTTTTCCAAATTTGTCTTTTTCTGTTTAAAATTTTCTGGATTTTGTTTTTCTGTTTTAATTTTTCGAATTAAGGCCCTATGAAATCTCTTATTTTTATATGTGCGTTTTCTGCATCACGGAAATCATAGGACCCTATTTAAATTAATTTTGTAATATTTCACAACATTACTATTTTTAATGTAATTTAGTAAATGCAGCCTTGGTGAGCATAATGGACTTTTTTGGAAAACATTAAAAGAAGCTTGAAAGGTAGTGTAGTCAGTATTTAGGAATTGAGCCATTCTCAGTGTGTGAGACATTGCATGTTTTAAACAACAAGACAAATCATGGCCACCGAAACAGAATGGTATTAAACTGACACAAGGTCATCAGAAGAGCAGCAAAGGAGCCAGTGTTTGTTTTATATAGAGAGGGAGGTTGTGCAGTCTCGTCTTTATTAAATCGGACACACAATCGGAACAGAACAACAGCAGACGCTGGAAAGCTACGGGAGGGTGGGAGCTGAGACAGAGAGAGGACATTGTGCTGAGTAAGGAGTGCTGCAGTGCCCGTCTGCTTCCTCACGATCTCTAAAGGTTTCATCCACGCTCAGCCGACCCTCGTCTCTCACGCACAGGCCAAGGGCACGGACTACAGCACAAGCTTTTCCATAGGAAACTCAGCTAAAGAGCCATTCAATGCTCCAGTGACTCAGAAAAAAAGAACCTGATACCATCCATGTCACTGCAAAAATAACTTTTTTTTAGATTTGTCAAAAGACAGAGGACTAAAGCTGAATCCAGACAAGGATTTATTTTCTGCCAGCTCAGTCTATTGCCAACATCTTTGATTTTAAAGGGGTCAAGACATGAGAAATCAGATTTTTACCTTGATCTTTTGGCATATAAGAGGTTTTTGTACCATTAAAACATCCTGCAAGTTTTAAAGCTTAAAACCTCCTTCTCATTATAAACAAAGCCTTTATTTAATCAAGCTCTGAAAAAGGCTCATTTGGATCTGAGATGCAAGGTGACGTCACTCAGGCACAAACATTTACATAAACACTGCCTCCAGAGCAAGGCATCAACGAATAGTCTTCTTCTTACCATAGGCTCCACCCACTGTTGTTCAGTCGCTTAACGGCTGACACTTGAACACGCTGAACATCGCGTCACGCCAAAAGCAAATAAAAATTATAATCACCGCCGATATCTTGTCAACAATAGGACAAATGAATTGAAAGAACTGCACTGACCTGTTCAGTTTAAACTAGGGACGCCTCAAAATGAAAATTCTTGGCCAAAGCCGAACAAAATTACACATGGACCGAAGACCGATTGTCGATTACCGAACACGTTTTTTGCTATTTTGGACTAAATAATTTCGGTTGCCAAACATTCGGTGCATCCCTAGTTTAAACAGCTTGTTCGCGTCTTTGTACAGATATCAGAAGGAACTCAGCGTAAGAAACAAGTAAATAGTTTATTTTTAATGGCATTCTGGATCGTGTCTGAGGGTTGTTTGGAGTATTTTGTTTTGTAAACAAGGCACAGTGTCACTGAGAGTTCACAAAGAAACATTTGTTGAAAGATGAAGCGGCACTAGATCTGACTGCAGCTGCATCACAAACTGTAAGTAAAAGGTTTCATAATGCTTTCTCTGGAAATTATCGGTTTTTATTGATCATGTTGTCAGAACACTCACACGCAATAGCGAGGGGGCGTTGATACATGTTTCCTATGCAGTGACGTTAACCAATCATAATAACTGAAAACTGAAAAGCCTTGAAGGAGTAGTTCAGTTTCAGAACAAAACTTTGCAGATAATGCACTCACTCCCTTGTCATCCAAGATTTTCATGTCTTTCTTTCTTCAGTCGTGAGGAAATTATGTTTTTTGACGAAAACTTCTCGGGATTTCTCTCCATATAACGGACTTCTATGGTGCCCCCGAGTTTGAACTTCCAAAATGCAGCCTCAAAGGGGTCTAAACGATCACAGCCGATGAAAGAAGGGTCTTATACAGCAAAATGATTGGTTATTTTCTAAAAAAAAAAAAATACAATTTATATACTTTTTAACCTCAAATGCTCATCTTGTCTAGCTCTGTGTGTACTCTGTGTATTCCGGTTCATGACAGTTAGGGTATGTCAAAAAACTCCCATCTCATTTTCTCCTCCAACTTCAAAATCGCCCTACATCGCTGTTTTACCTTTTTTTGTAAAGGGTGTTTGATCTTATTTGCACGTTCACTTTGTAAACACTGGGTCGGTACTTCTGCAGCAACGATGATTTTGAAGTTGGAGGAGAAAATGAGATGGGAGTTTTTCGACATACCCTAACTGTCATGAACTGGAATATACAGAGTTCACACAGAGCTAGACAAGACGAGTGTTTGAGATTAAAAACTATTTAAGTTGTAAATGTTTTTAGAAAATAACTAATCGTTTTGCTAGATAAGACCCTTCTTTCTCCGCTGGGATCATTTAGATCCCTTTGAAGCTGCATTTAAACTGCATTTTGGAAGTTCAAACTCGGGGGCACCATAGAAGTCCATTATATGGAGATGTTTTTCCTCAAAAAACATAATTTCTTTATGACTGAAGAAAGTAAGACATGAACATCTTGGATGACAAGGGGGTGAGAACATTATCTGTAATTTTTTGTTCTGAAAGTGAACTACTCCTTTAAAGGACCCACACCTTAAAACAGGTCATTTTAGACAGACAGAGAGTTTAAAAAACTTTATTAACATTATAAGTAAACCTCAGGGAACATATTTAAATAATAAAAAAAATGTCATGACCTCTTTAAGAAGAAATATAAGCTTGTAAAACACATTTCATCTCATAGACAGTGCTGGTATTACAGTATGTAAAGCTGTTGAGAAATCAATGATGGATGGAATATCAAATAGCCATGCCACGTGAAAACCAGCTGGAGACTCAACAGAAACAAAACAATCCGGATGCAACATTGACATGCACACGCTGAGACACATGCTCGCCTGTATAATCCTCAATGTTTGCCCATTCACTTTCACACTGATTTCAAGAACTCTTTGCAAGACATTTTGGTTGGTGCACAATATCCTCTTATGAATAATGGCACTTGGGTCTCTGTTTACTAGAAACAAAAGCTTCTCAGAGTCATGCATCATATTAACCAGCTAATCGGTATTTCATCACGCTCTATGCCATCATTACTGAGGAATGCTGGGTCAAATAATGGGAATCAATTTCATTGAAAATTTACTCTACTTAATTAGAGCAATTTTGCCTGGCAGTTTTAAAAATAACTCTTCAGCGTGTTCCTGTTCCCTGCTTCGCCCTCTCAGCTACCCAAAATGTCTCCGTAACATATCAAAAGGGAGAGAGAGAGAAACACAAACACCCACTGAAATCACAATAATATGACAGGATAGAAAGCCAGAATTTGAGAGTAGGATGCAAACACTAATGCATCTTGCATCAAACAAAATGATCTGAGCATGTATATATATGCTTATACACAAGAATTATCAGATGACATGAAATAGCGACGAGAGGATCGATCTTGAAACGTGGATACTTCCGAAATGTACGCTATGTTTTGTCAATACTTACATAATATCAGTAATATCAAATAGTTTAGTTTTTTTTCTTTTTTGATTAAATGTATTTTTTTTGTGTGCGTGAAAGAAACTATTTATTAAGCTTTTGCTATGGTAGAAAATAATTGTGTATTATAAATACAAAAAAATGTGACATTCATGATATAGCTTGCATATTATTTGTTATTATTTATTTCAATATGCTTCTTTTTAAAAATAATAAATGACTATAATTAGCTATTTTATTATTGGCATATAATTTATTTTTATTATTTATTTAATAGGCCTATGATTCCTTCTGAATAATATATATATATATATATATATATATAATAAAAATATCATTTAACAGAAGAATCAGTATTCAGTTTCATACAAAATCTAAAACATTATATACACTTCCAGTCAAAAGTTTTTGAACAGTAAGATTTTTAATGTTTTTCAAAGTTTCTTCTGCTCACCAAGCCTGCATTTATTTGATCCAAAGCACAGCAAAAACAGTAAAAGTTTGAAATATTTTTACTGTTTAAAATAACTGTTTTCTATTTGAATTTATTTGAAAATGTAATTTATTCCTGTGATTTCAAAGCTGAATTTTTAGCATTAGTACTCCAGTCACATGATCCTTCAGAAATCATTCTAATATTCTGATTTGTTGCTCAAAAAAACATTAGTAGAAGTTTTTCAGGTTTCTTTGATGAATAGTAAGTTCACAAAAACAGCATTTATCTTAAATAGAAATTATTTGTAACATTATAAAATGTCTTTATCATCACTTTTGATCAATTTAAAGCATCTTTGCTAAATAAAAGTATTTTCTTTCCCAAAATTATACAAGCATGTCAATGGTGTAGTGTAAAATCCTACAAAAGCTTTTTATTTCAGAAAAATACTGATCTTTGGATCTTCCTTTTCATCAGAGAATCCTGAAAAAATGTACTCAACTGTTTTAAATATTAATAAAAATAAGAAGAAATGTTTTTGAACAGCAAATCAGCATATTAGAATGATTTCTGAAGGACCATGTGACACTGAAGACTGCAGCAATGAGGGTGAAAATTTAGCTTTGATCACAGAAAATAAATTATGTTTTATATATAATATATTCAAATAGAAAACAGTTATTTTAAATAGTAAAACTTGTCAACATTTTACTGTTTTTGCTGTATTTTAGATTAAATAAATGCAAGGTTGGTAAGCAGAAGACACTTCTTTAAAAATATTAAAAATATTACCGTTCAAAAACTTTTGACACTAAATATAAATATTTTATAAACACAGTTCCTGATAGTATCTGGTACATGATTAAAAAGAAAATTGGTGGCATCAAAAAAGGAAGAAAATGTGAAATCTAAATCTGTAGATTCCATATGGCCCCGATCATTAAGTAGCAATTTTTTCAAAAATTAAATCATCTTTCCCCACCATGTGTTCCCTTATACAACATAATAGATACAAAGCAATGTCCCAAAAGCCACCATATGCACTTAAAGAATGAGAAAATTATAAAGGAGTGATGGACAGACCAAGAGTAATGGATGTTATCACACAGCTTCCATCAGCAGTATGGGCCGCACAACTCATGGTGCTGGATTACAGCCAGCCAGTTGTGACATCAGCCGTGTGCGTGATTCTGACACCAGCAGAGACAAACACACACACACACACACACACACACACACTCATCTGCCCACTGCCACCCACTCCTCTCTAATCTAATTACAACCCCTCAACCAGCTGCTTGTGTCGGCAGACAGCAGCGGCAGGACGGAGGCCGGTGCAGAGTATCAGCTATATTAAATTTTCATAAACTAAATCTTTCGAAGACAACCTGATACTGCTGTTCTTTTAATAAGTGGACCAGCTGGACAAAGGCGCTGTGGATTCAGACCTCACCCAGTCTATTCACTAAAACCACAGTCATCATCATGACCTTACCTTCGAAATGCCTTCACACACAAAAACTAGAGCATTCAGCACAACACCACATTCTTCCCCGACTATAGAGACATACACAATGAATTCTCAGCTCAGTCCAATTAAAAAAACATAGCAGGAACAGCAAACGTGAATTGTGGTGTCAGATATTCTTCTTCCATGACATCATGGAGCACCTTCAGCCCAGTTTACACCATCAGCAACTTTGTCACAAAGTCACTAGTAGAAATATGAATGCGTACTCATAGGGCTGGGCAATTTGGCTTAGAATCAAAATCTCGATTAATTGAACATTTTAACCCGATTACGATTAATGAACGATTATTTTATTTATTAATAAAATTATATTTAATTATATTTATATAATATTTTTTTGCCCTCATAGTTCACTGACAAGTTTTGTACAGTAAATATGTTCACATATTAAAAGCGAGAGTTTTTTGGATGAAGGGTGCATTACTTGATTTTAAAATAATTGAAGGAAACACACTATCTACGATCTGATTATTAATTGAACATCAGTGTTGAACAACTGAAATTAAAGCAAGCATTGCTTAAAACGAAAAGTCACATTTTTCTTAAATTAGTGAAAATAAATAACTTGCACTATTGGAAACAAAATAAATAATTTTCAATGTTTTTCATATTAAAAGTAGAAAATAAGCACTATCTCCTCTAAATAAAATTACCCTTGTATATCCTGTAAATACTTTTTACTGTATAAATACTGTTTAAGCTCTCCATCGACATGTCGGCGGAATAACGGAATGGAGCGCTAGTGTTTTTTAAAGGGAAAGTAATTGAAATAATCTTCCTGGAAAAATTTTAACGATTATAGGTTCTGAATGTCGATTTCGATTATTTTTCGATTAATCGTCCAGCCCTACGTACTCACATACTCTAGTACTCAGCAGTGGCAGCAATTAATTGTGACATTTAGAGTATATTTACAAGACAGCAATGTAACATGAAGTTTTGCATACATATGACAACATTGTCAAAATGATCCCCATTACTATGCAAACCAGGCCAGTAGCTGGAGATTTCGCTTGTAAAGAAACACCACATACCTATAGACTGAATACATAAAACACATATGCATGATGTAATCGTTTTCACAAGTTTGTGGTTTTGTAGTTTACACAAAGACAATAATGGTACGGTTTTCAAAAACATGCACTTTAACACCCATTTTCAAAAGTCTGCATTGTACTCATCTACTCACTCTCCACTAACTCACTAACCACTTGTTCCAAACCTATATGAGTTTCTTTTATCTTCTGAATCTGAACACAAATGTAAAATAAGCTAGGTAAAATAAATACTGATTTCTCGACTTTAATCACTTCTCATTTTTACGAAACAATATTGATTATTAAAGTGCCCCTATTATGCCTTTTCAAATATGATATTTCATGTAGTGTGTCATGTAGCTGTATGTGAACATAAACTATCTGCAAAGTTGTGGCGCGGACAGTGCACGATAAATGAAGTTTTTATCTATCAAAAAAAAAAAGAGTCGGCTCACATTCGCCTAAACGAGTCGTCAGCAATTCGAATCTTTTTCTGTAACGGCCACACGTCACGAGCTACACATTTGCGTAATGTCCGCCCACATTTTTATGTCGCGAACAACTTGCCCGCCCACAAACAGTAGGTCTACCATACCATTTTCACGTGGATTACATCATGTCAAGAAGGCGTCCTGCGCTGTGAGAGTGAATTTGTTTTATATGCCCTTCCGAAAGATGAAACTACCAAGAATGAGCGGTTAACATTCATTTTTTGAACACCTCAGCAGTACAATTCCAATCTTGTGTTGTGTTCGCGTCATTTTACTGATGACTGCTTTTCCAATCTTGGGGAGTAACGTTACAACGCGAGATTCACCAAACGTTTGGTTTTAAAAAATGGATCAGTGCCCAGTTTATTTGGACCGGCTTGCTCCTCTGAACTTCTACCAGTAAGTATGATTAATAATTGATGATTGTATTTTCTAGCGATCGTTCAAAATACGTCTTTGTGTATGTTATGGTGTGTAACAACCCCGCACATGTCTTGGTAACCGGCTAACTTGCGTTTCTGTAGTTCTGTTGTTCAGCTGTGAGTGCAATGTAGTCTAAAAATTGTGATTGATGCAGCTTGACTGTCTGTCTGCCTTATTAGTTTAAGTAATGATAATGATAAACGATGGCTTAATGCAGTGTTATGCATTGTACAATGTTGAAGTTCACAACGTAGAGGTGTGCCCGGTTCGCTTACAAAAGCAAATTGCAAGCACTTTCCACAGTTAACATATGACACCCACTGAGAAACGTCCTGCTCCAGTCGTGCTTGCAAAACAGTTTCTTGTCTATATGCACTTCAACCGTTTCATCGTCAGACTCCAGCTCGAATTGATAGGGTAAAATCGAGGCTATGTTTTCTATGTATTGACAGGTCTCCACAGCTGTCATTCAGTTATGGCAATGGGCGTTTCGTTTTTGCGCTGTAGCGGTAGACCAATCATGAAGGACTGCACCATCTGACCAATCACAGCAGTGAGGGCTCAAGGAAAGGAGGGGTTTAGAGAGACTGATTCTTCGAACTGCTTCAAACAAGTCGTTTACGAATCATTTAGAAATGGGGTAAAATTAAATCTAATTTTGGAGAAAACTAAAGTGTTTTTTGAACTTGCATACATGTAAACCTGTTTTAAGAGACTAATACAACAATATTAACTACCTTTAAAATGGCATAATAGGGGCACTTTAAATCCCAAGAATCGATTAGTCTAGACTGTTTTTAGTTATTGAATGAAACATTGTAGCGCACCTCCCATACAATAAAATCACAAAATGCTTTGTAAATTTCTTACTTTTGAATTGAAACAAATTGTGTCAATTTTATTACAATATTCAAACAATAAATACCATTTTGGTGCTGTTTAATGGAGTGAAAGATTGCTGTAGCTTGTGAACTGTTAGTCTCTTCCACTTTAATGTTAATAAGTTTTAGCACGAAATAAACTATTCAGTCAGTGTTTCAACTGTGCAAAGATGTCTATATAACAGCTTGTAAACAATGTCATGTAATGTCACATTTACCTCAGAAAAAAAACATATTTGGTGACCAAAAATTCATTGATCAGTTATTTACTAGTTGTAAATGTTTTAGTGGTGGGCCGTTATCAGCGTTAACGTGCTGCGTTAATGTGAGACTCTTATCGGGCGATAAAAAAAAAAATATCGCCGTTAATCTATTCTCAAATTTGGGTTGGGAGCTGGGTCTATACTACGCAAGCTATGATGACTTTCACCTTGATATTAATATCGAATTGCACTGTAGGGGGCGAGAATGATTCTTCGAACCTGTGTGTATGCCTACTGTGAAATTACCACATCAATCGAGACGTGCTAACATGGATGCCGCTATAAAGCCGCCGGGCTTGCTTCAGGGCAGGTGAGTTGTTAGACCCTTTTTACTGGGGCACGTGCATGAGTTATAATTTACTTTGATAATCCCGAAATAAAGACATTAAACCATATGCAACAACTGAATTGACGCTTCTAAAAGCAACGCAGTTTAACCGAAGACTATGCACGCAGATATCCATGTCCGCGTCGCGCAGCCTTTTACGCAGAAGTACATGCAGTGTATGAATAGTTGGTTCCACAAGTTTGTATAGTTAATTGTGTTGTAAATGCAATTGTCAAGCAGTTTGTGATGCATTTTGGAAACAGGAGATGAGCCCCTGGTCTAATGCGCCACCTGGCTTAAGAAACCCATTCTCAAAGACTTACTTTTAGTCATCATTTGGGTAGCACACATATATCTGAATGCCTTCGGCAGAATTCAAATTAGCCATTTTAATCTAGATTAATTCCAAGATTACAGTGAGATTAATCTAGATTAAAAAAATTAATCTATGCCCACCACTAAAATGTTTAAATAAATCCATCAAGGTTTCATGCCAGTCACTATTTAAATGTTTATATTAAAAAAAAAAAAAAAAAAAATTTAAGAAGAAATATAATTATGTAATTGTAAAGTTAGTATTATAGACGAAGAATATAGAGAAAACTTGCCATGTACTGTACATGAATTTATATCCAAAATAATTAATAGTAAATCTAAACAGTTGCCTCCGTTCACAGTAAATGCTGCTCCACACAAACTGTTATCATTTAGCCTACATGTGTGGAGTGTTTCAAACTCCATTTCTGCATAGCTGTGATTTTGAACTGCTTTTAACGTTAATCAGGGAACACAACATGCACCATTTCATCAGATTTGTAGGGTAAATCATTTATAAACCTACACAAAAAAAGGGAAAACATCAATATCTTTTTCAATACGCTAACTATTCACTGCGATTTCAAAATGAAAGCTTAAACCCCCACTCTGTATCTTTTATGTTTTGATGTTCAATAATTTACAGCCAATACGAAATAGCCAAATATTAAAAATTAAGTGGACATTTGAAGTAAATGCTGTTCAGTCAATATTAAACAAGTATACGGATTCAAATCTCAGTTTGACAGTTGAACAGCTGAGCCCAAGCCTCTGTTACTAATTCCAAAACGTCACTTTAGAACTAAAGTGATAGATTAATGGATTAATGAGATAGATTTTAAATAGATTAATGAGACCAAATATTGCCCATTAGATTTGCCCAAAACAAATTATATCTTATGTTTAACCACTAGAGAGACATCAGAGCCAGTGGTAAATTCCAGAAGGAATTCGTGCAGGTTCATGAGTGCAGAACGGCCGCTAACGATCCTGACTTCTCATGTCCCAAAACGTTGATCCAAATTTTCAAATAGACATTATCTTTATTAACAAACTAGGGGTGTAAATATTAATCGATTCGTATCGATGCATCGATTATGCAGCCGCCGATTCAATGCATCGATTCGTCCGCAAGAATATCGATTAATGTGTTTATTTTGCCGCCTGTTTGTTCACTTGTCTATTTTTAGAATCCGTTCCGATCTTTCTTTTACTGTCTATGGCTCCGATGTATTAAGCGTACTACCTACTCCTAAGCTGCGGGTGGCACTAACCTCACTGTCTTCTTCTTCACACGCGTTACTTTCGTTTCACAGTCCATCTATGATGTTGTTCATGTTCACAGACCTCACATTGTTGTCTGACTTTCAAGAGCGATGATTTTGAACTGATTTTGTGGAGTAGTATTCTATTTGCAGTTCATCTACTGCAGAGGATGTGTGACCATTACCTCTTAATAAGATGCAAATTGTATTTTCAAAATGTAACCAATTTTGTATGAAAGAAACTTTTTTAAAACGGTGAATAGGCTAATTGGCCATAGTAGACCTGCACTATAAGTTTTGTTTTTTTTTCTTATTACAATTTATCTGATTGCACTTTGTAGATGCAGTAACTTATATTTGCTGTTCTATTTGCAGTGCATTGAGCACAACTGCTTTAGTGGAACATACACATTATGTGAATAGAATACTGTTTCTGTATTCTCAATAAAAGGCAAATTATTTACTATTTTTGTTGATTTATTTGAAACTTAAAAGATATCATGTAAAAATATCTAATATTGAATCGAATCGGATCGAATCGCATCGTATCACAGGGAATTCTGAAGTATCGAAAATAATCGAATCGTTGGCTTAAGAAATCGGTATCGTATCGCATCGTCTTGAAGGCTCCGATTTACACCCCTATAACAAACTGCATATTTGAACTATAAACAAGTACATTATCGCCTGAAAAACTCTTAAAACTACACTCCGTGACACAAAAACAGTAATATTTATAAAATGATACAGGATTTGGGCGTCTGTCATGACACTCGCTGTAAGAAGTACCGCAAGCGGAGTGATCTGATTAAACTGTGAAACGGCTGTTGGAGTTCCAATATTACTCTAATATAGGGTTGGGTATCGTTTGAATTTTATCGATTTCGATTCCGATTCCGATTCCATTTATCGATTCCGATTCTTTTCGATTCCCAGTTTCGATTCCAATTTAGTAAAAAAAAAAACAACAACAAACACAAAAGTCAAACATTAATATATTAAACATGTTTATTTTCAGTGCTAGCTTGCAACATATTATTTTATTACAGGGGTTCTCAACCTTTTTTATATCAGGTCCCCCTTCTTCTCGGGTCAGTTTTGCAAGGCCCCCCTATGCCTGACATTTCCTCTAAAGGTGTTTATTTTTTAACCTTTTTTATTAACCTAAACATTAGTTTTGCCTTTTTATTTTTCTCCTGCATGTTATAAAAAAAAAATCAAACAAACTTTAAATTAAAGCTATACTTTTGAATTTAAAAGAAAATCCTCTGCTCTAACTTTTTAACATGAATACACACATACAGATTTAAAGCACCTAAATTATTTAATTCAGACATTCTTCACAACTTCAGAGTACTCTTTCTTAAGTGACTGAATATCTACTGTTTGTATTTATTATAAAATAAACATATAAATGAAAAATACAGTAAATACATTGTAAATCTGTTTATGCTGGTGCTCATATGTGCTTAAACACCACTGACCCTTACAAGATCCACCTCTATGGGTAAGCATTCATTATAAAAAACTCACAGGACATTCATTTTGAAAACTATGCAAATATTTTGAAATTTCACGCAAAAATACTATGGATCAGAGCACCGAAAGCATTAATAGTTTGTGAATCAACAGCGGACTTATGCGTGCCTAATGTACGACTCCGATATACAAGAATGAATACATTAGGCACGCGCGAGTTCGTTACTATTACTCTGGTCATCTTTGCCTTTACATTACGGGAGGGTTTGTTTCATGCAGCCAAGAGATAAAGTAGATACCTGTCTTCCCGCGGGGGTATAAGTGACTTTTATGTGGGCTTTTGCGGGACGAAATAACATATATTCCTTCTGGAGTGGGCGGGCGCAGGACTAAAATCCGTCCCTTGCAGATCTCTAAGATGAAGTTTGCGTGCAGCGGTAGATTTGTCTTCGGTTTTTACAAAGCGTAGACACACTTTTAAACGCTTACCGTGATCCATCTTTTCGACTGATGTTTACATTACCACGTAAAGTCCTGGCAGATTGCACGCGCGGAAGGTCCTGGCAGATCACTAGATGGAAAAAATGCAACCAGGAATCGAAACGAGGAATCGAAATTTTAATATTATAACAAGTATCCGATTCTTTATCTTAAGTATCCGATTCCAGAATCGGAATCGATTTTCGATTCCCAACCCTACTCTAATATCACACTCCTATCAGCCAATCAGATTCGATGACCAGAAATAACTGAACATTGTATATATATATACACATATATATATTAGGGCCGGGACTTTAACGCGTTAATTTAGATTAATTAATTACACAAAAATAACGCGTTAAATTTTTTTAACGCATTTTAATCGCACTTAGTTTTGCACCGCGGAACGTTTCTCACTGGATGAGATTAAGCGGACCGATTATACTGGAGC
>NC_133370.1:29594205-29637961 GCF_049309525.1 Garra rufa
ACCAGTGCACAAAGCATCTGACATCGAAAACAATCTAACTGCTCTTTTTTAGCCAGTCAGAAGACTTTGAGATGCTCTTTTTCTGGCAGTCATCCGAACGGTTTTGCTAACATGTCTTAAGTGAGTGGGATTTTGGAGAAAGGGGGGTATAATTCAGTTTCTAAGTCCTAGGAGGTCTGTAATACCTGGATAAAGGTATCCATGGGTCACTCAAGGACTTCAGTCTTAGAGGGGCTCAGCTCTGCAAGTTAAGCCTGAGCTGATGTGGCTTAGAGGAACACTTCATTCCTTGAGTGCAAGAAGTTCAAATTTTACTTAAAACAAGAAAAATACTGAAATTGCTATTTGTAAATAGATTTGGTTGGGTTATTTGGTGATTTCACTGGAAGGAAGAGTGTTTGGATGAACCAGGAGAACCAGGATGAGTTCAGCCAAAAATGAAAATTCTGTCATTAACTACTCACCCTCATGTGGTTCCAAACCTGTAAGACCTTCAATCATCTTCAGAACACAAATTAAGACATTTCTGATGAAATCTGAGAGCTTTCTGACCCTGCATAGACAGCACTTAACTACCATGTTCATGGCCCAGAGAGGTAGTAAGAACAATCGATAAAATTGTCCATGTGACATCAGTGGTTCAACTGTAATGTTATGAAGCTACGAGAATCCTTTTTATGAGCTGTCAAGACATCTACTATAATATAATGAAAAGTTTACCATTTATATGCTGCTTGGAAAGAGTGTCCAAGCACATGGCAACTTTTAAATAGCTGTCAGTGGAAAAAATATGCTTTTTGGGTCCAGATGGTGTAGCTACAGTATCTACCAGCATGGGCTATCTCTACCATGCTACCCAGCCAAATCTCCGCTCCTTGGCCAAGTCAGGTGTAGGTTAGCAAAATAGTTAACATTGCTTACAGCTCCTTTAAATAAGTCTTTTGACTAAGTTTGTGCTACTTTATTCAACGTGTGAATTCATCATGTATTCACATTACTGCTGCATACGCTAAAAAGGACCTCTCTGAAGCTACAACTTCTGTTCATAATGAAGTACTGTGATTCATCACTCATGTTCATCAACTACAATTAGCCTTTTTTAGCTACATGCAACAAAATACCACTCAAATCTGTAAATTTCTCAACACTAGAGCTTAACTGCATGGGCCTGTAGATGTTTCCTGCAACATTTTTCAGTAGGTGGAAGGTTGGCTCACAAAAAAGGCTGCTCTGAGTCAGAGCTCTTAATCCCTCCATAAGCGCAGTTTCACCTTTTTCCAAGTTGTGCTTCTCGAACGCTGTGTGAACATGCTGAGAGAGTACAGCAAGCTTTTGTACATGGGAATGTAATTTCCACAGAGAAAGAACATCCAGCTTGGTTGCTGATCTGTTTGACGTCGTTTCAAAGTTTCCGCTACATCACAGCACATACACCATTTAGGAAATTATCTGAAGTCAACTTTACTCATATTCATGTGCGGCTTTGAAACACACTTGGAAAGACTGCTATCAAGTTGGAATTCCATTCAAAATGTACGAGCGTTCGCAAGATAAATGCATAGAGACTCGTGACTGTATCATGAATGGCTCGTCCTACAACAAGTGGGTCAATGACAAATTAGACTGTCCAAGATAAAAGAAAAACCTAATATGCACAACTATTGAAAAGTTTGGGGTCGATATGATTTTTTCAAAATGTTTTTATGCTCAACAAGCAGGGATGTTCGCAAAACTGTCTCCACATCATTGTAGCAACATGATGATATGAAACAGTAGATCTGCCAGGCAAAAGGTGTTTTTAAAATAGATTTAAACATAAAAGGTCTTTAAAGTTGTGTTTTGGGCTTATGTTTTGGCAAAGTATCTGTAAAATGAATTAAAACTGAAAGTACAATATGGCTTAATCTCTTTATCAAGTTTCAAAGTGAAGCACGCACTTCAGTGTGAATGTAATTTAGACTGAGACAGTATACTACAAATAAAAAAAGAGGGTTGAGTCCCCTTTAAAGTTCAGGTACAAGTCAATTCACTGACTCATTTCATTGACTTAAGTTTTATTAGTTAAGATCATGGGTTGGAGCTCTTAATTTTGAACTCTCAAAGTGCATCAGATAGAATAATGTAACTTTAAAATGTACACTTTTGTTTCATATCTTCATTTGTCCTTTTTTTTTTTTAAATAATCGCAATAACTATTGTATCGTGGACAGTAATTTTGTAAAATATTATTACAATTTAAAATAACTATTTGTTTATTTCAATAAATTTTAAAATGAAATTCATTCTCTTGATGGCAAAGTTGAATTTACAGCAGTCATTACTCCAGTTTTCAGTGTTGGGGGTCGACCGATATGTGTTTTTCAGGGCCGATGCCGATACCGATTATTACAGATCAGGTAGACCGATAACCGATATATGTCAAAAAATAAGAATAGCAAAGGCTCTGATAAAAACCTTTCTATAAATGCTTTTAAATTATTTTATCAGCAAATCAGTTTTGAAAATGACCGATACCGATAACCATAAAAATGCTTAACATCTGCGCCAATAATCGGCCAAGCCAAAAAATTGGCTGACCCCAACTTCAGTGTCACATGATCCTTCAGAAATGATTTACTTATTATTAATAATGTTGAAAACAGTTGCGATGCTTTATATTTTTGTGGAAACCAGTATGTTTATTTCAGGATTCTTTAGTAAATGGAAAGTTCAAAAGAACAGCATTTATTTAAGTCATTTATTTAATTTCATTTATTTATTGACAACAGTTTTCTGTCACTTTTTATCAATTAACTGCACCCTTGATAAATAAAAATATTGATATTTATTTAAAAAACATTTAAGACCAAACTTTTAAACTCTAGTGTGTATAGTATCATTAATATATTTTATGTACACCTTGAATACATAAAAAAAGGAATGTATACATCTTAGTAATTATTTATTGTCCACTTTTCCCTTTCTTATTATTAATTCAGAATATTTTCTATCCCAAAGTTTCCTAATAAGCAAACTTTACTTCAAAAGTCAAAATAAACTTGAAAATGAAAAACAACAACAAAGACAATACGTATTCAAGTCACTGCATGTATGAAGTGCATTCTAATGGATTTTTAAACAATAACTAATAATTGATCTGGACAAAAGAAAAATGAGTGTCATTGAACCTAGCAACAATTTACATCGGGCAATCTGCAAAGATATTCATTCCCCCAACCAGAAGTTGTTCATTAAATTCAAGAAAGCCCCTATACATCATTAAGTGACTTTGCATTTCATCATATGGGTCTGTTCAATGCTAAACTCCTATCGCTTGCCGAGGTGATTTATTGCTTTCCACATGAAACGGGTCTGAATCTGAATAATCCTCTTGTGGTCATTTATAAAGAGATTAATTCTGGCAGTCATCCATCCAGACAGACAATAATACAGGTATCTCTGTTGCACACCCTCGAATCACAAAAGCCCAAATCAGTCTTTAATATTTAGTAAGGCTGAACTACATACGTTGGGAATGACAAAGAAGTTGTCTTGCTTAAACAGTTGTTTGCAATTAAAAATACAACATTGGAAACTCTACGTTCATTTGTAATGTGTATGCTCAAGCACCAAAAATCGTCAAAGCTATAGAAAAACGCCACAAGATATTATTACAGTGCTGAATACACTGAAGAACCAAAAACCATCAAAGCTACACTACAAGATACTCACGTGATGAACATTCCTTTGAAATCCACACAGAAATGACACATTTCCAAAGCTGGCGTAGAAGGAAGCACAGGATCACAGTGCACATCTTTCGACATAATTCATTGCCAGATTTAGACCCGTAATGGTGGCAGAGAAATGATAGTGTCCTTCAAACTAAACGAAATCTTACAACCGACTGAATATACCAGCCAGGATGGCAGTTAGCCTTCAATCAACTTCTATTAGTCTAATGCAGTCTGACTGCCTTCCTTAATCACAGGTCAACATTGAACTGCTTACCCTCTTTCCTTAAATGGGAAGATGCTAATCACAAACATGTTTGTGATAACGAAGACTTTATGAAAGTGCAATATGTTGCCGCAAGGCCATGTACAGGTCATGTATTGGCCCACAGAGATGTAGCCTAATTGTTGTTCAGAAACAGAGCCCACAGCAATAAAGAGTTGAGAAACATCTTAATCGCATCAGTGGAGATTGTAGGCCAGATTTCAATGGGATTACAGTGTCACCGCCGCTCTCACTGCCCACAGAAAGTTCAGTTTAAAAAAAACACGTACAGGAACACTTTTTAATGACCTTCAGACAGACTGTAATGACAGCTGACCAATGAAAGGAAAGATATGTTAATCTTAGATTGAGATGGTGCGTTAAGCAACTTCATCTCAGGAATTATGTTGTTATGTAAGGCCAGGTAAATTGGTAACGAGTAAAAAAAATGTTGCCGTCAAAGACAGTGATTCACATGCAATGTTTAACAACAGCTAGTGAGTCACTTAGAGTTGTGCTGAAAACTGTGATAATTTGGCCATTTTGTCACCAAAAACAAATATTGTAAGGTTTCTTATGTGTGAAAGGAAAATCGAATGAAACACAGCCTATTATTTGTCAATGCAGATTATTTTCTGCACAGCCTGACACTCCAGAGGCCTTTATAATGTCCTCAGGTCAGACCAAATGCTCCCACAAGAATATTAAAACCTATAAATCACAAACATATAGTCTCATTGTTGCTTTCAGTTAGAGTTACTTAAATTTTTACTTAAAAGCAACTCTTTAGTGTGTTAAATGTGTATATTTTACCTCACAGATGTCTGACCTTCACAGACTGTGAAAGTGCTAAACAAGTGTTCAGAGACCAAAGCAAATGTTTCTGGAGTTGTTTTCGAAATTTCAAAACAAACTAGCAAACAAACTCATTTTTGGCCTCATTTTGTTTGAAATGGTGCCACACAAGTTGTTCTTCAATTTAGCTTGAAGTATATAAATAAATGTCTTTAGGGCCATCACTAATGATTGTTTTGGTAATCGAGTAATCGGTCGATTATTCTGGCGATTGAGTAATTGGATATTTGTGTATGTGTGTGGTAATAAATAAATAGACCTATGCGAACAATAGATTTTAAAATGACTTAAAATACAAATTTAATAGCAAAGTCAATAATAATTGGTTCAAATAATATCAAAAGCAAGTAATCATGGTTCTATTGAACACAATTTAATAAAACAATATAGGCTAGTCATAACTTATGTACATTATGTAATCGCAAAAAAAAAAGAATCCTTGTTTAACATTGACTAAACAACATTTATTTCAAATGTCCACTTAATCTTTACTTTATTTTTACTATTTAAATCACAATGAACTGTCAGCATATTTAGAAAGATAACGATGTATTCTCCTGTGTTGACAACAATTAGTCATGACTAATCGATTCAAAATAAAACTTTGTTTGCATACTATATGTGTGTGTACTGTATATATTTATTATGTTTACAGTCAAGCCCGAAATTATTCATACCCCTGGCAAATTCTGACTTAAAGTTACTTTTATTCAACCAGCAAGTTTTTTGTTTTGACAGGAAATGACACAGGCTTCTCCCAGAAGATAATAAGACGAAGTACAACAGGCATCATTGTGAAAAAAAATTATTACTCATCTTTTATTTACATTTGAACAAAAAGTGTCATGTCCAAAATTATTCATACCCTTCTCAATAATCAATAGAAAAGCCTTTATTGGCTATTACAGCAATCAAACGCTTCCTATAATTGCTGACCAGCTTTTTGCATGTCTCCACTGGTATTTTTGCCCATTCATCTTTAGCGATGAGCTCCAACTCTTTCAGGTTGGAGGGTCTCCTTGCCATCACCCTGATCTTTAGCTCCCTCCAGATTCTCAATTGGATTTAAGTCAGGACTCTGGCTGGGCCACTGCAAAACGGTAATGTTTTTGTCTGCTAACCATTTCTTCACCACTTTTTCTGTGTGTTTTGGGTCGTTGTTGTGCTGAAATGTCCACTGGTGCCCAAGGCCAAGTTTCTCTGCAGACTGCCTGATGTTGCTGTTGAGAATTTTGATGTATTGCCTTTTTCCTTTTTTTATTGCTCCTGTCTTTCACCTGTTGAGTTGATTTTGGGGCCGTTCAGATGTAGCGTCTTTTGCGCGCTCAAGTTCGTTATTTCAAATGGAGACGCGCGGCTTGCGCGCGCATAATGGAAGCGACGCGGTCGCGACACGGTCGCGACGCGCACGCGGTGCGACGCACTCGTTTTTCCAGGTGCGTCCGCGCCGCATCGAGATAAAAACATCTCAACTTTTCAGAATGCCGCAAGCGCACCGCAGGTCATGTGACATGAACCAACCAATCAGCTTCCTCACGTTTTTCCGTTACATTGAAACCTCAGCAGAAACATGGAGGAGCAGCTCATCATTGTGGTCCAGGGATTTCCTGAACTTTATGATTTGTGAAGCCCCCATTATTTTGACGCTAATAGAAGAAACAATGCATGGAGACGCATAGGCTTGGAGCTAGAGCGCAGCTGATGGTTGCTTAGAAACGGCAGACGCTTCCGGACCGCAAGCGCCCGAGCGCTTTGTTGATAAGGAAGAAAGCGGCGCGCCTAGCGTTTTCCACGCGTTTTTAGGCGCGACATGTGAACGGCCCCTAAAACAGCTGTTCCCAATGAATAAGGGTAATTAGGATGCTTTAGAACAGCTTGGACTATTTGGAATGGTATAGAACTTTGGATTTTCCCATAGACTGTGACAGTTTGCAAAGGGTATGAATAATTTTGGACATGCCACTTTTTGTTCAAATGTAAATAAAAGCTGAGAAATATTTTTTTCACAATGATGTCTCTTGTACATCGTCTTATCTTTTGGGAGACATCTGTGTCATTTCCGGGAAAAAAAAAAAAATGCTGGTTGAATAAAAGATACTTTAAGTCAAAATTGGCCAGGGGTATGAATAATTTCGGGCTTGACTGTATATAAATACAAACACATACATGTATATATTAACAAAAAACATGTTAGATTTATATGTAAAATATTTATATTTATATATAATATAAATTATATACAAGTGTTTACATACAAATACATACAGATATTTTTTTAAGATAGATAGTTAAAGCAAAAATAAAACTTCTATTATCATTTATAAAAACCTCATGTTGTTCCAAACCTGTGTGACTTTTATTTTCTGCACAACAGAACTAAAATCCAATAGGGATCATTAGATACAGCAGACTGGAGTGTGAAGCACGCAATGGTGCACAAGAGAGCAACAGTGTCTTCTATGACTTTATTAACAAAACCACTTGAATATTGAGTTGTTTTACCACCAAAACCAATTGGAAAACGATCAGTGAGATGTAAGCACTGTAAGCACTTTTGCTGACGCTCTGCTTTAGTAAACATTACTCACAATGAGTCATTTAATAGCCCAACCAAACATTAATTTAATAATCTCTTTTTGATTTCTTTAGAATAAACAAAGTCATATGAGTTTATAAAAATATCGTGGAAAAGAATTGATGATACAGTTTTTTATTTGGCCAAAACTATTCGATTTCTTCTTGAATGATTGGAGATAGAATATACACTACCAGTCAAAAGTTTTTGAACCGTAAGATTTTTAATGTCTTCTAATGAAATCTTCTAATGATTTAATGAAATCTCTTCAGCTCACCAATTTTTATTCCAGATAAATGCTGTTCTTCTGAACTTTTTATTTAAAGTTGAAAAAAAGGATCATGTGACTGGAGTAATGATGCTAAAAATTCGGCTTTAAAATCACATTTGAAAATATATTCAAATAGAAAAGAGTTATTTTAAATAGTAAAAATATTTCAAAATATTACAGTTCTTGCTGTACTTTAGATCAAATAAATGCAGGCTTGGTGAGCAGAAGAGACTTCTATAAAAACCATTAATCTTACTGTTCAAAAACTTTTGACTGGTATGGTAAAAAAATATCTAAATACAAAAATAATAAATGGACAGAAAAAAATGCCAAAATGACAGAAAAACAAACATTTGTGTGTGTGTTTACACAAGCTACAATCTGCATTTTCGCCAATACTGTGCCACCAGAGGGAACTGGATGTGCCACCATGAGAATTGGCGTTTGGATTGTGCTAACGCACTGCCACTTCAACCAACACTGGGGGTTGGGCACAATTTTACCCTGGCAAGGATTGACTCAGACTGAGTGATTTATACAACCTCCAGGGTGCATTAACTGGACCCAGTGCCATGTATTTGTTGGTAGATGCCCAGCGGGTGAGCTAGTGTTCACTAAAACGGTCTAACCCAATCACATAACGACCCATAGGGTCATCAAAAGGATAGTGCACGTTTCATATAATGTAAGGCAGCTGTTATCAACTAGCTGATGTAACCATTGCTGAAAGAAAAATAATGGCAAAATATAGCACAAACAGTGGCAAGTAAATAAGCACCTGAAATGAGATGGCAGCGGAGACAGTAATTCATCTCTTCTGTAGTCTAGCACACTCTGGACGAAGTGAAATAGGTCAGCGTTTGAGTGGCGTGCTTGGTCCTCTGCCAAAGCTTCCAATTATTCACCGATCCACTTTTCTTTTCTTTTTATTCCTTTATTGTTGATCGGTAAAAGCAGTCATATGAACACAAGATGGCAGATGATGTAAACTGCAGACATTTTATTCATTCTGCTAGACATGCTGCACTAATAAATGAGTGATAGGGAGAATTTTTCACTTTGGGATGTAGCCTAAAATGGAGGGAGATTGTGCTTCTCTCACACATGTAAGGCTAATCCTATTGTTTGTGTTGAAAATGTCCGAATGAAACTGGAAACTGAAACAGGAAAGAAATTATATGACACCTACTTGAATAGAGTTAAAATAGGTGGATTAATCTTAGAAATTGCTTGGATCTTTCCATGAACACCACCATGGCATGTTTAACTGTAATTAGGAGCCCCTTCCCTAAATACGGACACAAATCACAGGTCCCTGCATGCTTTTTATCCAGGGGATTTGGGTCACATTTTAATCCTGCAGTCAGACGAATCTCACAGAGTTCAGCAGTTAATTACTTTAAATCGTCATTACTTTTATAATGCACTTTACATAATACACATTAAACTGTATTAGAATGAATTAAACATTCATATTTCATTGTTGATTCATTTATGAAACATTCATGAGCACTTCTTCAATTATAGACACTTAAATGTCCCAGGGGTTGATTTCTATTCAAACTAATTTACTAATATAAAAACAAATATTTCAACATCTTTCTGTTTGTTAATGTCAAACCATCTAGGAAACATTTTACCCAGTCTTTATTTCTGCTGCATTTCAAATGCAAATTTATGTATAGATTTTTTTTTTCTATTTTATTTTATTTTTATTTATTTTTTATTGCGCTTGTCATTTTTTGCGCTTGTGTCATTTACTAATTTTTATGAAGTTCAACAGATCCACGTCAACTATTTTGGCCATTTGTGACTACAGTAAATAGCATGCAGAAATTTACCTTATAAATAAAATGTATCATTTTGAATTCAGCTACAATTTTGTACAACTATACAAAAAGTGTGAAAATCTGAATCATACAAAAATCCATTTTTTTCAGACATTGCTAGTTGACCATTTAACTTGAGGGTTTTTTTGTTTGTTTTGTTTGGTTCTTTTTTTGCATTTCTTTTTGCGCTTTGTGTTATTTACCCATGTTTTGAAATTCAGCAGTTCCACAACAACTAATCTGGCCCAAAAAAAACATTTTGTGACTATGGTGTAAGCAATTAGCATGCAGAAATTTACCTTATTAAAACGTACAATTTTTAATTAAGCTACAATTTTGTAAAATTATACAAAAAGTGTGGAAATTAATCTGAATCATACAAAGATACATATTTTCACAGACATTGTTAGTTGACCATTTTACTTGAGTTTTTTTTGCACTTGTGCTATTTACAACAATTTTGTAAAATTGTACAAAAAGTGTAGAAATAAATCAGAATTATACAAAAATACATATTCTCCAGACATTGTTAGGGTTTTTTTTTTGTGCTTGTCATTTGAGCTTGTATTATTTACTATTATTATAAAGTTCAACAGTTCAACGACAACAATTTTGTCCCAAAACTATTTTTTTTTTACCATTGTGACTACAGTGTAAGCAATTAGCGTGCAGAAATTTACCTTATTAAATAAAAATATATAATTTTTAATTAAGCTACAATTTTGTAAAATTATTTAAAAAGTGTGGGAATGAATCTGAAGCATACAAAATACATATTTTATTAGACATTTTAAGTTATAAACTTACGTTAACTTAGATTTGAGAAGTTTTTTGTGCTTTTTTATGCTTGTTATTTACCAATTTTTTTGAAGTATAACAGTTCCACAACAACCATTTTGGCCCAGAATAGGTTTTCTACCATTGTGAATACAATGCTTATTAAATAAAATGTAACATTTTTGATTAAATTGTACAAAAAGTGTAGAAATAAATTTGAATCATACAAAAATATATATTTTTCAGATATTGTTTGGGTTTTTTTGTGCTTGTCATTTGAGCTTGTGTTATTTACCTTTTTTTTCCACAACAACAATTAAAGGTCCCATATTGTACACATTTCTGCAGGTTTATTTTAGTTGTTGATGTCCTTAAGAATATATATTTGCGGTATAAGTGCCAAAATCCATCTCAATCTATTTTTACAGCTCCTTTTTTAGGAGCTCTGTTAAAAACAGGTCGATTTTGGCCCATCTAATTAATATTCATGAGCCTCTCTTCTGATTGGCCTGTTGTTTTCTGAGTGACGCACAGCCAGGCCAATCACAGGTAACTACGGTCATGTATGCTTTAGCCGAGCCCAGAGCCATAGAAAGAGCCTAGCCTGCTGATACTCAATAAGATATTTCAGAATGATCATTAATGTTTTTTCTTTTTCAAACACCGAATGCAGTAAGCTACATAACTGTTGCTTTAGTAAAGCCCTTTTCACAATGCGCACTGATTCTGGAAAATTACGGGAACGAGCGCTGTGTGAACAAAAGCCAGAACCATAAAGGCAGTTTTGTAGTGATGATGTACGTTACCCTGCGACTCTTCACGACAAAAAAATACGTGCAAAGTGGAATGAAGCGGCGATCAGGCAGAGCCAGCTCCGCACTATCAGCGCTGAAGCACAGTTTGTTCAGGTTAGTTTCAATTTAGTGAAACGTACGCGTCGCATTACATCTCACATCCAAACGTCACATGTCTTTATGGGTTATGTGTAAAGCACGCACAGATTCCGGAAAACAACTGTGAATGAACCAAATTAAACAATTCCGGAACAAATCATGGGAAACATTATCCGTGTATTTACCGGAATCGCTGTGTGAAAGAGGCTGAACGTGCCTCTGGTCTCTTATATTCACGTTGTTCTGAAGCCTGTGCAATGATGTAGTTTCGACATCTATCGACTGAACAGGGTTTTCTAGATTAGTTTCCGTGTTGTTGTTGCTTAGCAATGTTATGGACGCGATGTTGTCTGGGTTTGACAAAAGGAGGGTGGGATGTGATTGGTGCTCGGGGTGGTGACTGAGTAGATCGGACGTCACATCGTTACGGAAGTCACAGTGGCTCGTGAAAATGAACAGCTACTTTAAGCAGGCTGTGTGCAGTTTACTGTGGATTGACTGTTTTGAAACTCATATGGTAGTTACATAGCCCCTAGACCTCAGTTATCATGAAAAAAGCCAGGAAATTTCGATTTTGACAATATGGGACCTTTAAGAGAATTTACTGTAAATCCACAAAGACAAAAATAAAACATAATTTAAGGAATAGTTCACCCAAAAATTTAAATGTTGTCATCATTTCCTCACCCGCATGTTGTTACAAACCTTAATAACTTTCTTTCTTATTTTGAATGTAAAAGAAGATATTTTGAAGAACCAAACTGTTGGTCTCCATTGACTTCCATTGTAAGGAAAGAAATACTACAGAAGTCAATGGGGACAATCAACTGTTTTTTGAATGATTTCGCGATATTTTCTTAAATGTGATTCTGGACCACAAAACCAGTCATAAGTAGCAAGGGTAGATTTGTAGCAATAGCCAAAAATACAAAGTATGGGTTTTCTTTTATGCCAAAAATCACTACAATAATAAGTAAATATCATGTTCCATGAGGATATTTTGTAAATTTCCTACCCTAAATATTTTAAAACTTATTTTTTGATTAGTAATATGCATTGCTAAGAACTTCATTTGGACAACTTTAAGGGCGATTTTCTCAGTATTTTGATTTTTTTGCACCCTCAGATTCCAGATTTTCAAATAGTTGTATCTCAAACAAATATTGTCCTATCCTAACAAACCATACATCAATGGAAAGCTTATTCATTTAGCTTTCATATGATGTATAAATCTCAATTTCGGAAAAATTGACACTTACTTAAATTGACTGGTTTTGTGGTCCAGGGTCACAAATATCTTCTTTTATTTTCAACATAAGAAACTCATACAGTTTTGGAATGACATGAGGGTGAGGAAATGATGACAATTTTCATTTTTGGGTGAACTATCTCTTTAAAAGAAAAACCTTATATGTGACCCTGGACCACAAAACCAGTCAAAAGTAGTATGGGTATATTTGTAGCAATACCCAGCAATACATTGTATGGTTCAAAATTATCGATTTCCTTTATGACAAAAATCATTAGGATATTAAGTAAAGATCATGTTCAGTGAAGATATTTTGTGAACTTTCTACTGTAAATATTTCTCTTTTTATCTTAAAATACTTAATAAACTTGCTAAGAACTTCAACTGGACAACTTTAAAATTTAGGTTTTTGGTTTTTTTTTTGCAGATTCCAGATTTTCTAATAGTTGTATTTCGGCCAAATATTGTCCCATCCTAACAAACCATACATCAATGGAAAGCTTATTTAAAATGATCTGGTTTTGTGTTCCAGGGTCACATACTGTATGTGATTATCATAAGAAAGAATTCCAATATGTAAGAAACTGCTGTGAAATAAGTTATGAGGGTTGCGTTTAACAGGCAAAATATTTAAAGGTGTGAACAGCAATGCAAACACTCATAATACTGATTATTGAGAACATACTGTAGAGCAGGGAACAGCTGTCACTACTGTGTCCATATCCATCACCTCTAAGCCAATACAAGCAGGATATTATAATTCTGCTTCAAACAGAGATCATCATCACCCAGACAGAGACCTATTGAATGATTTCTAATAATCCTCCGGAAGTGGGAGAAGGAATGTGACCTGGCACCTAACATCAGGTCCCAGTGTGTGTGCCATCTGCTGTGGAGCACCTCCATAGGGCTGCTTTCATCAACACCTTCTGTTGAGCTGTTCACACTCACAGCAGTGTGGCCTTAATCCTTCATCAGCTGACCCAGCGCTGGGCCACTTTAATTGCAAAAATATTTCTCAGGAGCCTGTAAACAAGACGCAATAGCGTTTCTCAATGATATGAGCCGACAAGGCCCGAGCTGGAATAAGTGCTGAGAGATTCAATAAAGGCCTGATCTGCTGTGCTTACACAAGGATTCGATTTGCCAATGCTTTCTGTAAAATCAAAGCAATATTTAGTAACAGGCCCTGTAAAATGTCTACAGCGGTTATGTAAGAATAACAGGACGTTAAAATGCAATAAACCATAATGGTTTGGGGTTGTTGCCACATACTAGGGTTACATGACAAGGGCAATAAGATGGCCTGAGACCAGGGATTGGGGCCATATTGTGTTCGTCGATCGTTTATTTGTTTTTATGCCTTTCAAACATGAACATTTGGTTTTCTGATATTTTTGATATTCCAATATAGGGTGAGAAAGCAATTAGATTTAATCAAAAATATCTTAATTTGTGTTTTGAAGTTGAACAAAGGCCTTATGTGTTTGGAACGACAAGAGGGTGAGTAATTAATGACAGAATTGTCATTTTCAGATGAACTATCCCTTTAATATTTAATTAAAAACAAAATATATTTATTTCTAACATTAAATATGTTGCTAAATATTATGTAAATAAAATAAAATGTGACCCTGCCTGGATCACAAAACCAGTCCTAAGTAGCACGGGTATATGTGTAGCAATAGCCAAAAATACATTGTACAGGTCAAAATTATCGATTTTTCCTTTTATGTCAAAAATCATTAGGATATTAAGTAAAGATCATGTTCCATAATAGTGTTGTCACGATACTGGAATTTCTAACTTCGATACGACACCTTGAAAAATATCGATATTCGATACTATTTTCGATACCACAGAGAAAAAAACTGCCACAATATTATTCTTTTTAAATTAAAGATAAATATAACACATAATGGCCCGGTTTCACATTCATGGCTTAGACTAAGCCAGGATTAGGCCATAGATCAATTAGAACATTTAAGTAATTTTTATAAACATACTTAGAAAAAAGCATTACTGGTGTGCATTTTGAGACAAAGCAAAGGCACTGATATAGTTTAAGAAGCCTTGTCTTAAGCCTTGTCTGTGCAACCGGGGGAATTAGTCTAGAACATGACAATGAGGTATAAGCATATGTACCCTGCTACAGCCCTGTTCAGCTTCTTAGCTTCATTTGAGTATGCTTCATACTTTCTTTGCTGTTCAAATACAACTGGTAGTGTAGGTCGTAATCTTTTTTTTTTTTCTTTTTAGACCACACTTTTAAAATTAACTGAACTTAACTAATCTTAGAACTTAAGTTAATGGTAAAAGATATTTGTTAACATTAGTTACATGAATAAACAATGAAAAATACTTCCAAAACATTTATTAATCTTAGTTAAAAGCTAATTTACTAATACATGAACTAATTAAAATGCAAATTTCTATCTGTTAATATTTTTTATTGGACCAAAGCTAACATGATCCGTTGTATTTTTATTACCTACGGTTATGGTAACAAATGCATTGCTCGTCGTTCATAAATGCTGGTTAATAGATTAACATTATCTGATGAACAGATTTTAATGCCGGATTCATAATCACCGATCCATGGAGGCAAACATGCGTGCATCACACGCGAAAACAATGCTCACTTGCTCACTGGATAGACATTAAGACAAATTGCAGAATTTAAGTAATGATTTGTTTTAATTAAAGTTAAATAAGCGCAGTTAATTTACATTTGACCGCAGTTAAAGTATTTACTCGTCTAAGATTCCTCAATCAGATTATATTAATGAACTACGGTAAAAAACGGGACAACACTCATATCAGCAACAATAAAAGGCAATCTTACTTAATGATTCGGTAATAGTTCAAATGAGAACAGTTACCAACCTCTCGAATTTCTTTATATAGATCCGGGTGTCTGTCTTTCAGGTGCTTTGTGAAATTAGTGGTGTTAGCGCCTTTTGTTAGCACCATGTTCATTTGCTTCATGGAAATGCATATCCGAAATATTTCCAGATAGCACTCCTGCTGTGTTCCTTATCAAACAAAGCCGGTCGCGGGGGCGCCGCACTTGCACTTTCTATTCGCTTCACTTAAATGAGACGAGACAGGCACTGCGGTCACGTGCCTTTGTGGAGAAGTGAAAGTGACAGCTCGGCTAGTATCGATACCTCGGGAAATTAGTATTGGTACCGTTCAGATATTTCAGTATTGATATTTATCGAAATATCGATATTTTTGACAACACTATTCCATAAAGATATTTTGTAAGTTTCCTACCGTAAATATATAAAACTTATTTTTTGATTTGTAATATGCATTGCTTAGAACTTCATTTGGACAACTTTAAAGGTGATTTTCTCAGCATTTTGATTTTTTGGCACCCTCAGATTCAAGATATTCAAATAGTTCTAGTATCTCAATCATCACAATCATAACATTCATAACAAACCATATATCAATGGAAAACAGTTTTCAGCTTTTGATTTATAAATCTCAATTCCAAAAAAAATGACCCTTAAGACTGGTTTTGTGGTCCAGGGTCACAAATTTAGTACAAATCTGACCTGATTGGATCAGCAGAAAAAAAATCATTATTACTGAGCTCTCTAGACTTAAAAATCAGAGCATGAATTGTAATTATGCATGCAGACAAGAGCGGTGCTTCTGCTGACTGGACACCTGTACCCAGGAGCATCATAAAAAGCTTGACAGCTTTGTATTTTGTGTTGAGACTAACATACCACCTACTCTGAGGACCCTTTAAAGCAGTCCAGTGGCACATCCTGAACAGAAAGGAGAGTATGACGCCTACGTACCCACGTGCACGTACCCAGACACAAACACACGCCATGCCTGGGCACATTACAAAGGCCTGCTGGGGGTCAGGCTATGCAGCTGCGGCTCCTATTGATGTGAAGAATCAGACATATGGGCCTAAACCGCCCCAGGAGAATAAACAATACAAAGGCAACATGAAACCACAATAACGCAACCTGGGCACAAAAGTGTTTCATCACCACTAATAACCACTCGGTCAGAGGGCGTTCAAACTAGTCAGCGTTGTTGTGAAATCGGTAAAGCTACTTGCCATTTAAATGGATACTGATTGGTCTTTATTATAAAAGCTCACAGAACAATGGCTATTACATCAACACACTGAATCAGGGTTACATTTATGTTAGTGTGATTAACTGTAATAAATAAATAAATAAATGCAAGATGTAAGCTTAGGGCCAGCTACACAGAAGCGCAATCACCTCCATTTCAACCTAGATCTGGAAAACATCAACAGCACTTAGTTGTATGAAACAGTTGAGGTCGAAAGTTTACACCCCCCTTTCAGAATCTCCAAAGTGTTCATTATTTTAGCAAAATAAGAGAGAGCATACAAAATGTATGTTGTTTTTTTATTTAGTACTGACCTGAATAAGATATTTCACATAAAAGAGGTTTACATATAGTCAATAATAGCTGAATTTATAAAAATACATTATAAAATCTTAGTACTGTGTTGTTAACTGAATGATTCACAGCTGAATTTTTTTTTATTGAGTGATAGTTGTTTGTGAGTTCCTTGTTTGTCCTGAACATTTAAACTGCCTGCTGTTCTTCTGAAAAATCCTTCAGGTCCCACAAATTCTTTGGTTTTTTAGTATTTTTGTGTATTTTAACCTTTTCTGACAATTACTGTATGATTTTGAGACCCATCTTTTCACACTGAGGACAACTGAGGGACTCATATGCAACTATTACAGAAGATTTAAACTAGGGATGCACCGATACCAATCGGTCGATAAAGCTTGCGCGTTTTGTCAGTAAAGCCGGTTCTGTAATCAGCGGTAAATGCCATCAGGTGCGTGATTTCACGTTGAGCCATATATACTACACACAGCCGTTGTTTACCGACGAGCTGCGCATAGCAATGTTCATTATCAGTGTGAAAGTGCGCAGCTCGTCTGTAAACAACGGCTGTGTGTAGTATATACGCTCAACGTGAAATCGCGCACCTGATGGCATTTACCGCTGATTACAGAACCGGCTTTACTGACAAAACGCGCAAGTTATCGACCGATACATATCGTGCATCCCTAATTTAAACACTCACTTATGCTTCAGTAGGAAACACGATGCATGAGTTGGGGGTGAAAACTTTTGGAATTTGAAGATCGGGTCTTCTGGGACACATGTAAGTATCTTCTGTTGCCTCTGAAGAGCAGCACTAAATGAAAATGTGAAATTTAGGCAAAATAAGAAAAATGTACACTCTCCATTCTGTTTAAAAGTTTTCACCCCCCAGCTCTTAATACATGCTTTTCCTTCTGGAGCATCAGTGAGTGTTTAAACCAGGGTTCTTCAAATCTAGCCCTGGAGGGCCAATGCACTTTAGAGTTTAGCTCCAACCTGAATTAAACTCACCTTCCTGTGATTTTCTAATGATCCTGAAGACACTGATTAGCATGCTCATGTGTGTTTGATTAGAGTTAGATCTAAACTTTTCAGGAAAGCGGATCTCGTAGGCCAGATTTGAGGATCCCTGGTTTAAACCTTCTGTAATAGTTGCATACGAGTCCCTCAGTTGTCCTCAGTGTAAAAAGATGGATCTCAAAATCATACAGTGATTGTTGGAAAGGGTTCAAATACACAAAAATGCTGCAAAACCAAAGAATTTGTGAGACCTGAAGGATTTTTCTGAAGAACAGCAACTGTTCAGGACAAACAAGAGACTCATGAACAACTATCACTAAACAAACAAAACACAGCTGTGCATCATTCAGGTAACAACACAGTATTAAGAATCAAAGGGATGTAAACTTTTGAATGGGGTCATTTTTATAAATTCAACTATTATTTTCTCTTGTGGACTATATATATAAACATCTTTTATGTGAAATATCTTACTCAGGTCAATACTAAATAAACAATAACATGCATTTTGTATAATCCCTCTTATTTTGGTAAAATAATGAACATTTTGCAGATTCTGAAAGGGGGATGTAAACTTTTGACCTCAACTTTATCATACTTAGATATGTGAAGTAAAAGTTCCTCAAAATAAAAACAGTCTGATGAAGTACAGATACTTTAAAAGAATAGTTCACCCAAAAATTAATTAACTACTCACCCTCGTGTTGTTCACACCTGTAAGACCTTAATTCATCTTCGAAATACAAATTAAGGTATTTTTTGATGAAATACGAGAGCTTTCTGACCCTGATGTAGAACCGGATGCGCTTGTTTATAAGCAGAAGAAGACGCACGTTGTCTTTGTAAACATGTCTGAAGATTTCGATAGAGTGGATGACTTGCAGTTTTTTGCCCAGTTTTACTTAAACAAAAATATACAGATGATGAACAAAGAGAGATGGACAGTTTAACTTCAGAACACCGGCTTCTGTGTCAGCAGCACCACACACGTATTGTTGTACATTTGTAAACACACATCGAAGACTGACACAATAGAGAAGATATTGTTAAATAATGTCTTTTTCTGTTTTCTTTGTGTACAAAAAGTATTCTCATAGCTTCATAAAATTACGGTTGAACCACTGATGTCACATGGACTATTTTAACAATGTCCTTACTACCTTTCTAGGCCTTGAACGTGTCAGTTGCGTTGCTGTCTATGCAGGGTCAGAAAGCTCTTGGATTTCATCAAAAATATCTACATTTGTCTTTTGAAGATAAATGGGTTTGGAACGACATGAATACAACAGAATTTTCATTTTTGGATAAACTATCCCTTTAATAAAAAGTTCATTATTATGTTTTGAGACATGACCACATGGAACCCAATATCATAACAGGCGTCTTCTTTATGGATATGGCTCAGGGTATTCAAGACTTTACCTTTACTAAAAGACTGACAGTGAGCTTCAGCAGCTTTGACAAGAGTGTTTTGCTTTTTTTCTTTGTAAAAGTGTTGAAATTGTTATAGTTGTCTCTGCATATTAAACTAAGGCATGATAAAGTATTTTAAAACATATAACGCATATAAGGAACTGCATGATAGACGCAAATGAACTAGACTGCTTGAAGGGAACAAAGCCACTGTCTAAAAGAAAACACGGTTGAATTCAGCCTCAGCTTTCGCAAGGGTAAAAAGAGGGAGGCTTTGAAAGGCTGATATACCTACTGGATTTAATTAATTTCATGATTTATCCTGTGACTCACTCCTCATACCGTGAGACGACGGAAAATGTCCAAGACTTACCACATGTCAACAACAAAACTCACCCTGAATGACCCACTGGATCATCCGCTTAAATTATGATCCAATCGCAGCTGGATCATCCATGTAATGCAAGGTGCCAATATGATGTCAAAAACTGTCAGCTAATCATAGACCGCTTCGCCGTCTCTTCTCTCAGCCAAAGTGGAGACTCTACCAAAGTCCTTTAATTCCTCAAACCCTAAGAGCAGTGCTGACAAAGACTCTTAACTGCATTTTCATCTGTTACCTCTAAACGCAGTTCATTTCCGCATCTCTGCTGAAGTCATCATGGCATTCCTCATATAATCATGGCTTTACAATCCCATGACACTGTTCCAGCTCTGCTCTTTTCATTCCACATCCTTTCTTACACCACCAAAGAAGACAGAGCGCAGCATTCCTCTAGTGTTATTACCAAATTCTGCAAGTTTGATGCAGTGTAGCTTGTAACCAAAATGACTAATAAACTATTAACTAAACTAATTAAATGACATCTATATTTCATTTAGAATTTGTGTTTTTAATAAATGAATCCAATTTCTGAATATGTGACCCTGGACCACAAAACCAGTCCTAAGTATGGGTATATTTGTAGAAATAGCCAACAAAACTTTGTAATTTTGTCAAAATTATCGATTTTTCTTTCATGTCAAAAATCATTAGGATATTAAGTAAAGGATCATGTTCCAAGAAGATATTTTGTAAATTTCCTACTTTAAATATCAAAACTTATTTTTTGATTAGTAATATGCATTGCTAACATCTTTATTTGGACAACTTTAAAGGCAATTTTTCTCAATATTTACAACAATTTACAATTTTTTTTAACCCTTAAGATTCCAGATTTTCAAATAGTTGTATATATCAGCTTTCTGATTATGTATATATAATGATGAAAATTATGTAAATTTCAATTTTAAAAAATTGACCAGGGTCCAGGGTCACATATTATATCACATATTATTAAATAATGGGTTCATGTGAAGATAGTTTTAAGATCACTTTAACTAGAAGTTATTTTTTAAAGTCTACTAAATGTTTAAACTAAAAGCTCTCAATTCTACTGTAATGTTGAATGGCTATTGTCAATGATTAAAAATTAGGAAAAAAGAACAATTTTCTAGAGACATCAGTAGTATTGGTATCAGTGATATTTGCCTGCAGTCATAAAAATAATAACAAATATCAAAATATCTAATGTCTTTATGTTGTTTCTCTTCATTCATTTTTTTCTGAAATTAATCGCGATTAATCCTACCTAACATTAAGTTTGCAGTTGATTGTACAAAAGGGCTAAAAAGTGGACTAAATGATTGGAGAAGTCCAGTATAAATCACTGGAGAGAAGTCGTTTGCCGGAAGATTGGAATATTACATTCTGATTACAAATTAAGTCAAAAAAATAATTATAAAAAAAAAAAAAACACACACATGCATAGATAAATTGTTCACAATATGCTCAATAACATGCACTTAAAAATGCACAATGCACAATTATGTTGTTAGATGTGGGGTTTTTTTTTTATTTACATTTGTGGTCCTGGACCACAAAACCAGTCGTAAGTAGCACGATTATATTTGCAGCAATAGCCAACAATACATTGTTGTATGGGTCAAAACTATTGATTTTTCTTTTATGCAAAAAATTATTAGGATATTAAGTAAAGATCATGTTCCAAGATGATATTTTGTAAATTTCCTACCATAAACATAGCAAAACTTAAGTTTTGATTAGTAATATGCATTGCTAACAACTTCATTTGGACAACTTTAAAGTCTATTTTCTCAATATTTCGATTTATTTTGCACCCTCAGATTCCAGATTTTCAAATAGTTTTATCTAAGCCAAACATTGTCCTATCCTAACAAACCATACATCAATGGAAAGCTTATTTATTCAAATATTATTAAAATATGACTTTATGACTTGTTTTGTGGTCCATATGACAATTAACATTGTTTCCCTGCCATCCATAATCTTTGACCTACCAGTTGAGTATGAACTAGTTATTTTTACTGAGTGAACCAACAAAGACTGCATTTAAAAGTGACGGTTAGTTCCTTGTACTCAAAACAGGCATTAGTTTGCGGTTGCTCAAACCGAATGACCTAATATAGTGGGATTTTGGCTAATGACTAATGCTCAAAACAAGAATTTTGAGATGCAAGCTCTAACTTTGTATGACCATCCCTTTAAGCAGTTATCCTAATCCAAACAGACAGCATACTCCAATCAAACAGGCTTTAAATCTGGCTGGAGCAGCTGTATTTTATACAAGTACTTTTTATAAACACAACAGGTCACCAGTGCCACATTTTGCACCGCAATGACAGGCACCATGTCAAACCTTGGATGCCTGGGTGACTTAAGCAAGCTGTCATTTTGGCTCGTCTGACACCCTTTAAAACCTCTATTAGATGCCTGGAATGATTCAAGACATAAGCAAATTTAAGGGACAGGCATATTGAAAGAGTCTAAAGAACAAGACATTTATGAGACTGTGTTTTGCATGCTGGAACTACATTAGTAACAGACAATCAATAGCCCAGTCAACACATAACAAGAAGCCAGACTCATGCATTTACATTATCAGACAGTTCCAATAGAGAAAACAAACTCATATGTCTGGAAAATAAAAAGCTTGCCGTTACTTGAAGCGTATTGTCTGTGCTCTGTAATCCATGCGGTTTCATGACAACAGCAAGATTTCCACCTTTTGCTGCAAAACGCAGTTACTAAGAAGAATATGATTCAAATACTAGCTATATTGATCATATGACTCTTCTAATACGCTGGGCATATATTAAAATCCCTACAGAAATAAGCAAAACTCCCAAATCACATGCAACATGTCATTGGCAGTGTTCACGTCCATGGAATTTGGATGTCTGCAGTTGAACAATAGGTGAGGGATGCTAGACTGTTATTGAATGGGCTGTTATGAGCTCTAAACAGACACTGACGCATCCTGAATACAGCCTTAAATAAAACGATATTTACAACAAAGAACTTACCTTTATGATGCGCTTGTAAACACTTCAAATGAATGAGGATGCTGCGGTATATTTCCGTGCTCATTCGCTGTCGACTGAAGCTGAAAACCTTGCGTTGGGCAGCACCTACCAGCTTATTGAATCCCACTGCATCATGAGCCTTAGATCCAGAATAGACCGTTGTGCGAAAGAGCGGGGAATCGGTTAAAAAGACTTTATCATTTCTCGTTAATATCACTTGTTAGTGTTCAGTTTTACAGGATGGGAAATAATAGAGTAGAAGCCTAATAAACAGATCAAATATGTAATCTATACACTCTTTTAACAACGACTTTTCAGTTTTGAATTACCAGCTCACCCCCGTTTTCAAAATACCTCGGTCCAATTTTCTTAAAGGGACCGCTACTTTAACCACGTACAGCTGATGAGCGCAGTTTGTGGTCCGTTACATGAAATGTCAAGCATAAATAATGAACTTGACCTCTGGGTAAAATTATTAGCTTTAAACACCCTGACGTTTTTAGACAGGTGTTTCATTGTTTATGTACTCTATTTTATTATTTTACGGAAATTAGAAAGAAAATAATGTTTGACACTAATCTATTTAGAAGATAAATGCTTACACCTTATGCTTATCCATTGTTTTTATTTAAAAATTAGCTCACACTTTCATTGCAAAAATGTAATAATAATAATAATTATTATTTTATTTTAATTTAATTATATTGTACAGTCTCTATAATGAGTTTGCCAAACTTATTATTGTTATTATTATTATTAATAATAATAATAAATATTAAATAAATAATACAATAATTTACAAGGAGTCTGGCAAAATAATAATAATAATAATTGGAAATGGACCATATACCATATTAAACTTTTCTTTTTTCTTTTTTTTATGGATTGTACCAGATTTAGCCGATGGCTAATTTTCATATGC
Source organism: Garra rufa (assembly GCF_049309525.1). NCBI lineage: Eukaryota > Metazoa > Chordata > Actinopteri > Cypriniformes > Cyprinidae > Garra > Garra rufa. The sequence continues at coordinate 29,617,782 of NC_133370.1, forward strand.
AGTCCCTTGGCAGTGGTTATTATTATTTCATTTTATTGTTTTATGTATTTTATTTTATTTTATTTTACTGTTCAGTCTCTGTAATGAGTCTGGCAGAAACATAAGTCACATTAAGAGACCAATCAATTGCACAAGTCATAATGATGAGTAAAAAAAAAAAATCTAAATAAAGTACTACAATATTTGTTAAATGCTCTGAATAATAAATCTTTTTTCATGAACTCATATCTCATCACACTTCTAAACAAAGAAACTTCCACAAAGAATAAAACGGGGGATGGGCTCTGTAAAAATGTAGCAAAATCCATAATGTCATATTGTAACATTTTCTACTAGTGTCCCTGTCACATGCAATTTAAAGAACAACTCCATAAAGTCCTTGAAACCGGCTATTCATCATTTATTCATCAATGCATGTAACATATGACAGTCATTAAACAATCCTTTTTAACTAATTAATCGTTTATCTTTTTCTGATCATGTTCAAAGAGGAAAAAAATTCGACATTAAGAGATATTAGTGATATTTCACTCTCAAAGGGGGACTGTTAGCGGCACAGGCTTCTAAGGGGTTTCACTTCACAGACCTTCCTGTTACCAAGCAACAGCTAAACTGAGCTGAAAATTGGAATTCTTGTTGTCAGGCAGAGGCAGACTCAACATCATTTTACATCACTAAACTCAAGACATATCAACAATTGTTGCACATTTAAACATCTGAGTTCAACACATAATGTGTTTGTGCTCTAATTTTTAATAAAAAGAAATAATGTACTTAATCAAAGAAAACAATGACCTCAAATGATCTCAAAAGGGCTACTATTGCCCTACATTTTCATCACTAGGCATAATGTTTCTGATTATCTGATTCTGCTTATGGAATAACGATACAATATGTATTATTGCATCACCTTTATTTTACCCACTTACTGTTTTCTTTCATTTATAGGCTTTCAGTCATAAATATACTCATTGTAAATGCTGAGTGAGGCATTAGCATATGCTCTCCGTATGTGGGTTTGTTGTTCCAAAAGAACTACATGCTGCGCTGAAGGAGCCGCCAGACATTGTGTTGACACTGAGAGAGCGGATTACGAGTGACATTCAGCCTCTAGTCCCATGAGGCAAAGCCCTAGCTGACCCACTCTTGAACCAGTTGCTAGTACTATTACACATGCTTGATTCCAAGCTCCTGAAATGCAATGCGATTTTTAAAATTAAGCTGATTATAGTCCAACGCATTATCAGTTTATTGCAATTTTTTACACTGTAAATGCACAGGAACTTGATATAAGAGTGCATATACCAGGAAAAGGTGCATTTATGGTTTAATGATGTACAGATATGGCATAAATAATGACATTTGAAATTATGTTTTTACTTATTATTTAAAATAATAATGAAATATGTAATAGGCAAGGCAAGGCAAGGCAAGGCAAGTTTATTTATATAGCACATTTCATACACAATGGTAATTCAAAGTGCTGTACATAAAAAGGAATTAAAATCACAATAGCATAAAAATTTAAAATAATAATCACAACAATAAAACAAATTACTTTCGTAATAATGAAAACTATGAAAGCCTTGTTTTCACCACTGGCATTGAATAAAACAAGGTTATTGCAACTTGTTATCTTTTTTCTCAGAATTATGTGATACAAACTTGCGATTCTGACTTTTTTTTCTCAGGATTCTAAGCTATAAATTCACAATTGCGAAATAAAGTCACAATCGCGAGTTATAAAGTCAGAATTGTATGAAATAACAATTCGAATATCCCCTTTTTTAAATCAGGTCATTCTCAGCTTCTTGTCGGTGTGACGACACACAGACAGAGGCCGCTCCCACGATAGTAGATTGACATTTGCGCCTTACCTTAGACCCCCCCTTTACAGAGCTGAAACTGTCCGACTTCGATCGCCATTTTGTCGACAAAGGAAGACAAGAATGTCTCAGATTGAGCGATTGAGGTCTTCTGTTGTTTGTTTGTAATAATGAACATAGCAGTAGTCATTAACTACCAACATCTGAGCCGCTGAAGACGCAGAGGTTTAATGTTACTTTCGTTTTTAAAAAGGAAAGCGCTGATCCCAATCTACAGTCGTGGCCAAAAGTTTTGAGAATGACACAAATATTAGTTTTCACAAAGTTTGCTGCTCAACTGCTTTTAGATCTTTGTTTCAGTTGTTTCTGTGATGTACTAAAATATAATTACAAGCACTTCATACGTTTCAAAGGCTTTTATCGACAATTATTTGCAGTGTTGGCCCTTCTTTTTCAGGACCTCTGCAATTTCGACTGGGCATGCTCTCAATCAACTTCTGGGCCAAATCCTGATTGATAGCAACCCATTCTTTCATAATCACTTCTTGGAGTTTGTCAGAATTAGTGGGTTTTTGTTTGTCCACCCGCCTCTTGAGGATTGACCACAAGTTCTCAATGGGATTAAGATCTAGGGAGTTTCCAGGCCATGGACCCAAAATTTCAACGTTTTGGTCCCCGAGCCACTTAGTTATCACTTTTGCCTTATGGCACGGTGCTGCATCGTGCTGGAAAATGCATTGTTCTTCACCAAACTGTTGTTGCATTGTTGGAAGAAGTTGCTGTTGGAGGGTGTTTTGGTACCATTCTTTATTCATGGCTGTGTTTTTGGGCAAAATTGTGAGTGAGCCCACTCCCTTGGATGAGAAGCAACCCCACACATGAATGGTCTCAGGATGCTTTACTGTTGGCATGACACAGGACTGATGGTAGCGCTCACCTTTTCTTCTCCGGACAAGCCTTTTTCCAGATGCCCCAAACAATCGGAAAGAGGCTTCATCGGAGAACATGACTTTGCCCCAGTCCTCAGCAGTCCATTCGCCATACTTTTTGCAGAAGATCAATCTGTCCCTGATGGGTTTTTTTTTTTGGAGAGAAGTGGCTTCTTTGCTGCCCTTCTTGACACCAGGCCATCTTCCAAAAGTCTTGGCCTCACTGTGCGTGCAGATGCGCTCACACCTGCCTGCTGCCATTCCTGAGCAAGCTCTGCACTGGCGGAACTCCGATCCCGCAGATGAATCCTCTTTAGGAGATGATCCTGGCGCTTGCTGGACTTTCTTGGACGCCCTGAAGCCTTCTTAACAATGCAGTGGAAATTTTTTTTCGGGATTAAGTTAATTTTCATGGCAAAGAAGGACTATGCAATTCATCTGATCACTCTTCATAACATTCTGGAGTATATGCAAATTGCTATTATAAAAACTTAAGCAGCAACTTTTGCAATTTCCAATATTTATGTAATTCTCAAAACTTTTGGCCACGACTGTACATATGCGTCTATTCGAGCAAATCCTTCCTCATACAGCTTCACCCACAGCAGAAGTGAGTATAAGGGTTTTTTATGGATCTTTGCAAACGGCCTTTCTTAATAATGTGCTTGTTGGCTTGTTAGTAATAATAATAATAATCCCACAGCAGAGAGGGGTGAGCAGAGCTCATTTGCATTTAAAGGGCCCATGCAATAAAATGAGCTGATATTTTGCAGAGCTGCATGATTTTGACAAGGTAAAAGGGTGTTTTTTTAAACTACTATTGAGAATTTTTAACCAAAGTATATTAGAGACTTTTCATTAAGACCCTAAAGAATCATATGAACTTGTGGAAAAGGGGCATCCGTTGACTCCTTTAAGTCTCTTTCTCTATGACCAATATTTCCCAAGCTTTGATGACTGATGATCCGAAAATAACTTTATTATGTTATTTTTAAATCACCTTTATTCTCGGTTTGGGAAGTTATGTAAGCAAAGGGCAAAATATTTTGCCAAACTAAAGTTAAAAGGTGGTAAAGATACATACAGGCAGTATAAATTTATGTATTAGCCTAATATATCACTTACCTGACTGGGAATGATAAGAACAAACATGAATGTTGTTAAATTTCTTGCCCTGGAAATCCTGGTTTAGTTTGGCCAACCACAGCACCTTTTGTTCCTCAGACAGTCTTTCGCACTCTTCTCCTTGAGTTGTTAATTTTAGCTATCTATAGTACTCCAAATGTTTTTCCCAGTCGATAAGTACAGCTCAAAACGTGACAATAATTGACCATTTTCAGCAGCAATAATCAGCAAAATATGCAAGTTTTGTTTGGTTTAGTGGCATTGTTTACGTTCAGTGCCGCCAATATATAGAAAAGACTCTTTAGTTTTATCTGCCATTATATCATAACACAGAGATCCACTCACTTTAAACAAATGATAAAATAAATCAACAATAAGTGTCATGATCGGGGCTGTGGGTCTTCCCTCAGCCTCCCGAGGTCGTTGTTCCTCCACTGCACTTCCTGATTGTATTCACCTGTCTTTGTCATTAGCATTGATCACCCACATCTGTTCACTATCTGGAGAATAAGAACTCTCACTTCTCACTCCTGCTTTATGTCTGCATTGTCTTTAGTCTGTCAGTATACTCTGTGTTTCTTTATTCCCTGGCCTATGATCGTGTTCTTGGTTTTTGTTTATTTTGTGTTTAAGTTTATTAGTTTTGTGCCGTGTTGGCCTTTTTGTTTGTTTAGTTTGTTTTCATTTCATTAAAAATACTCACCTGCATTTGGACCCAGACCTCATCCCTAATTTCACGTGACAATAAGAAAATGAAAACAGAAAATAAAGCTAAAAACATAAAGATACAGGCCAATTTAATACATGCAAAAAGAATGATCCAAATATAAAACTTTACATACAAGGCAATTTATATGATTATTAAGACAAGCTACAAATTATTTTGAAGCGCATACCACAACTATAGAGTCATGCTCATGTGATTTAAATGGAAAATGTATTCATGCAAGAAAGCCTGAGTGGCAAATCCTCTGGAAAACCGCAAAAGTGGAAAAGTGTAGTTTCTCACTGAGTCATGCACTCAGAGAAAAGAACAATATTTTTATCCATAAGGAGCCGTGTTCTCCTCTGCCTAATTTTTATTCCACCTTCTGGGCCACATGTTGTGGCGAAGCTGCAGTGAAGCTCAGAATATATCAGTGATCTCAGAGTTCTGCTCAAAACAGAATGACCCAGAGCTACGCAGACTGGCTGCTTTAATTCTCCACACCAATCTGTTTCTCTGCATCCCTGGAGTACTTTGAATAAAGTTAGTAAAATGCACCATTTTAGTCTAATTATAATACAGCTTAGCTGTTAATATGCAGTGCTAAACGAAATGCTTCAGGACACAATATTAAACAATCAATATCAATAATGATTTCAGGATTCAGAGCATGGTGGATCTCCAGCGTTTGCTGAATCAATTGCAGGTTCCCTTTTCAACAGGCAGCATCTGCAACCAATCCAAAACACTATGTAGGTCAAGTTCCCACCACCCTTCATAAAGACTGGTTGAGCACTGGCACATCCACAAAATCTCTTGCTCTCATTACACAAAGGGATTTCAGCTAGAGCTCAGTGTCGAACTGTTCCCACAACTGGAACGAAACAAATCTGAGTACATTAACAAGAAATAAATGTGCATGAGGTCATGATCAGGCGAGAAAGGCAAAGCTGAAGACCTGAATTGAACTATGAGAGCGGATTGGGATCAATGAGAGGATTCTAGAAACAGAAAGCCTCATTTTCACTGTTTAAGCTTTGTTTCATTCCACATTCCTCGTAACAGCAACCTCGCTGATCATACGACACCGACGAGACCTCATGCAGGAAGGAAGCGTCTACTGAAACAGCAGCCTGGCCAGGAGGCTGAAACGCTCTAGTGAAACACAGAGATGGACGGAGAAACAGGGATAGTGAGGGATGAGAGAGTCAGGATTTCTTATTCAGCAATACTGAGTACAAAAGCACTTTTATCCAATGCATCTGCATCAGTTCGATGGACACAAGCAAGGCTTTGTCAGGAAAAACTCCAGGCAAAAATCAGAACTAGTGCATATAGTCAGCCCTACTTTATGTTTTGAACAAAGGTCATCTGCGGGTTATGCTCACAGCGCAGTGTAGAGAGGTCAAAGGAGTGTTGATATTTTGCCAATGTCAGTTGGAGCGACTAGCTGTTCTTGTGTAGCTTAATCCTACAATATGTTCCTCTGAGAGAAACCCCCTCCGAGTGTTGGCTGTGTTGTGTGTGTTCCACATGTTTGGGACAAAAGTGCAACGAGCAGTTGGGGTGGAAAGAGCTCTTTTTATATGAATGTTCCATTCAGTGTGTATAAGGCACAAACATTTTCCAGGTATGAAAATAAACTAGGGACTTATTTAAGTGCAATGGTTTCTCTAATGCTCACCAAGGCTGCATTTATTGAATTAAACTAAACTGTCATTTATTCCTGTGATGGCTAAGCTGATTTTTTTTGGCAGTCATTACTTCAGTCTTCAGTGTCACATGATTCTTTAGAAATAATTCTAATATGCTGATTTGCTGTTTTTTTCTCATTTCTTATTCAAAATAGAATAGAAGTGTGTGCGTTGTATATTTATTATGTATATATAAACACAAACTATTTATTAATGGTGTCAGTCGATTAAATTTTTTGGATCTAATTAATTACATGATGTTTGATTAATTAATCGCAAAGAAAATTGATAAATTTGACTTAAAATACCCACAATTAAAGCTATTGTTGTGTTAAATGAGAAAGTAGACATTACAACTTGTAGCTTTAGAAAGAAATCTTTTATTTCATTCAACATAAAATGTATTACAGAAACATTTAGGCTGCAACGGCCTAACATAAACTATGGAACATAATAAAAGATAATTTGAGAAACATCTCAGTATTTTTTTGTTCATACAATGAAAGTCATTGGTAACCAAAACAGCTTTGTTCCATAAAAGAAAGGTTTGAAACCACATGATGGTGAAGGATGACAGTGTTACAAACGGGATGACTGAGAGTGGGGATCCAAATGCAAGGCTTATTAGACGAGGTCAAAACAGACAGGGTCGATCACCAGCAAACATAAACAGCAAAGATAATCCAATAGCGTAATCCAAAGAACAAGCGTGAGTCAAAATCCAGGTGAGCAGTCCAAAGGAAACAATGAAATGAAGACCAGAAACTAGAAAACTATGACTAAGACTAGGAATAAACTGACTAAGACTATGACTATGAAAACAGGGAAAACAAACAGGGAAAAATGCTCAGTAATGTCCACAAATGTAAATCAATACTTCGCAATGTGTGTGTGTGATGAGCTGGCTTTTATGTCTGGTAAACAGGAAGTAACCATAGAGGCAGCAGAGGGAGCAGCAACAGTCAGTGGGGGTAAGGGCTCCCTCTGCTGGCCTGGCGTAACATAGCCCCCCCCCAAGGAGCGGCTTCCAGACGCTCCAAAAAACAACAGGAGGAAACAGTCCAGGGGAGCGGTGGGGGGGCCAGGAGACTGAGGCAGAACAGGTGGGGCAAAGGCCCTCCAGAGCAGGGCAGGAGATTCAGGAGCCCTCCAGGGCAGGGCTGGAGGCAGAGCAGTCCTTTGAGGTGGAGCAAGAGTCTTAGGAGCCCTCCAGGGCGGAGCAGGAGGCTTAGCGACCCTCCGGGGCAGAGCAGGAAGCGTAGAAGCCCTCCAGGGCGGAGCCGAAGGCGGAGCAAGGGGTTTAGGAGCCCTCCAGGGCGGAGCAGGAGGCGGAGCGGCCCTCCAGGGCAGAGCAGGAGGCGCAGGAGCCCTCCAGGGCGGAACAGGAGGCGCAGGAGCCCTCCAGGGCGGAGCAGGAGGCGCAGGAACCCTCCAGGGCGGAGCAGGAGGCGCAGGAGCCCTCCAGGGCGGAGCAGGAGGCGCAGGAGCCCTCCAGGGTGGAGCAGGAGGCGCAGGAGCCCTCCAGGGCGGAGCAGGAGGCGCAGGAGCCCTCCAGGGCGGAGCATGAGGCGCAGGAGCCCTCCAGGGCGGAGCAGGAGGCGCAGGAGCCCTCCAGGGCGAATCAGGAGGCGCAGGAGCCCTCCAGGGCGAATCAGGAGGCGCAGGAGCCCTCCAGGGCGGAACAGGAGGCGCAGGAGCCCTCCAGGGCGGAACAGGAGGCGCAGGAGCCCTCCAGGGCGGAACAGGAGGCGTAGAAGCCCTCCAGGGCGGAACAGGTGGCCGCATCATGGACTGGGACCTGGGGAGAACAGGGATAGAGGAGGCAGACAGAGCAAGGAGAGAAGTAGAGAGTTCACGGGAGAACGTGGCCTCCATAGCCGTGACCAGGCAGACGAGAACTTCAGGACCGACTTTCGGGGCGGTTCCTGGGCAGACAGAGACTTCTGGAACGGCCCCAAACGCCAAGACAGAGATGACAGGGAACCTAGGCGGTGCAGGCAGAGCAGGGAGTCTTGGCGGGGCAGACAGAGCAAGGAACCTTGGCGGAGCAGACAGGGCAGGGAATTTTGGCGGCGCTGGCAGAGCAGGGAGCACTGGCGATGCGGGCAGAGCGTGAAGCCTTGGCTGAGCGGGCAGAGCGTGAAGCCTTGGCGGAGCGGGCAGAGCGTGAAGCCTTGGCGGAGCGGGCAGGGCGCGAAGCCTTGGCGGAGCGGGCAGGGCGTGAAGCCTTGGCGGAGCGGGCAGAGCGAGAAGCCTTGGCGGTGCTGGCAGAGCGTGAAGCCTTGGCTGAGCGGGCAGAGCGTGAAGTTCCGCTATGGACGCCACCTCCGAAGGAGGTATAGGCGCAGCGGACATGCGTGCAGAAGAGCTCTCCAGAGCAAACTTGTGGGCAGACTCATGGGCAGAAGAGGCCACTGGGGCACAGTGTGCAGCCCACACACTCAAAATGGCGATAGCCATAACAGGTAACACAGTTGGCGGAGGAATGCCCTCCGGGTCATTGGGCGTGGGGCTTGGGAGCGTTGGCTCTGTGTGACTTGGGAGCGTTGGCTCTGCATGGCTTGGCAGCGTTGGCTCTGCATGACTTGGGAGCGTTGGCTCTGCATGGCTTGGGTGCGTTGGCTCTGCATGGCTTGGGAGCGTTGGCTCTGTATGGCTTGAGAGTGAAGGCTCTGGATGCTCAGGGGAGATGTGACTTGGCAGTGAAGGAGTAGCTATGACCTGACTCGTCATGACAGGAGCAGCAGTGACTTGATTTGGCGTGAGAGGGACAGCTGTGGCTTGACTTGGCTCGGAGGGAACAGCTGCTTGACTTGGCCTGACAGGAACAGCAGCTGTATCTTGACTTGTCCTGGCAGGAACAGTGACTGTGACGTGACTCGACTCGGCAGGGACAGCAGCTGTAACTTGATTTGGCGTGACAGGGACAGCTGTGGTTTGGCCTGGCTCGGAGGGAACAGCTGCTTGACTTGGCTCTGAAGAAACGACTGCTGCGACATGATTTGGCCTGACAGGAACAGCAGCTGTATCTTGACTTGTCCTGGCAGGGACAGTGACTGTGACGTGACTTGACTTGGTAGGAACGGCAGCTGGTGCAGGTTCGAGAGAAGCAGATATGACGTTCACAGGCAATGGCTTGGTTGACGTGGCGTGAGCAGACGCTGGCTTGGTTGACGTGGCACTAGCAGATGCTGGCTCGGCTGACAGTAAGGGACCAGCTGAACGAGCCGACCGCAGTGGTGGGTCCTCCAAGCTAGACATTAGTCTCTGATACGTCCTGGGAGGGTGAGAGTCTGACGCTGTAGCCACCCTGTTAATAACAGACTCAGGTATGGCGGCCATCTTGCGTGCAGGTTCAAGCGTGGCGGCCATTTTGTGTGCAAGCACGGGCGTGGCGGTCATCTTGGGTGCAGGCTCTGGCGTGGCGGCCATCTTTGCAGCAGGCTCTGGCGTGGCGGCCATCTTTGCAGCAGGCTCTGGCGTGGCGGCCATCTTTGCAGCAGGCTCTGGCGTGGCGACCATCTTAGCAGCAGGCTCTGGCGTGGCGGCCATCTTAGCAGCAGGCTCTGGCGTGGTGGCCATTCTGACCGGGAACTCAGGAACGGAAGCCATCTTATGAACGGGCCTTGGAACGGCGGCCATCTTGTGAGCAGGGTCTGGAAGAGCGGCCATTTTGGGTGCAGACTCAGGAAAGGAGGCCATCTTATGAGCTGACTCGGGAAGGACAGTCATCTTGTGATCGGGTTCGGGGGTGGCGGCCATCTTGTGAACAGGCTTGGGGGTGGCAGCCATCTTGTGAACAGGTTTGGGGATGGCGGCCATCTTGTGATCGGGCCTTGGGGTGGCAGCCATCTTGTGAGATAAGTCAGACGTGGTAGATTTCTTGTGAGCTGGGTCCAATCGGGTGTCCATCTTGAATGCGGACTCAGGAAGGATGGTCCTTCCGAAAGCTGATTCGGGAAAGGCGGCCATTTTGTGAACGGGCTCCTGAAAGGCAGACATCTTATGAACAGGCTTTGAACTAGCAGATATCTTGTGCTTGGGCTCGAAGCTAGCAGACATCTTGTGCTGTGGCTCGAAGCTAGCTGACATCTTGTGCTGTGGCTCGAAGCTTGCAGACATCTTGTGCTGTGGCTCGAAGCTAGCTGACATCTTGTGCTGTGGCTCGAAGCTAGCAGACATCTTGTGCAGAGGCTCTAGGCTGGCAGACATTTTGTGCTGTGGCTCTGGGCTAGCAGACATCTTGTGCTGTGGCTCGAGACTAGCAGACATCCTGTGCTGAGGCCCTTCTAGTACTCCCACAGTGAACGGAGATCCACAATGCGACAACACAAAGTCAATAAACTGTGCGAGGGTCCAACTAGGGTCCTCATCGGGTAAATTGTAACCGATATCTGTGTCCAACCCACTCCAAAAACACTCCTTCATTAAGGTCTCATCGTAAGGTGCCAGATAACAATAAGCAATGAAATCCCTCACATAATGCTCGATGGGACGGCCATTTTGAAAGATGGAGCAGAGCAGACTTACGGGGTTGGACAAACTTCCTGCTGAATCCATTCTTGATGGGTTGTTCTGCTGGTGGTGAATAAAGCCGCTGGATCCGGGTGTGGCGAAGTATTCTGTTACAAACGGGATGACTGAGAGTGGGGATCCAAATGCAAGGCTTATTAGACGAGGTCAAAACAGACAGGGTCGATCACCAGCAAACATAAACAGCAAAGATAATCCAATAGCGTAATCCAAAGAACAAGCGTGAGTCAAAATCCAGGTGAGCAGTCCAAAGGAAACAATGAAATGAAGACCAGAAACTAGAAAACTATGACTAAGACTAGGAATAAACTGACTAAGACTATGACTATGAAAACAGGGAAAACAAACAGGGAAAAATGCTCAGTAATGTCCACAAATGTAAATCAATACTTCGCAATGTGTGTGTGTGATGAGCTGGCTTTTATGTCTGGTAAACAGGAAGTAACCATAGAGGCAGCAGAGGGAGCAGCAACAGTCAGTGGGGGTAAGGGCTCCCTCTGCTGGCCTGGCGTAACAGACAGAATATAATTATTTTGGGTGAACTATCTCTTTAATGTTTGTATTATTTATTTATTTTATGAAATGATACTCAAAAATTACAATTTACTCAGCATTACCAACTGCACGTTATTTCAACTAAACATTGTTGAATAAAGCTGTTAATTTACTTTTCATTGGACATAAAAAGTACTCTCATAGCTATATAAAACAGTTGAATAACTACTGTCACATGGACTATTTTAACAATGTCCTTACCACCTTTTTGGGCCTTGAACTTGGTAGTTGCTGTCTATGCAGGGTCAGAAAGCTCTCCGATTTCATAGAAAATATCTTAATTTGTGTTCTGAAAATGAACAAAAGTCTTCCGGGTTTGGAACGACATGAGGATGAGTAATTAAAGGGGTCATCGAATGCAAAACTAACTTTTACATGTTGTTTGAACATTAATGTGTGTTGGCAGTTTGTGTTCACAATGGTAAAAATCCACCCAGTGGTATTTTTTTAATCTTTAGAAGTAATATTCCCTTTTTAAAATCAGGTCATTCTCAGTTTCTTGTCGTTATGACGAAACACAGTTGATTGACAGCCCTCGCCGAGCTGAAACAGTCCCAATACAATTGCCACTGTGTGACTCAGCTGTAGAGGAAGAATATAACTGAGCGATTGAGGTGTTCTGTTGTTGGATGTAATAATGAACATAGCAGTCGTCATTTACTCCCGACATCTGAGCTGCTTAAGAGGCAGAGGACAACGTTACCTTAATTTTTAAAAGGAAGGCGCCGATCCTGATCTACATATGCATCTATGTTCGTGTGAATCATTTGTGATGCAGCTTCACCCACAGCAGAAGTGAGTATAAGGGTTTTTTTATGCATCTTTGCAAATGGCCTTTCTTAATAATGTGCTTGTTGGCAAGTTTCGCAGATAAACGCAGCTAAATGCAGCTAAATGCAGCTAAACACGGCTAAGGTAAACATTACAGCTCATAATCCCACATCAGAAAGGGGTGGGGTGAGCAGAGCTCATTTGCATTTAAAGGGCCCATGCAATAAAATGAGCTGATATTTTGCAGAGCTGATTTTGACAAGGTAAAAGGGTGTTTTTTTTAACAATACTATTGAGAATTTTTAACCAAAGTATATTATAGACTTTTCATTAATCATATGAACTTGTGGAAAATGGGCATCCGATGACCCCTTTAAATCTTTGCAAACAGTTTGGTTGACAGACGATCTGACCAATCATAACGCAGAATCCGTCATTCTGTCCGAGAAACAAATCAGACAGGAGAGTAGATTAACTTCAGTGGTCTTAAACTTAAAAATGTGCATGTTGATGTCTTTCTGCAGTTGAAATACGTTCTGATGTTCATTCATACGTGCAAGAAGAAACGATGATCAGTTTACGTGTCATTGATCTAGGCAATAAAGTGATCTGTTACGACACATTAAAGGTATTTATTGTTTGAATTTCTTAAAAAATGACAAAATTTTAAAACTAAGACTTTGTTTCATATTAAAACTAACCCGTTCTGTCTTGTCTGTCGTGTGTTGTCAGTTTCCTCTTTGTGCCGCAATGCATTTTTTACAATGTAAGAACATGATGCGTAGTGTGAGAGCGGCATTGTTTGTTGGACACAAAAACAGTAACTAAGGAGGGCGTTTTTTTTGCGAATGGTCAATTAATGACAATTTTAATTTCTGAGTGAACTATCCCTTTAAAAAATATCAGAGCGCAAATGCCGCGATTGACCAATCAGAATCAAGTATTGCAAAGTGGGCATAATAAATTATGATTATAGATAGATTACGATGATTTAAATATTTCCAGGAATACCGCACAAAATGTTCTCTGGATGTTTACAGAAAGATCGTCATCTACCAGTGTGTGTGTTTGCATGTGTTATTGTTTTGGATGAAAGCGGGATAGATAATGAGGTGTAATGGAAGAAATGTGCTATGATGTTTCAAGAGCAGCAGTAACGTTAACTGCAGGCGGAGCGCATATGGAATTCATCAGAGATGAGGAGTGTCTGCAGTCCTGTGCTTGGCAAGGGATCTGCCACAACTACTGCCCCTGGACCCCGGGAGGGCTAGTATGTTTTCACTCAACCTGAGAGGGGGGGAATCGTGAAAATAAGTTCAATTTTCCCATGCACAATGGTAATTCGTCACAGATAGCATATTGTTTTTTGTGTGTGCTTTTGAAGCAACTTTTGCAACATCATTTACCTACCGTCGATGGCTATCAGCGTTTGTAGGACCTGATAACGTTAAAGTTTCTAAAATATTTTTAAATTAAGATGTCTAATCCTTACAGATGAGGCTGTGTTCTGCATTTAATTAGTTTGGAATTATATTTGAAATGTTTTAACAGTCTGTTTACCTCAACCTTTAGAAACACTTTTCACATGCGGTTGTGTGTACAGCTGCTCGACATGTAAAGCAACGCAGGTGGGAAACAGGAAGAAGTAGCTCAGCAAGCTCTCGCTATCAGTTACATTCCACAAGGGTGTGCTGTTAAACTGTGAACTGTGATGCTGAATCCTTTTTAAATGTAAGATTTAGGACTTTAGAAAGCAGAGAAGTTATTGGACATTCTGGAAATGGATGAATGACACAGCAATTTGTCCAAGACTAGACAATCAAAGTCTTTTCCCTGCTAACTGGTGACTAACTGATGACTAACGCTATTCGGACCAATTAGAAAAGAATGACTCTAAACACATTGTGTAAATCTGTGAAGGGCATGATGTGCCAGACATGAGGCATTAATCAGTGATTCAGAGCTATCCTTTAGCAGACATATGCAGACTATACAAAATTACTTTAAATATTTATAAGAAATGTACACTACTGTTTAAAAGTTTGGGGCCTGTCAGTTTTAATTAAATCAATCGTGTTATTCAGCAAGGATGCAGTAAACTGATCATAAGATCAAAAGTTACCTTAGATACATTTACACTACCAGTCAAAAGTTTTTGAACAGTAGGATTTTTAATGTTTGTTTTTTTTACGTCTCTTTTGCTCAAGCCTGCAGTTATTTGATCCAAAGTACAGCAAAAACAGTACAATTTTAAAATATTTTTACTATTTAAAATATATTTTAAAATGTAATTTATTTATGTTCAAAGCTAAATTTTCAGTATCATTACTCCAGTCTTCAGTGTCACATCTATATGCTTCAGAAATCATTCTATATGCTGATTTGCTGTTTAATTATTTTTATTATCAGTTTTTACAACAGTACTTTTTTTAGGATTCTTTGATGAACAGAACGATCCAAAGATCAGTATTTATCTGAAATAAAAAGCTTTTGTAACATTATACACTAGACCATTCAAAAGCTTTGAGTTATACTCAGCAAGGACGCTTTAAATTGATCAAAAGTAAATGATAAAGACATTTATAATGTTACAAAAGCTTTCTATTTCAGATAAATGCTGTTCTTCTAAACTTTCTACTCAGAGAAACCTGAAAAAAATTCTACTCAGCTGTTTTAAACATAATAATACAAATGTTTTTTGAGCAGCAAACCAGAATATTAGAATGATTTCTGATTTCCTGTGAAATCACAGGAATAAATTACATTTTAAAATATATTTAAATAGAAAAGAGCTATTTTAAATAGTAAAAATATTTCACAATTTTTACAGTTTTTGCTGTACTTCAGATCAAATAAATGCAGGCTTGTTGAGAAAAAGAGCATTATTTTAAAAATAATGTATATAATCTAGGACTACTGTAAACCGTTTACTGTATTTTATTTTATTTATTTGTATATGTATTTTATTTATTTAATTATATTTTCTATTAATAGATTTTTGTGTGATAAAACAAAATAAAACAAGTAAATCTGATATTAAAACTTTCTATTTTCGATTATGACCTTGAATCTGTCAAAAAAAGACTCGAATAAAATTACTATTACATTATCATTACATTATACTGTATTCTCGTTTACACACTGTGTCTTTGAAACTCATCCAACAATTGGTCCACAGTGAATCCAACCAAAATGTCTGCTGACATCTAGTGGTGAAAACAAATATCACAGATTATATATTACTGTTCACAATGTCTGTAAACTGGAAGCAAGAACACTATGTTGAAGGCTTTCCATAAATAATCATGCCAATAAACTCTTACACTGTATTAAAATCTAGTCGATTAACAGTTTGATATTTATTAGAGCACAATATAAATCTAATATTTACTAAAACACTTCAACACACTCCAAATGCCCTAAAATGGGAGAAGAACAAACCCTGATGAGATTTAAGTATTAAATCATTAACAGCCATATCACTTAAACCATTAACACAGATATTTGTCTATGAAACGCTATGGAGGAAAAAAGTCAAACAACAACATTAATATGAAAAACAGATTTATTTGTTTGTGCACTAAAGAAATTGAGTTTCAATTCAATTTTTTAAACAAACATTTAAATGATGAGATTCCACCTTTGTCATACTGGGGTAGAGCTTGAAGGTTCCCACCATAACAGCATGCTCAGAGACTTACACAGGGTCTTCAGGCCTCACATTCCAGGGACTGGTTTACTGTCAGGCCTTCACTAACGTGCAAATCCACATAAACGTGCTTCTGAAGAGTCGCCACAAGCTTTACCAAACCAGCACATTCAACAGGCTTCACTCAGACACAAGATTTATAAAAGACCACAGCACATCAACAATTTTGCAATATGCAGCAGAAAAATCGACGAAAAATAAGTACAGTATGTCCTGATCATTTACACTCAAACCAGATATTGATGCGTTTACTTCCAGAGGCCGAAAAAAAATTAACAGTGTATGTTTTTAAAGTCCATTATTGAGTTCAAAAATTAATTGTGGTCCTTTGATTCAGTTTGAGATTTATACCAAAAAAAAAATCTGACTTTAAATATGAAACCATGAGTCTAAATTCGTTCCAACTTCTCACTAAGAAATTCTTCAACGCTGTCTGTGTTCCACTTGAGGATGCTGAGCTCCTCAGCCATGTTCCCGTTATCGTCCAGCAGCTTTAGTACAGGATCTGACCCTCTCACATACTGCAATAAAGGCAACAAAGGTAGCTAGAATTAACCAGTGTTTAAACCAAATATAAAAGCAATAAAAAGAATTAAGATACATTTTATTTTGTTTGTACCAAATAAATAAAAAAAAACACACACTACTAGATTTTTTACTTTAAGTCTTATGCTTATAAAGACTAAATATTTTTTATTAAAAACACATTAAAACTGTAATTTTGTGAAATATTATAAAAAAGTACAATTATTACAATTCATATCTATTTTAAAAATGTAATTTCTGTGACATAAATCTGAATTTTCAGCATCATTACTCCAGTCTTCTGTGCCACATGATCCTCCAAAAATCATTCTAATATGCTGATTTGCTGTTTAAGAATTTATTATTATTATTATTATTATTATTATAATTATTTAAAAAGTCGAGTACATTTTTTTTCAGGATTCTTTGATGAATAGAAAGATCAGTATTTATCTGAAATAATAAGCTTTTGTAACATTAAACACTACACCATTCAAAAGCTTGGAGTCAGTATAATGTTTTATTTTTTGGGGTGGGGGGAAAGAAATTATAGAAATAATACTTCTATTCAGCAAGGATGCTTTAAATTGACCAAAAGTGATGATAAAGACATTTATAAATATTACAAAAGATTTCTATTCATCAAAGAATCCTGAAAAAATAACTCTGCCGTTTTTAACATAATAATAAATGTTTTTTGATTTATTGAATGATTTCTGAAGGATCATGCAACTGGAGTAATGATCCTAAATATTCAGCTTTGAAATAACAGGAATAAATTGAATTTTAAAATATATTTAAATAAAAAGCAGTTATTTTAAATAGAAATATTTCAGAATTTTACTGTTTTGCTGTACTTTGCTTAAAATAAATGCAGGCTTGGTGAGCAGAAGAGACTATCTTTATGGAAGTAAAATACTGACAAATGTTTTTGAAGCAAAATAGGGTGCTGTATAGCACTAACTGAAATAAAATGCATCGTATTAACAGTGCTTGCATTTTAAGGTTGTGCAATTCAACATGGGTGGATATTTAGGCTGTGAATTTTTCAAGTGGAAACATAAAATTTCATTCGTAAAATTTTCAATGTTAATAATACAGATTATTTTAAAATACAACTTTCACAATTGCATTGTTTACAATTTCAATATTAAATATTCATATTATTTTAAAATACAAATTTAACAATTGCAGTGTTCAAAATTTCAATACTAAATAATTTCAATACAACCTTTGATACTCGACAGGACATTTCGGCGCGTATTATTTCGCTTCCAAAAATTCAGCGATTCAAATTCGCCAAGCAATTCGATGCTACACATCCGGGTATGGCAGGAAGAGCAATTGAGCATCGATACAAAATCGACGCCTGTTGCTTTCCGCTTCACCAGCAGGTGGTGAAAGCGAGTCTTGCTGAGACCATTGCGGTCCGTGTACGTTTTATTCATTTGATTTTTAATTTGAAATGAAATAAGCAGAAATAAGAAAACGGCTCCTTTATTCGTTTTTTTCATTTGCTCAGAAAACGAAAAACCGGTGACTCCATCCAGAGCCATAGAGACCCCATCCATTGTTCGTTCAACAAAATAAAAGATCGTTGTTTATGTATTTTAATTATTTTGCAATCTTTAAAACAACAAACATACACGTGCAATAACATTTATTACATCAAAATATAATATAACTAAGACGGTTAAAAAAAATTGGAAAAGCAATTAGAAAATCACATAAGAAATGTACATAAGAAGTAAATAGTTACAAATTATTCAAACAATAGATTTAAATAAAATAATTTACATCTTGTGTCGCGTTATTTCTTGATTTTTTTTTTAACGATCGCATACATGGCTGTTTCTATTAAAAGGAGAGTGAACAAGACGATAGTCCTAGGCTTTCTTCTCTAACTCTTTTCACAGAAATATTTATTTCATAAATATTAATCTGCTTCCAGCATGTTTTTTTTTTTTTTTTTTTTTTAATCCGAGTATCTTTTAGACATTATACTCAGTTTTAGACAAGCGATGGTAAGTGCAAATACTGTAATGCAAATCGACTGAAGGTTACCCAGGGTGGAAATTTATATTTTTACTGTATGCACTGTTCATAGCCACAAGAACGTTTCATTTCGCCAGGATTTAAGTTATTATAAGTGTGCACAGATGCTCAAGTAAAATGTTGACATCAGCTAGATAAAAATAACACTTTAAAAAGTCACTTTTCACGGTGTTCCATACAGCACGAGCAACAGCTCGCCAGACGAGCGATCCAGCGAGATGACTGACAGGACCATAGAGGAGGCAGAAACCAGCGCAAAGTGAACTTTTGTTAATTAAGAAGAAAATATAGGTGCCTGTAGGTAATATACATATACCAATAAAGCCACAGAAACGTTTTATTTAGCTGAGATTTGGGTTAAATGTGCTCAGCCTAGATGCTTAATTAAAATGTTGACAGCTAGATAGGCTTGTGCAGAATCGGTGTTTCACGGTGTTCGGCCATCCACCGATTGCTCACTAACTGGGTGGGCCCAGGGAAATAAAATATTAGGCTAGAGTTAAAAAAGACAGTTTAAACGAAAAAAAAAAAACCCCTTCTATTTTACACTTTATCTATCTATCTATCTATCTATCTATCTATCTATCTATCTATCTATCTATCTATCTTAATCGCAGGCCCGGTTCCAGAACTAAATCACTGAGGGTGCTTCCTAAATTAATGAGGGTGCTCTAACATTATACCATCATAGTCAACATTAGGGCGCGACACTGATGGCGCGCGTTGCTATTTTAAAATCAAAATACTTCATTTTTGTATGTAATGGCAAATTGATTATACTTTCGTTTTTTTTATTAACTTAATTTAGAAAAAAAAACGTTTGGAGCATTTTTGTTCGTAAAATATAAGTTTTTATTTTATTTTATTATTATTATTTTTAAGGAACAGCGCCCAGCGGTAGACTGATCAGTCTGTTAATTTGATCAGTTTGCCTACTCAAATCATCACGATTTGCATAAAATCTATAGATATGAAATAGTTCAAGTATAAAACAATGTTAGTTTAAACGTTAAACCTAGAGATAAATGTGCGGTATTAGGCGCATATCCAATAGTTTATGCAGAGAGTGGAAGCTGAAGACGCAGGACATGGGCGCCAGTGCATTTTTTTCAGTGGAAGCAATTTAAAATTATCTGTCATTTTTGCTCACAAAGGAGTAGGTTAATACATCATTCGGTACTGTAAAGGGTGTACTTTTATTTGTGTGCACTTAAAAAACAAAAAACGTATAAAATAGTTTTAAATTATTACTTAACGAAATAAAACAAATAGAAAACAAAAACTCTCTCATTATGTAATCCGAAAAGATAAATTTCTCTTTAAAGGCGTGTCCTAAAAGGATTTTTGTTATGCTGACTCAGAATACACTAGTTTATTAATATATAATTTAAATAAGCTTTACTCTTTCCGGCCCGACACATTCAGTGTTATTTATTTACATTTGTGGCAATTTTCAGCATATTGTGTGCTTGAGCGCGGATCTGTTCCAGCTGCGCTGCCGTCCGTAACGGTCTCGAAAGTGAAACCGAAAGTGAAGTCTCCTGTTGTTTCCACCAGCGCGGCATTTTTTTCTTCACCATAATTTATGGATGTCTAAAATATTAAAATAAGGAGAAACCTAAAACAGATAAAACCGGTGCCCGTCCGCCTCTGAACTTTGACGTGAAAATTGGCCTGAAGCCCAGCAACTAGAGGTGTAAAAAAGTCGGGCTAGTCGGCCGAGGCTGAAATGCAACGCTCTAATTGACTGCT